>NC_045438.1:73887203-74029344 GCF_002776525.5 Piliocolobus tephrosceles | reverse complement strand
TATATATATATATATATATATATATATATATATATATATATATATATGCTTTTCTATTTCCCTGCTTAAATATTTAAGTAGCTATTATACATGTATCTTTTGATCCATCTATTTATTTTAGAAGAATTTTATTTAAAAAATCTTCAGAGGAAAGTTGTTAAAATAAATGTATAGCTTATTCCCCACCTACACACATTTGCACACTCATTCCACTCACACCCACATGCACACTCACACACTTTATTTTTTTCTTGTTCGAATCAGCCACCACAGCTGCCAGTGCCTCAGGGGCTTTAAACATCAATCAGTTTCACAGCTGGAGGCAGAGTGATCTACAGCAATAAAGCTTAAAGTGCTTCCTTTTCTGATATAATTTGATTCTTCCATTAGAGCACACATTCTTTTTTTTTTAAGCCAAAGCAAATGTTCTCTGTCCATACTAAGGCAAATAAATAGTTACCTTAAAGAGGCAGAAGTTATTACTCACCAGTTGGGATGCTAGATGGAGAAACTCTGTCCAATAATCCTTACTTCTGCACTGCTGAGTTTTTCACTTTTATCTCTCAGATTTGCATCTCGCCTGCCTCGTCAGGGCTGCCAGTGATCTTGGATCTGTTCAGCTGGGGGTGAATTCTGGTAGCTATAATAAATCAGACAATGGTGGCTTTATTAATATGTTCTTTGGTTTCTAATACAATAGAATTCAGTGGAATAGTGAAAGATGCTATGACAGTCACTGTCATATTTTTTCACTGAACCTGCAATGTTTATCTCAAAGTTTCTCCATCAACTATAAGTTTTAATTATCTTAAACATGACTTACCATTGTTTCTCTGACAAGCTCACTGTACTTGTTATTCTTGACTTTTGAAGTTATTTATTAAGTAGTACTAGATAAGGTAGAAAGTGATTCCAACTAACTTTGATAATGATAGTTGCAAAGAATGTGCTGTTGTCAACAAAGATGTGCATTCAAAGATTAAGAGTAAGAGTGAGTCAGAATCCATTTGTGAAATATGGCATTATGCTTTGGTTCCTATCAAGTAAAACTGGTTGGAATACTTGTTTGTTTTCCAAAAGAGACAGAGTTTTGGTAACAGAAATCCAGATATTTTTAAACTAAATGAGCAGTCACATCCTAACCTGAAGCTTGCCAGCCCAGCTCATCTGCTGCTGCGGTCACCCCATTCCAGCTGTTGACAACAGCACTTTAATATTTATGGTTACATTTACATTAGTTCTACCAAGGTTTCTTTCCCTTTTTTTGAATGAACTTATGAAACTAGTTTATACCAAAATTCATAATTATAGAATGTGGTAATATTAAAGCTAAGAGGGTCCTTAGAAGTTTCTAGCTCAGCAATATTACTTCATCCTCTTCCGTTTTACTGTGGGAAATATGGGACTCAAGAAGTTTAAATAATCAACCCAAGGACACACAGGTAATAATTTATCAAACTAGAATTTAAAATGAAATTTTCTAAACCCCTATTGCAATGGACTGACTTGTGTCTCACAAACTCATAGACTGATGCCTTAACTACCAATATGACTGTCTTTGGACATAGGGTTTACAAGGAGGTAACTAAGGTTAAATGAGGCCATTAAGAGTAGGGTGCTAATCTAACAGGTCTGGTGACCTTACAAGAAGAGAAAAAAACACCAGAGCACTCATCTTGAGTCAGATGCAGCTATCTGCAAGCCAGAAAGCGGGACCTCATCAGAAACAGAACTCCGCAGGAACCTTGATCTTGGACTTCCAACTTCCAGTATGATAAGAAGACAGGTATCTGTGGTTTCAGTAACTCAGTGTATGGTTTTTGTTAAGATAGCTGGAGCTAAGATACCTATCTTTCCATTTTTTAATCTTATGACTGAATACTGAGTTCAAAATTTTTTTAAGAGATCCAATTCTGCCATTGCACAGAGTGAGGGATAGAAGTGTCTCTGATAAAATGTGTTCAGGGCTGAGCTCACTATCAATGACTGAGTGCTGCCTATATCCAAATGATTCTGGACAGCTTCAGGAAAGGTAACCCTTAAGCTCAAACTAAAGGTTTCATTGCTTCAAATTCTCCCAGCTTTAGTCTCCCACAAAAGGAGCTAGTTTTTATTTATTTTTATTCCTAAATGTCTAGTCCTTGGTTTAGTGCTTTCAAACTAAGTGTGCATAACTACCACCTGGCTTTGTTTCTTTTCTCGTTATCCTGCTTCTCTTTCTTTTCCTACAGTGCTGCATTAATTTTGTCAAAAAATTCCCATAACCTGTTATAGAAGTTTAGAAGTATATATTATTCTTTATAAAGGACCTTACTTAGTAAATGTCTTTGTCTCTCTCTGGGATAGAGACAAAAAGAGAGAGAGAGAGGGAGAGGGAGGGAGAGAGAGAATTGTGTCCCCAGTTGAGCCAGAATAAACAACAAGCTTTGCAATATATCTTAGGAGAGGCGATAGTTTTTCATATTTGAAATTAAATTTTAAGAGATCTACTTGGAATAAGTAATATTACCAGCCAACATACTTACTTTTGATGAGTTTTTGAATTGGCTAAGCAATTTTAGGAAAAAATTTAAATGTATTGTACTCAGTCTTCCTAAAATTTGGCTATACTTGTCATTTTGCTGTTCAAAACCCTTCCATTAACCTTCTCTTCCTGGAGAAGGAAATAAAACTCTTAAGCCTGGTCCCTGACACTCCAACTGGATTCTCTCACTCTTAATATGTCTCTTCCGTGACATCTTGCCCTAGACAAACTGGTTGATCCTTTGTTCTCTTAAAACACAATGTGCCTTTCTATCATTTCATCATTACTTCCTAACTGAAATATCTCCTTTCTTCTCTGCCACTCAAATAAATTCTACCTTTTCTTCAACATTAGGTCTCATTTCTCATCATCTCTTTCCCGAAATACTCCTGCAAACAGTAATTTTTCCTTCCTTGCTACTTCTCTGTCACTTAAAGTCTGTATTTGTCTTTCATTACTTGTATGTTAATTTGTCAAAGTACTCTAATATTTATGTGCCTTTTCATCTTACAGACCAATGCTCCCTAACACTCAACCCCCAGCACTTAACACAGC
The DNA here is from genome assembly GCF_002776525.5 of Piliocolobus tephrosceles. Lineage (NCBI taxonomy): Eukaryota > Metazoa > Chordata > Mammalia > Primates > Cercopithecidae > Piliocolobus > Piliocolobus tephrosceles. Next base: position 74,026,265 of record NC_045438.1, on the reverse strand, counting down.
ACAATGCCATGCACAGTCCAGATGCTTTTTGGTTCTGTTAATCGTGATTGTGACGGTAATGAAGTTGGTCCACAACTACTCTTAACTACCACCACTTGCTACGGAATATGTGTGGAGCAGTTATCATCAGGCAAGGACTGTGCAAGTGTTTTATATAGGCCACTTCCTTTACTCTTTCCACAACCCTCTGAAATACATGTTTCTTGCTCTTTTACAAATATATAAAATGAGGCTGGAGATGTCACATTAGACTGATTATTTCTATGACTAGATGATGGAGAAAAGGACTAGTACAAGTTCAGGTTAATGCCTTATCAATGTCAGGTGTTTTGTAGACATTACATCATTTAATATTCACAACAGTTCTGTGACATGGTTTCATCTGAAGATGAGAAAGTCCAAACCCCAACAGGTTAAGTAAGTTGCCTAAGGTCAGGCAACTGTACAGACACCAGATTTTCTTCCTCTTTCAGAATAATTACCTTTAGTAGCTGCTTTAGCTGTATTTACCTTTAGAAAAATACTACTATATATTATAATTTAATATTGTTTTACCAACCTTTAGTTAAATTTTTTCTTTAAATAAGAATTGCTTAAGTCCAGATTAAAGAAATAGTTTATGGATATTTGAGAATAAATCATCTACATTAACCAATTAATGAGTACCATTCCAACATAATTTATATGTCTGGTAAACTTCCTGAAATAAGGAACTCTTTCAGGGTAATTGATTTTAGGTGGTCACTATGAGGAGAATGCTACTGGAATGGTTGATTTCAGGGTATTGTCCAGAGCCTCTGGGCACAGAGTCCTTGGTAGGGAGCATGTCTGGAGTCTGCCAGGCCGAGGGATGGGTCTCTTCAGAGAACTACCACGTTTTAAAGGGAAGATTTTTTTTTTTCCCTCTTCAGAGAATTTCAAATCTTGCACTAAAAAGGGGAAAAAACTTTTCTTTGAAATACTGGCTTTTTTTCTGAAAAGACCACCCTCTCCCCAAGCCTTGGAAACTTCAAACAGCCTGACCGAGAAGTCAGAACTCCTCTGGTTAAAGAAGCTGTTATCTTGAAAGCTGCTACAGGCTGTAAGCTCTTAGAGGGTCCTGGAGCTCAGAGTCTGTTTGTATTCATTTTTAATAAGCTAAATGAAAAGTGGGAAAGAATCCTGAGCGTGTGTATAAATGCGTACATATGTGTATAGCTATACATGCACATATTCTTATCATTTAACAATGTAAATATATATTTAAATATGCACCTGACAAGCTAAATGTCTTCTTTAAAAAAATAAAATTCAAATGCAAATGTAAATTTTATTTGAAAAATTGTGATTAGGCTTTTTTTACTAAATATATCCTTGCAGCAAATTTCCTGTGAAATTTTAATTGGATTTCATACTTTTAATCTTATTTTTATGCACCTCACATTTTACTACTCTGTAAGAATTTGACATAATATCTATGTGTTTCTCTTACCTGATATTATAGTTTAAATACATTTTAAATGCATGAATTAAAGGGCAAAATCCAAAGTCGTTGACTGGGGTGAATATTAATTTTAATATAGTGTCTCTATTTTTGGCACATTCTACACTGTGGGTACTTTTCTGTGTCTCATGGGTGCATGTAATTGTAGCTCTCACTTTCTACAGAGGAAAAAGTACTGAATTACATATATAAACCAACATATGTTCTCCTATTCTCCTCTAAATGCATACAAATAAGAAATATCCAAAGTCTTAAATGGTAACGTAATGTGTCTTTAGGTTACATCTGACACCCTTTCAACCCTACCTTACATCTCTCCTATCCACTTTCTACTCCAACTATGGCTATGGCAACCAGTCTCACACAGGTGTAACCAGAAACCTGGCCTCAGCAGCATTTCTTTACTTTTTGACCTAGAGCTTTTTCATAACTTGTACAATGCCAACCAAGTCGTTCTGACACGATCACAAAGGAGTGCAAGGCATCAGTCCCCTACAGGGTGACCCTTGACAGATGACAGATGTGATCCAGTAGATAAATACACCCCCCTTGCATCCTTCAGGTAAACAAGGCATAGTTATATCTTATATACTCAGAGGTCCCCAGCAAAACAGAACCCCAGTTGCCGGTTGTTTCCAGTTGTTATTAAGCTAGTGAATAGTTTAATAACATATCCTTGGATTGACTTTTTCTCCTTCTGGATGTCATTCTATGCCAGTTATCAACCGTGGCTTATTTTTCTCCTCTCTCCCAGCCCCTGGGGATATTTGGCCATGTCAGGAGACATTTTTGGTTTTCACGACTTGGGGGCGGGGGCTATTGGCATCTAGTGGGTAGAGGCCAGGATGATGCTAAGTATTCTACCATATATGGCACAGCTCCCACAACAAATTGAGCTGTTAACTGTGCCTGAGTATAGGCTATCAGAGCAATTTGCTTTCTTAGGCTTGTCAAGAAAAATTCCACTCTTTTTCTTGATGCAAACAAGTTTGAGGGGAAGAGCTAAATTAAAATCTAATAATGCCTGGGGAAAAAAAAGGCTGAAAATCAGCAATTTAAGTTCAACCTGAATGAGTTTCAAAGTACTTGGGTCTGAACAGTGATGAAGTTAAAGTTTACATAAAGCTTTCCATGAAACAAGGCTCTTCTTTTTCTAGATGACAACTCCAACTTTAATTTTTTTTTTTCCTCGTTGGACTGAATTCTTTGGAGGCAAGGTCTTGTTTCATCTTTGAATTTCTCACAGTTTTCAGTTTGTCTCTGCCCAGCAAATGTCCATATGGTTATTGAATTTGTGGCAGATGAGGATTGTGGTCTAGTCCCTTGATTTCTAGTGTGCTGTTATTCCCAAGGAATGTGGATGTAATGTAAGAATGGTCAATTAGGCAAGCCAATTATTTTGTAGCCACTTTAAAGTAGCATTCTTTTGTTAACCCTAAGTATGTATTTCCCATATTTTATCATTTTGGAGTGTTGGAAAAATTTATTTCAATCAACTCTTAAGTTTGAATATTATCATCAGGTCACACCTTAATGAAAGTATATCAAAGCCCACTGAGTTTGTTTCTACTTTTCAGGAAGCAACAAAATGACCTCTCATAAAGGATTTAGTTCATTTCAAATATGGGTTAAATCTTCTCTGAATTATTTAACACCTCTAAATCTACAAAATTGGCCCAATGAAAGGAAAAATTGTCAGAAGAATTAATATCTTCCAATTATACCCTGAACAGAGAGTTTCTCCTTTGTCATTCAATTACATCTTAAAGGTTCAGTGAAATTAAGGAAAAGAAACCCTGCTCACTTCTTGTTAAATTTGAGTTGAAATTTGAGAGAATGTGTAGTTCAACTAAGCCAAGTCCCTCATTTCAGGAATCAGAACACTTAACGCTGGGAGATGTCGGTCAAGGGTTATAAAGTTTTAGTTAACAGGATAAATAAGTTCTGAAGATCTATTTTATAGCATGGTGACCATAATTGGCAGTAATGCATTGTGTGCTTGAAAATTGCTCAGAGAATGGATCTTAAATGTTCTAAACACATACTTACACAAACTGTAACTATGTGAGGTGATGGATATGTTAATTAGCTTGAGTGTGGTAATCATTTCACAATGTATACATGTATCAAAGCATTATATTGTACACCATAAAAGACAATTTTTTATTTGTCAATTATACATCAATAAGAAATGTTTTAAATTAATACAAATAAAATAAAAACATTTAACTTCTCTATGGGCAGGAACAGAAGAGCCTTCACTGGTTATTAGTAGATTGTGTTGCTTCTTGTAAACCAAATCTTTCTTGATTATGCAGTAGTGGCATGGCTAACTTCCACTTCCACTTGTATCTTCTAGAGAGCCAATCATATCATTAGTGTCAGACACAGCATGCAGGTGGAATAGGAGAACATGAACACAGGTTTCATGTTTACAAAAGCACCTTCTCAAAGAAGAGGTATGATATGTAACGTTGAACAAACTTCTGACTTCAATTCTGTGCCACAATCCTATGACCTTGACCTTCTTGGCCTTTTCTTTACCAAGGAGGGACCATAATAAAGTATTCACTCTCCTAAGACATTAGCAGGTGTTTAAAGAATCAATGTTTCGAAAGTATCCTGGGGAGAAAAAAAAATGACTTGGAAACATGTAATAGTTTTATTAATTCACCTTCTTTTTAATGACTCATTAAAATTGAGCTTAGAGCAGCCTATCTGTTGTGGATTCTTGCTTCAAGCTCTCTCTATGCTTACCACCCTGAACCTGAAACCTTGTTGAGAATGACTGCAACTACAGTTTTAAGGTTCGTTAATCACACTCCCTGCTGCATACGCTTTCTGATGTGCTATGATGCTGAATGAGATTCTCATACTTATGCAAAATATTAGCACACCTTTTTTTATTAAAGATGTGGTTTATTAATCTTAATAAATCATAGTTTGTCGGGGTATTTCTGACTGCTTCTTAAGTAAAATGGGGCTTGACTGTGCAGTAACTGTGTTTATGTCATGCTTGAATTGTTTAAGGTGAGGCTTTGAGTAGTTTTATTGCTTTTGTTTATATAGGTAAACCCAATCTGCACATTTGAAATGATTGATGAACTGCAGCCCCACTTGGAGTGTTTGTCATCACTCATGTGCTGAAGTGACATTTCTTTATGTATTTTGGCATAAACATATGCAACTACTGGCAAAGCATTTGACCCTAGAGTCTGACTATTTGTCATTCTAATCCTTTTTTTTTTTCTTGCCCAAAGTCAGGCAAGTTACTGTATATTCTTTCTTCACGCACATTGCTAATTATTCAACAGACAGTAAAATAGTCTTTTGACTGGGATCGCATAAATTGCTGAATGTGCGATCTTCATTTCTCCAGCCAGGCAGCTAGGTACTATGCAGTAAAATAAATAAAGTTGAGATCCATGTAAATGTCAAGGAAGACAGCCATATTGAACTACAATAGCTTTTCAGGACAATCTGCAGCTTTTATCAATGAAAAAAAAAAAAAGAAGAAGAAGAAAATGCCATGAGTGTGAGATTTGGCAAATCAAAATGTAGGCAAAGATTAAGCAACATTCATTACATACAGCTACCTTAGAATATAATTTTCCTATAATGGGTCTTTGTTGAAAAGCAAGTAACCAATAACTCATATCAGGTGGACAGAGATAAATGAAAGTCTTCCCAACCTCCAGGCTCAGAGTTCAACCTCTATGTTGTGCTGTTTGAAAACTTTTTATTATTTATTGGTAAAAATGTCAGAAAAATAATTAAAATGCAAAGTAATTTTCTGAGGAAAGCAATCACACCTCATTCAGAGTACTTGCCTGTGGTTGCATTCCTGTGAAGCCTGAATGAGCAACAAACAGACATACACACACACACACACACACACATAATAGGAGAAACCAAAATAAATGACATCATTATTACCTGGTTCATGGAATGTAATGAAGAGACAAATGGTTAAAGGTTCATTGAAAAATCAGAGCTGACAATTCTAGACAGAATACAGTACATGGTTCTTAGGATACACTTTAATGAGAAATTAGGTAACTTGCTCATTTTTATGATACAAAAATATTTTACTTACAATCATTCAATTTTAAACTAATTACTCAAATGTGGGATAGTTGACAAGAAGGAGATACCAGGTGAATGAAGAGATTTCAGGTCTTCATCTGTGGCAGGCACCATGTTTTAGTGTGATGTTCAGGGGGAAAGTTTTCATTCTCTCGCTTCAGTAATCAAGCTGACACACTGGGGTTAAAGGTTAGCAATCATTGTGTTAGTAACAAAAACCAGCATGAGGTCATGATCCTTAAAAGTATAAACATATACATATAATGTACTGGCTTTTTTTTTTACATGTTAATTAAGTGTTAATTTAGTTTGAACTCTGCAGTTCCAGAAGGTAATGTAGGAATTTGTGTTTTACTTTGCCTTTGTTTTCAGAGTTCTTTTTTAAAACTGTATTATACTATATTATTGTTCAGAGTATTTGCTGCCTTCCCCTGAGGGTGGATTATACTTCCCCATGACTTCAGATTTAGTCATGTAACTGGAAGTGCCCCTCGGAGCAAAAGGATCATACATCAGGAGTGGCCACATGAGTTGCTTTTTTTTTTCTTTTTCCCCAATGAAATGTGCACAGAAAGGTTCATGACGCATCGAAACAAAAGTTTTAAAGACCGTTCTGTTGTTTCCCCACATGCTTGTTCCTTTGCTGCAAGTCTGGCAATATTCCAGAAAAGGGATACTCCATCATCCTGGCTCCCAGAACAGAGAAAGGGAGCAGAGCCACAATTGACCCACAATGGACATGTAACAGGAACATGAAAGAAATTGTAACTTACCAAAATTTGGGGCTTATTTATTATCACAAGTTAGCATAGTTTATGTTGATGGGTATCCTAAGGATTTGGCGATCTTTTGAAAATCAGAGCATTTATAGAAATTTTCACCAGGGCCTCCTCATGTTTCTTCCTCTGCCAATTACACTAAGTTAAATAGATAATTATCAAATATCTAACACTCTGCTAGGTGGCGTGGAGAGGTACCAAGGAGCGTACATCATGATCACAACCTTCAAGCCCTTAGTTTAGTCTTTGTGTATAGCCTCTACTAGAGGAAATATTTCTTTTACTCTTGAGACAGTTATGAAAATGATGCACACATTTACTTATGTGTGCAAACTATAATTATAATCTGATTTCCAGAAGTCACAAAGGATTGTCTAATTACTTCATACTTCCACCTCTAAAACACCCATTACTTTAGATGTACCTTCAGAGTAGGCCACATTTACGCAGGCTAGTTGAGGCTAAACTCCATGCTGTGTATTTTCGCGTTTTACCTCAAGTAAGCTTAACCACTTCCCTGTGAAGTGGATGTTGTAGTCCAGGTGTTACAAATGAGCCCTACCTGAGGCCCCAGGACTTAGAAGCAGTCACTGGGAAATCCACCCTGCCTCTACTGGCCCAGGTCTCTTTCTTGTACATCAACTTGATACACAGCATGAGTGTTTCACAGTCATGTGCTGAGAACTGCAGTACATTGGAGCCCATGAGGACTGAGCTACAGTCTTTTTTCAGGCACTCCAAAGCTGTGTCCCTTTGATTCTCTCTGGCATTTTTTTCATTTATCATCATGGTATTGGGACTGTGCATTTCAAAGTATTTCTTTGTGACTTATTCTGGTAGACATGGGAGAACCCGCAAAGTGCCATTCTCTCCATTTCCTGCTTCCTGCCAGGGATGATAGACCCAATGCTAATGAGGAACAGTATCTGAGAAATATTAGACCAAGAAGCTATGGTTCCATTTTCCTTTAAAACCCTATTGCTTATGCACCAATATCTTCTTGGCTTGGCCTCATTTCTTTTAAGCCTCACATTTATAGCTTGTATTAATTTGCATGGTTGCACTGAAATAATGAGGAAAATAATTAGAGTCCAGAATATTATGAATCAGAGTATTCACATCAATAGAACTAATGCTTTAGGGAGTAAGAAGGAAGAATATAGACCAAAGAACACTTTTATAATACACTTCGTGGTACCACAAATTGAAAGTGGACATGCCATTTTGTTCAGTATCAGACAAAACATTAAAATATCGTTTTTTTGTTTTGTTTTGTTTTGGCTCCCACAGCATTGAAGTTATAGCAGTAAGAATATAGTATGTAGCATAGAATCAAGTCTAAACTTTTATGAAAAAAAAATAACTACAGTGTCATTCCGTTGTAGTTATAAGTTGGGCATCCTGAAGACATATGAGGCCTGGTGTCAGCAAGCCATCTTTATCAAAGTGACCAAGTTCCTTTGGTCCTTTCTTTTGTTCTTGTCATTTATTTATTCTCCCCATTTTATTAGTTCTATACTATGATCAGGTTATCTGTATTATCTGAACTTCTTTCTATGTATTTATAATGCATAACCTATTGCATAAGACAAACTGGCACTCAGATTATTATTAAAAAGGAATAGTAATTTTTTATAACTGTACATACATTCATGTGTATGACAACTTTGAAGGCAACTTAAGTTACCTAGGTTTATTTGCTGAGTATATGCAATTTTAAAATTCTAATATTTGAATAAACGTGTTTATCTTTCAATACATAGGTTTACATTCTACAAAAATATGTTGAAGACCTTCCTTATACCTGGTTTATTTTTACGAGTTGTGGATAGGCAATCAATAAAATGTAGTCTCTTTTTCATAAAGTTGATATTCTAATAGGAAATATGGACAATAAATAAATAAGAAGGAAGATATTTAAATAGTTTTAAAATAGCAATTGATAATTACTAGAAAAGTTAAAAAGAGTAAAAGAATAGGAAATGCAGATGCCATTTTAAATAATGTGGTCAGTGAAAGGCCTTCTTAGGATGGGCTTTTCAAAAGAAATTTGTAACTGAAGTAAGGGTGACAAATGAAGATTGAAATGAACATTGATGAGTAGGCTAAGGGTTCCTTCTTAGGGGAATTAATTGTTTTCTTCTACCTCTTTCTGCTTTCTCCTCTCCCTTCTTTTGTTTTCCCAATTACATTCTTATATATAAAATGCTAACCTTTATTTTCTTAAGTCTTCATTTCTAACAGAAAATCATTCAGACAATGATAACCTCTCTTCAAAGATTAGAGTCACCTTATACCCTACCATTTATATTAGGAATTCTCTTCAGATGACCTCTCAGAATTAATAATATTTTTTGCCATCAGACAGTTACCTTTACATATTTTTTCCTTGAATTAAGAGAAGTTTTATTCTTCTATTTAGAGATGATTTATCTGCCAGATTTTCCTCTAAATTACTAAGCCAATTCAGGTGACATGAAATAATTTATTCTTTAAGGTAAACATGGAGAGAAAAATCAGAAAGAAATTGACAGCCTAGTGAGACAAAAAGGCATATTCATTAAAGAAAACCTTTTTAAGAAAAACTTGCAACATTACTTCTTTGAAAATCTACTTCTCTGTCACAGCTGTGTGGCTACGCATATAGCTAAAGCTACCAGCAGTGACCCAATCCTAGGGCAGATGCACAAAGCTATGCTTTAAGTCCACATTTCTTTTCATCCTAAAACTGGAGCAGGAAGGAGGTATAGAGGTAACTGCCAAAGGTGGGGAGGCAGTGAGTGCCTATCCTGGCTAGGCACTGTCTGGTTAGATGAGCTTGGGCACATTGCTAGACTTGATTTCTGCCAATGTAAATGGAGATAATAATGCTTACCTCATGGGGTTTTTATAAGGATTACCTAAGATAATGTGCATAAAACACACACCATGGTGCCTGGTGTGTGGTCAGCACTCAGTAATTATGAGGTCTAATTATTAGTATGGCCTATGTTCTCTCTCCTCTTTATTCATTTTCTGAATGAGTATGGAAAATCAAGAAAAGACATACTTTAAAGAGATGAAAAATTGGGGATAACTAATAGACACCATGTAGTAATCATCTGTTATCCTCAAAACGTTGAAAATGCTAAGTTCCAGATACTATGAAGGTCTGGGCCTTGCCAATGATAAAGTTATATAAATGCTTGTCAGGTAAAACAGAAGAATAAGTCTACCTGGATAGAGGTGAACCATGCCAGATGATTTTGCCCATCTGAACATACACAGTATATTGAGCACAGAGGAAGGTTCAGATAAAACCATCATTGTTTAGATCGCACCAAGAGAGGCTTCCTGAACATAATGATCTACAGCTGGTGGATTTTCTGAGTGGCAGGAGGGGGAGAACTGTGTTCATCTGATCTACCAGTCTTGACAGAGACTTGGTTTAGAAGGGATTTGCCCTCTGCTTTTCTAGGGGACTTCACGCTGATATTTTGTGATTTTTTTAATTTTTTTTATTTTAGTTTTCTGCAAGATGAAAAAAATACTTCAAAAATAAATTTAAAATTATTACTTATTTGTAGACTTTATTGTAGTCTCTTCCACTTAAATGTAAAGTCTATGAATATATTGGTATATCTTCAGAGCCTAAAATATTTCCATAAACCTAGTAAGACATTCAGTAAAAACACTATAATTGTTGGATGAATATATAAATACACATATGAATGAATGGATTAATAAATAAATCAATATCCAAATGAGGAAATGTCTTTTTATATTTTTTCACACCTTGACTGTGTCTGAAACACAATGAATATTTCATACAGAAATAAGTACTTAGAATCATGAACCCTTGACTAAAAATAGTCCTCTTTTTTTCTAGGAAACATGGCCTTTTCAACCCAGGTTGTAGCTTCAAGAAAGACAAAAAGAGAGTCAAAAAACCCAGAGAGATGTCACAGTCAGATTGCCCTCACCTTCAGCATATGTGCTTTGAGACATCCTATAGGTGTGTTGTTTAAATTCCCACCCAACTCAGAAGACTTTCCTTGGAGAAGGGTACTAGATGATGAGTATTTTTGCTTGAATACTTCCTGTGAAGTGAAGCTCATCAAATGAGCCAGCACATTAAAAGTTTGGAAAGCTATAATTATTAAAATTTTCCTCTAGCTGTGGGGTGAAAATCTGCCTCCTTCTTACTTGAACCCACAAGAGTACCCTTTGTTATCCCCCTAAGAGCAATAAAATCAACTTTGTTCTCTCTTAAATGTGGAAGATAACATTCTTCCGCTTTTTTTTCCTCCTCCCCTAGGCCTTTTGCTAGCTGCTATTCAGAGAAAATGTGTCTGATGATTCATATTCCACAGTAGAATATAAAGTGTGTGGGCCAGGCACTGTGGCTCACACCTGTAATCTCAACACTTTGGAGGCTGAGGCAAGTGGATTGCTTAAGCCCAGGAGTTCGACTCCAGCCTGGGCAACATGGCAAAACCCCATCTCCACAAAAAATTAGACAGGTGTGGTGGCACATGCCTGTAGTCCCAGCTACTCAGAGGCTGAAGTGAGAGGATGGCTTGAGCCAGGAAGGTAGAGTTTTCAGTGAGCTATGATTGTGCAACTGTACTTCAGTCTGGGTGACAAAGCTAGCCCTGTCTCAAAATACGTAATAATAAAAAAGAATATAATGTATGTGGACCATTTATAAAAATCTAGGAAAGAACAAAAGAATATTCAAACTGTCATATTTTCACTTGTATTATTTCAAATGAATTCTCACCATCACCATATGAAGAGGCCTTTATTAGACCATTTTAAGGATTAGGAAACCAAAGCACAGAGCAGTAAAATACTATAGAAAGTGAAGCTGGAATTTGAAACCAGAAATAGTTAACTTGAAAAATATATGTTTTGTCTTATCCAGATACAATGTGGTGTCTTTCTTTAAATTTTGGGTAAAGATAATTAATTTTCCGTGAATAAAGGTAACCTTATATTCTCCCATGATAAGAAATTTGTTTCAGAGTGAACCAGCCCTAGTGGTTTGTGGCATGAGTGTTAAAGGTTTTAGATGGAGTAAGGTGTCACTAACATGAACAAGGTAGCTGAGAAGTGATAGGAGTATGTCCAGGACAAGGCAGAAGTTGCCTGGCAGACTCTCTTAATTGGGTTCCAACAGTTCTATAAAAATTTGGGAAGTACAGAACAGACAGACAGACAGACAAGTCCACTCCCAAGGGCATTGACTAAGGATAAAGATATCACATAGCTGCCACAGGTCTCAGCAGCCTGAGCCTATAGTCTGAGAATTCAGAATTAACAAGGCAGGTATTTGCAAGCATATCACGATCTATTTGCCTATTATGTATAAACTTGCATATTTTTAAAAATAATTTAAGTGTTTTAGCTTGCAAAATACAGATATAAGAAAAACATTAAAATAAAGATAAATGAATCCATCAAGTAATAAAAGAGGGAACATAATTATATCAGAAACAATGAGTTACAGTTGGGCTCTGCAATTGTGCATCACATTTAACTCTGAGCTTCCTGACTGCCAAGACAGAATTAGTGAATAAGAAACAACTGATATGCCCGAGTCTAGAACACAGGTTGTTGCCATATTCCTTTTCCTCATCTCCTGAAACACACAAGAGGAAGACCAACAGTGTCTTCAACATAGGTCATTCTAGACTGAGCTGGACACTGCAGACAGAACCCCCTGGGAATCTTTTACAAGGATTGATGCCCTGATGGTATCCATCTGTAAGGTAAACGTCTGTATATTGTCTAATATGAATTTATTATTCAGTAAATTAATCAGCAGGTATTCATTGAACCTCGGCTAAGTGCCAGGAAAAATTCCTCTGTCTTTACAGCACAGAGTCAATATAAAAAGTGGTTGGTTGTCTCCCAAATAACGTATATAAATTGGGGGTTTTCAAAGTGTTTTCATTAGATAATTTCTCCTGAAACATGCGCTGCACACACCATACCCAGAAATCCAGCTATGATGTAGCAGTGAGAAAGAGAGAGGCTTTTGGTCTCCTGGAGCCTGCATTCTAGTGGTATTTTCATATTCATGCCATGGCAGTCGATGAACAAGAATGATGAGATGTTCAGACTCTGAAGTGGACTTAAACTCAAATCTTCAGTCCTTGTTTTCTATGTGTGTGCCTTTGACCATTAAACAAAATTGATTCAGGCCCCGATTCCTCTTAGTTATAAGGGAGATAATTCATAGGGTTATTGTAAGGATCAAATATTATAATGAAATAACTAGGGGCACAAAGTAAATGTTCAATAAATTTTGTTACAAATTAAGAAACTGGAATTCAGAAAGGGAAAATGATTGTCTAAAGATATATAGCTAACAAATGAGAGAACCTGGATTCACATCCAAACAGCATGTCCCAAAATCCTGTTTTTTTCACCATTTTCCAATGCAAGACAGGGTCACAGAGAGTCTGAGCCAGATCTCAAAGTCTCTGGAATGGCAGGCTAAAAAATGAACTTAGCAATAAAGAGTCATTGAAGATTTGGAGCGTCATATGTGAAAAGACCAAAATGCTATAGGATGATTGATCTTATGGCAAGATGAAGAATTATTGAAAGGACAATAAAAAATAACAGAGGTTTAAGTTTGTATCGATTTACATTTCAGTTTTTAACAATAATGGTATTATTTCTGAGGGCTCTGTTCTGTTCCATTGGTCTATATCTCTGTTTTGGTACCAGTACGTCACTGTTTCAGTTACTGTAGCCTTGTAATATAGTTTGAAGTCAGGCAACTTGCTGCCAGAGCTCAAAAAACGATCATGTCATTGACAGGTTAATTTCTGTGTCCCAAGGCCAACCAGAAGGAACTGGGCCCCAGAATCTGACACTCTCAATTGTGGGACCATCTCTGCAGATCAGAAAGCAGAAGCTAACACGACTGGTCAGGACAGCCTACTGTGTGGAGGTGGGATGTAGATGAGCCTTTAGTGATTCTCAACCACATAGCTATCCACTTCATAGACTCTCTTGGGTCTCAAGTCCTTCATCAGTAAAATGGGGATAATAAAGTTATCTACCTACCTCAGAGGATTGCTGTGAGTTTTAAAAATAGTTAATATATGAAGAGTGTTTGGAATAGTGCCTAGTACATAGTAAGGGCTCAATAAATCTCAGCTCTTTGGATTAAGCTTAAGCTCTTTGGATTTCAGTTTCTACATCTATCAAAATGGGTACCATGCTTTATTTACTCAGTTCTGTGACCTATTTTTCACACCGTAAAGTTATATAGTCAGTTTGAAACTTATATATTACATGTAGCTTTTTTTCCTAAAACAAACCCATTATTGTAACTATTGAAATCTTATAATCAGTGACATCTCAGCATCGAAGAAACAGGGAGATGCCTGTCTTGCACAGTCACTGGGTCCATGGAGATGTGATACATGCCCCAGGGTGTAGCACACAGTAAATATTAACTCCTCTCTCTTTGTTTATTTTCTCATTTTGGTTCTAGGACACCTTTCTTTCACTCTGGTTTTGTGTGGGCATTTACCTATAACTTTATGTTTTTATGAAATCAAGGTCTCATTTGTTGTACGTATCCTTTTAGAATCAGACAAAGATATACTGACTATTCCTCCTTCCTCCTTTCCCCCTCCTCCCCCAATATAATGTATTTCGGGACATTAATTCTGAAAGGCTGGTACTTGGCCACTTCATGAAATAGTTTAGCATCACCGTTAGTTATTAAACTGAGGTTAAGAGCTCAGGTTTCTGATTTTGATAGAGCTTTAACACTTTCATGTATAAATTGGTAATAATGATACCAACCTAGACGCTGTTTGAAAATTAAGAAAGTAATATGCTAAACCTTTAACATGGTGCCCAGTATATAGTAAGCCCTCAGCAAATGATAGCTCTTGTTATTTATTGTTCATATGACACCAATTGTGAGTTATCTACCATGTATGACCAGTGAAATTATAAGCATAAAAATGTCTATACAACATATATTTATTTAAAAATCACTGATTATTTAATATAATCCACTTTAAATTATCTCAAAAGATTATAAATTTCAATGCATAAATTGTCATATTCTAAAGTCAGAGATACCTCTGTCCTCTAAATATTCCATTTTAAAATATTAAAAACTAATTTTAATGAAATATAAATAAAATACATCACTAAAATGAAATGTACATTAATCACTATTTAAAGGATGAAAATTATTAACTGACGTCATAGTCCAGAACATCTTCTGTTGACACAATTGCACAAAATATGAGAAGGATATAGAACAACTAAGCAGAAACTCCATTCAATACTTAGGGTATTTCTGAAATGAAAATTCATTTAAACACAGTCTAAGTTACAAAACAAGTAAGTCCTGTAAAATGAGAAACTAAGGCTAGAGTTCTCCAGTTCTTATAGGAATCCAGAACAAAAAGCTATACATACATTTAATGTGCACATAAAGAGTAAAATTTATCCTGATTAATAGCTTTGAAGTGTGGTGGGGTGGGGGTGGAGGGAAGAAGTAACAAAACTGGCAAAATTCATGAGTCACCTTTTCTGGAGACAGAGATAGGGTAAGATCAGTGTCCTGTCACAAAACGTCCCCCTTTGATCTCTCTGTCAGAAACTAGTTATTAAGACAATGATTAGGTCAAATAGGAAAATAACTGGAACTTCACTATGTAAAAATGTTTTTGTAAATTAATAACTAGCAATAATTATAGTCAACTTTATTGCATGCTAAGTATATTCAAGCTCCTGTGCTAATTAAACACTTCTTGTGTAACCAGTCAAGAAGCCTGCCTTATTCATCTTTATGATCTCAGCATACAGTGTGGTGTTTGGTACGTAAGAGACGTTCAATTAACATTTGTTCAATGAAAACACAATAATGTTATCTACAGAAAGGTGACGTTAAAGACCATCATATTCCTTAGTATTTTTGAAATGATAACTGCATGTTTGTAATTATTATTTATAATCTTACAACTATTTTTTGCCTGGGTAGCTATAGCTCATGTTTGAGAAAATTGTATGGCTTAAACAATTATGAACAAATACTTTGAAGTGTTACTCAAATTCACATTATTTTATATTCCAATTCCTTTTGTATTTTAACCTTAAAAATTTTTTTATCTCAATATGGATGTGTTCTCTAATTGTCATCTTTATATAAGCCATTAGAATATCCCCCTTTTCCTTACCTTTAATTATCATTGAGTTTTCTGGGGGTCATTTTCATCTCTTTTGTAAATGTAAGTAGAACATTGCATTTTCTTTCCTTTTCATCTCTTGCAGTTCTCTAGATCCCCACAGTTTTTCAAAAATAACTGTAAACGATGCAGTTAGCATGCTTGCCAGTTTCTTTCATCCCACAGATAGAAGGTATATCATCTGGACCTGCTGATTTGTAGATATGCCGACTGTCCAAGGACTCACTTAGCCTGCTTTTGTAGATAGCTATTTTTACAAGATCTTCATTACTTCTGATTGCCTAATATTTTTCTTCTTTTATTCTTTCCAAGGACCAATTTGTAAGATAAGTTCAAGGCCTCAGACATGTTAAAGTTATCATTAATTTCAAGACGCTCCACATTTATGAGTCCATTGGTCACGGCATTGATTGTGTTCCTACTGTGTTCAGAGCACTGTGCTTACCAAAGCTAAGAACAATTTGAGGCTTTTCTCTCTGAGAGCTTCTTCCCCTTATTACAATTTACAGGCTTCCCTGAACAATTCTGAAGACTATTAAGAGAAAGCACACCCAATGTTTACACATTTAATTTCTGGTATATTTATGGAATTTTAAAAGTTACTCTACTTTCCTTTGTGTCACATGTTCACTTGTTTAATATCTTCCAAAATACAATTCATTGATGTTTATTAACTTGTTCAAATAACGATGTGCCCTGATTGGAACAGCACACAAGGAATGGAATTTGAGAGGTAAATTTGACTTTATTACTATCCTAGATACACTACGACATTTATCTAAGCAATAATATAGCCAATTCTATTTGGCTAATGGACAATTTTGAAATATTTGCCATGACTATTAATAGCCTAATGGCTTGTAAGATTTGTATTTCACTTCAAGCCATTTGGAAATCACAGCTAACTACAGAAGACTGCAGTCAGATAGATGCTGTATGTAACTTTCTTACACAATTAGAGGGAAGCAACAGGTTAATGTCCATCTTAAGTTGAGCATTAATGGCCTCATTTACAAGGCAAATGGCTAATTTTGATTAATGCTTGAGTTTCCATGCCACATTTTTTACTATGCTTTGGGATATCTGGAAGAATAAACATTTCGTTTACTTTGTTTTTGTCGCAATCTCAAGTGCTTTATTTTCTCATATCCACTGTTTTAACTCTGTCCTAATGACATATAATTCCATCCTTGGGAAAAACATTTTAACTCTTCATATATTGGAGAAACACTGGACCAATTAACTGAGATAAGTGGTTTTTTAGGACTTATTACAAATACAGTTGTTTAATGAAGTCTTGTTTTAATGTAGGGCTTTGCTTTTCTGAGTGCTTGGATTCAGGCTCCAAGACCATGCCTGAAAGTGCAGATGGGCTTTTCCGTGGCATGGCATGGTCTCTCCTGTTGGGTAGCAAATTATTGTTTAATGTAATGCAAAGAGCATAGGCTTTCAACTCACAAAGGATGGGTTCAAGTCCCCAGACCTTTCCTCTTCATTCCTTGAAACTGAACAAGTCACATTATTTCTCTAAGCTTCACTTTCTACATATGTAAAATGCAAAGTGTACCTACTTTATCATTGTTCTGTGAGATCTCATGTGGTATCAAATGTATACAGCTTAGCGTGGGATCAGGTACCTGATTTAATTTAACCAGCCATTATATTTAAAGAAGCCAGAAACAGGATCATTTCTGGACAAACACATATTAAATGAGCCATGTACATATTACCAATATAATTATATACAGAGTAACCATACAGTCAGTGTTTTAATGAGATGTCTTCACATATATCTTGCTAAATTGTAAAGCGTTTGCTTCTCTCCTCCTTCAGTTCCCCTCTTTTTCTCTTATGAGTTTTGCAATATGAGAATAACCTTGAAGACATGATAAACATCAGATTAGTACAACATGAAAGACAAGAAAAGGGAAAGACTACTGTTGTTCAGTATTTGTCACTTATTTTTTGATCAGAGGACCAAAAGGTCAGCCTGTGGATTAGCATGTAAATTTGTTATTCCCACCAATTAATGAAGTATTTAGATCAATGCAACCAGAATTTGTGTTGAAGGGCTAGACACCTTTTGCCTTAAAAATATTATTTTAAATATTTTCCTTGTGTTCCAACCCATGTTGATCTGACTCAGCATCTAGTCTCTGAACATGCCACATGCTGATGCTTCATTTGAGAATGTGGTGTCCATATTCCCAGAAATGATCTCTGGAACAAAGTTCCCTGGCCCCTGCTATTTATCTGTCAGCTCTCAATTTAAGCTTGACTCCTTTAATACTCTGGGCCTCAAGTTCACTTAGATATTCCTTTCTCTTTGTTTCCATAGTTCCTATGCTGTAGCACTCTCCGGATCCTTAGGGACAAAAGAGCATCTCTCTCTCTCTGTCTCTGTCTCTGTATATATATATACACACACACACACACAGATATGTGTATATATATTTATGACATCACCATGGCACCTGTTGTACAGTAGGTCCTCAATCAGTATCGACTGATTGATAGATATTTGTTCTCTCCTAACAATGCTGATTTGATAAATGCAATGTAATAATGCTGTTACTTGGAAAATTCATAATAAGCTGAAACCCTACAAGACAATTTCTATTCCTTATTCCATTTAATCCTGAAGGCAACTCTACAATAGACATTATTGTACTTATTTTATAGGTGAGATACTAAGATTCAGAAAGGTCAAGTCATTTCCTCAAAGTCATATAGCCAGTAAGTGGTAGAGTAAAAAAGAAAATCCGTATTGGCTCAGCTCTGAAGTCTTGGCTCTTAATCACAAGTATTGCAGAGGCTTTTCAGCCTTCCTGCCTCTACTTCTCTAAGCTACTTCAATAATAGTTTAAAAATCCATCATATCTCAACCACACAGATTTTAGACACAGCAATTTAGTGGTCTGGTTTAATTCTTTATATTGCTACTGAAGTTTATTACTACACAACTGTAGATTCTGTTGGCGATGCTACTCTCCCAAGAAGCTTACTTCAGTGTATAGGTGCTCAACTACACCTCTTTGCAGCTTTGGTCAGAAACCAGAATGTGTTCCAGATTGAGTGCTACCTTGAAGAGTTTCTTCAGTCACTCAAAGGCATATTCCCACTAACGCCTTCCATACAAAAGTGTCTGCCCCCAGAGTCAAGCAGAGTCTAATCAGCTGGAGGTTTTCTTGTTTCATTATTTCAAACTCATCCTCAGTGTTTTTTAATATTACAATTTATTGCATCAATTTGATCTATGGCCCTGACAATTAAAGTAATTGTATTAATTCCCAACTTTTTAAGCTGTTGCTTAAAAAGTAACCGCTAGTGATGGGCACTATGCTAAATGTTCTACATGCATTATCTAATTTAAACGTCATGATTATGTAATACTAGTACTATTGTCATCTTATGGGGGAAAATGAGGTAACTGGCCCAAGGTTACAAAGCTAAAAAGTAAAAGACCCAGAATTCTATCCCTATGCTGTCTGTTGCTAGAGTCTGAACTCTGAATCACTGTATGTAACCTCCAAACTAGTACCTCATAAAACATGACTATTTATGCTGAAAGTAAAATCTATAGCAGTAACTAATAAAGGGGTTAGAGGAATTTCTCAATAGTCATATTTTTAGGGGCAAGCTGTAATCAAATACTTTGAGTAGGAGAGTAAGTTCATACACCTGTATATCTGTACAAAATTTAGAAATAGGACTACATCCTTTTTGCCAACTTCATTGCTATCAGTGGATTCTACTAGTATATATTACTTGTCATTAATATACTAACAAGAAATAATTATAGCTGAAAGTAAAAAAAGCTTAGAAGTCTGAGCTTGTGCAATCTAAATGCAAGAACACAAATGACCCTGTTAACTCTTGGGAAATGTTGATAAGTGCCAACGGACTCACTGCTACACTGGGGAGGCAGCCATAGCAGAAATGTCTGGGGATCCCAGAAGGACACAACTGTTATAATCCATTTTCTTTCAAACAGGGCCATTTTCTATTTTAAAACACTCCTTAAAAAATTCCCCACAGTGTGTGCACTGCCCAGTTAAGGGCAATTATTTCTGCATTGTATATTTAATAGTTACATCGTTCAGAGGCCCTCTGTTCAGAAGGCCAGGCAAAGCTCTCCTGGATATCTTAAAGGAGGTCTCAGCTTTATCTGCATATTCATCAGAACTCTGACTCTCTCAGGGTATAGAATTGAGTGGGACCCATCATTTTGTTTCCCACAAAATGATAGATGCGATGCTCCATCATTTTAGTTTACAGTTACATTGTAGAGACAAAAATGTGTAGAGTATTTCCAGGATGCTAATATGAGCCACATTGCATAAAGATGCACTGACAGTGACCCAAAAAAAGTGATACAACAAATGCCCATCTGAAATGTCAAATTTTGTCATTTTTTAAAAAGACAATGGTCAGCTGTCTCTTATAATTGAATTAAATGCTATATTTGGCTGTTTGAATACATAGACTAATAAGTATATTTTTTCTCAGTGTTGCTGCCTGTGAGGTACAGTGAATTGCTCTCCTCAAGAAATTCCTGTGGGAATCTCACTTCTTTATAAATGTGCTTTCTTTACAAATGTTGGGGGTTCATTGATCGTTAATGTTTTGTAAGTTTTTGTTAAAAATCACACGAGCAAATATTTTTAAAAGGATGTGAAATAATGCATGGTAAAGTATGGTTTCTTTTATCATAGATAGATAAATGAGTAGACACATAGATATACTGTTCTTTCTATTCGTTGTCCTTTTCTCTAATTCTATTAGGTGCCCTTTTCTGTAATTCCCTTCATCTGATCAATAGGTTACTAAAGAAATAGAAGTATGTTACACAGGACTTTTAATTGGTCAATTTCTACTTTAAAAATATCTTCAATACTTTCCTAATTCTCCCCTTTCAATCTTCAAGGTTATATCTGCAATTATGCTACATTATTGAGGTCATTCAAAATAATATATAGATACCTTAGTATTTTCTATTCTCCATTGATGGCTTGACTGTCCTTTCCCCTGATTTGCTATAACAGAGCTCCCTTACAAGCATGCTGTGCGTGGATGGCTTCATGCCTGTTTTGCATCGGCAGCTGCTTGCCTCTTAAGCATTTGTCCTACTTAGCACATTATATAGTGCTAGTTGCAAGACTGCCTTACAAGTAAATGAAAACATTTAGTGTAAATTCTGAAACAACAAAAGTAAATCGATCAACACAAGTCAGTTGAATTATAAATCTTTAATATCCAGCCAGTCACTCCTTTGTCAGGCCTGAACATTGTCTCTGGAGATCTATCTGTACTTGTTATCCTTATCCTTCCCATGTCTTCCTCCTCTTTCAGGAGCTGGGAGAATTGGGAAAGTACCTGGATTATCAGCAAGGATGATGGGAAGGAGGAATATGAGCACACACTGCAAGGCAGGATGCTCTTCTCTATCTGTGTGCCTGTGTGTGTGTTAAAATACCTAAATCATTTTCTGACTATAACAATGGCCGATGTGGAAACATCAACACAGTGAGGCAAGGGATCTCTAGTATTGTCCACTTCATGTGATAGCCGCAACATTTTAATCAGGGTCAAGAGAATTTGAATGTATACCTATTCTTTTCACCCAAATCCTTCATGGGATCCACAAAAATCTCTTATCCACTGCTTGAGGTAGAATAAATAGGTGCAACCAATTTGAATATTTATGTTTTAATGTTGAATATTCGTATTACCTAGCAATTCCATTCCCAGACATATCCCAGACTCTTCATAGCAGTTCTATTCACGATAGCAAACACCAGGTGAAATGCCCTTCAGCTGCTAAGACAATAAATAAATTGTAGTCTATTTACACAATAAAATATAAGCCCATAGTCACAACAAACCAACTGTAGTGAGAAGCATCAATATGGGTGAATCTTGGCAATATATTATTTTATTTTAAGTTTTGTTTTAAGTTCCAGGGTGTAAGTGCTGATTTTTTATGTGGAAAAACTTGTGTCATGGTGATTTGTTGTATAGATTATTTAATTAGTACCCTTTAGTTATTTTCCTGATCGTCTCCCTCCTCCCACCCTCTACCCTCTGAAAGGCCCCAGAGTGTGTTGTTCCCTTCCCCTCTATGTGTCTGTGTGTTCTCATCAGGCAGCTCCCACTTAAAAGTGAGAACATGTGGTATTCGGTTTTCTGTTCCTGAGTTAGTTTTCTAGGAATAATGGCTTGAGTTAAAAAAAAAAAAAAGATGTTCAAAAGTGGCAGACTACTCTTAAAAAAAACTAAAGTAAAAAGTATACACTTTTATTATACTAATAAAGTTGCAATAAAAATGATACAACATGAAAAGTTGGGGTGTGACAAATTGGAGACTCAGGATAATGATTACCTTGGGTAGGGAAACCACAAAATTCGATGTATGTTTCAGTTACTAAGCCTTTGCAGAAACATTACTCCCCAATTTTGTATAATAAAACAGCCATTTATTATCCTCATGGTTTCTGTAGGTCAGAAAGTCGGACATGGTGTGGCATGATGGCTGGCCTCTTTTCCATGCTATCTACCCCAGTTGATAACCAGAATTAACCACCAACTCTGTGAGTGAATGAGCCTTCAGATAATTCCATTCCCTTGATATTTTCCATTTGAAGTTGCAAGACAACATGAAGGCTCTTAGGAAGGTGGTGAGTATATATATTTTTAATGCAGGAGGGATGTAAATGTGGTCATCAAAGAGTGGACTGTGGCAGATTTTATTTTCCAAAAATGGTCAAAGCAATGTTTCTTGTCCCATAGGCTCTTCAAAAGTTTATCATTAACATAAAGATGTGGGGACTATTTTCTTCCTCTTGAATCTGGTTGAGACTTTTGACTGCCTGGATGACTACAATGTGGCAGCAGTGCGAGTAATGAAACTCCTCCAGCTTCCAAATGGCTCTGTATTGGGATACTGCCAATCTCTTCAACACTCTTCCAATTTCCCCTGCCACTTTTGTAGATTTTTGTTATGGTAGCAACCCACTTTCAGGTACTGATTTCTGTTCCTTAATATAACTACATGAAAAATTTCCCCAAAACTTAGTGGTTAAAAATAGTCATTTATGATGATCATAAGAATTTATGACCAGGCAGAATAATGACAATTGTCTCTCCCTCATCAGGTCTGATGCCTCAGCTATAATAGTCAAAGACTGGAGGAATATAATCATATAGTGCTATTCACTGATATGTCTGAAAATTGGTGCTGTCTGCTACAAACCTCAGACACTCTCCAAGTGGGCCTTTTTATGTATTCCCTCTGAGTGGGCTACTCTGGGCTTTCTCATAGCCTAGAGCTATCCTCTGAGGATGAGCATCATGAAATAGAAAGAGAGACAGATTGAGAAACAGGCAGAAGCCATGTTATCTCCCATGATCCAGTTCCAGAAGCCAAGCAGTACCACTTACACCTTATTCTCTATTCATCAAGGTGGGATCACAAAGCCCTTCCTGAGTTGAAGGGAAGAGGAAAAAGATTTACCACTTGATGAGGAGGGGAAGAAGACAAGGTTTTCAAAGAGTAGTGGTACTGGAAATATTATTGTGGTCACTTTTGGAAAATACAGTCTGCTACAATGTATTGCTAAGGCCCTGGATTTTTTTGAAGGGGGTAGTCCACAGGTGATTATTGCATTATGGGAAAAAATTAATTAAGGAAAATAAGGTTATGCATGGACTTATGATAAAATGGTGACCTAAGCAGTATAATTAATCCAGCGTGCAGCTGAAGCCCAAAGTGGAGGGAAAATCTTGTTCCCCTTTGAGGGAGGCAGAGTGGTATCATTCAGTCATTAATTCATTCACTGAATAGAACAAAACGGGGTTGAAATCCTGGCTCTCTGCTATCCTTCTGGAGTCCCTTACCTCTCTAACAATAACAACAACAATGACAAATAACAATAATATATTAATAATTATGGCTAATGTTAATTGAATGCCCACTATCTGTGCCAGGTGCTCTTCTAAGTGTTCTACATATATTTAGCCTTAAACCCCCAAATAATCTTATATGTAGATACTCTTATCCTTGCTTTTCAGGTGAGGAAATTGAGATACAGAAATGTGAAGAAATAATGTCACATAGCAGTAGACTCAGAATAAAAATGCAGACAGATAGGTTTTAGACTTCTGTGCTTTTAATCACCATGTAATTTCCTTTTCTCTTAAATAGCCATAATGAAACAGTAGTTTTGATATAGGACAGTAAAGAGCCCTTTGATATACTACTGATTTTGAATGTGTATAGATGCCTCATATATAGTCTTCAGTCATTAAGAAATTGTAGTAATATTTTGCTCCCAATTGTGGGGTCTGTAAATGTTCTCAATAACATCATCTTTATGAAAATCCACAGAGGCCAGGGATAGAGTAGGAACAGTACTAAGTTTCAAAGGCAAATGGTGAGATGGGCTTGAGGAAGTAACAGTGAGGTTAGAGGGAAGAAGGGAAGGAGAGAGGGATGGCCAGCAGACCCAAGTGCAGTGTTCAGAGGGGGAGGCAACCAAGGGAGATGTGGGGAAAGACTGGATGTGGCCACAGCAGCAGTGTACAGAGAAGGGTCATAGATGCAGAGATGCAGTCCCATCTGGTTTGGAGTACAGTAGTTCCTACTAAGCACATGGAATGGACCAAGAAGTAGGACCCCATTAGGGCTGCCCGGTTTCATGATGGGCTTCAGTCAGAGAAGTAGCTACAGAGAGAGTCTACCTCAAGTTCAGCGAGTCTTCTTACATTACTTAACCCAGTAAGGTGTGCCCTCATGAGATCTGTTGCTGCTAACCCAGCATGTGTCCTAATATATTGCAGTTGCTTATTTCCTTGTCAGGAACTGAAATTAAGGGCAGTGACATGTCCATCCTATTCATTGTCATATCCCAGAGCTTTGACTACTGTGAATCACTAACTGGAGCTTAATGAGTAGAGCTTAATAAATATAAGCTGACTGAGTGAAAGCTGTAAATCTGCAGTATAATGAACTGGGGGCTGTTGAGCGCTGGGGAGTACTGGAGTGTGAGAAAGGAAAGTTGGAAAGTACAGGTATGGGTTTGGTAGGAGTTCATGCTGATTGAGTGAAAGGGGAAAAAGAGAGTTAAGTTTTAGCAGCAGGTGCCTGCTGTTGTTGGAGGGGTGTGTGTATTTGTATGTGTGTGTGTGTGTGTGTGTAAGTGCATTTGCAAAATGTGAGGTTTGCTTTGTAGGGAGTGGGGAGCATAAGCAGGGTATATATTGTGTTAGTGAACAGAGTAAGACTAATTCCACGTTTTATGTGTATTTGGACAAGGTTTGCTCAGAGATAGGACATATATGATTCCATCAGCTGAAAAACTTGCACCTGAGAAGAACACGAGAAAGCCAAGAATGTATCATTCCAAATACAGCCACCAAATTCTACTGTAGGTCTTCTCTTTTGGTACAGTTAAGGGAATTGGTCTTATATACTTGAGTATTCACAAATAAGATTCTATCAGGAAAGCTTGAGAGGAGGCTAAAAATTCACATCAAAACCTTATTGCAATTATTTGTTGTCTGAAAATGGTATAAAAGGTGTACCTATAAATTCAAAACCACTGATATATCAATAGTATACAATATTATCAACCCGATAAAGGTATACAGTACATATTATGCAATGAAACTTATTACTGAAAATCTAAAGAAGGTAAAGTTTCTATTATCAATCCAATAAAGTGATATTGCTCACTGTCAGCATATGATCAGTAAAAATTAACCAGCATGCTATGTAAATTACTAAATTATCATGGATCTGATTTTGTCATAATTGGACCAGAAGTTTAGAGATATAACAGGAATGACCATTTTCAGGTGTTTTATTTACGTATAAGCTAATTCTGTTAAAAAAGAACCATTCTGTATTTGAATAACACAAAAGGAAAAAGCTGCTTATCTTCCTTTAAGTCATTAATATGACATCAGAAAAATTTGATGAAAGAAACATGCAAATTGCACCTTTCCCCAGAGGAGCTGACTGGCTGTGGATATCTGGGAAAGCACAGCACTGATTATTCTTCTCTATAACACAAAATTTCTCCTGACACCATCTGTCTGTCCTCACCTACCAAACATATCTGCTCCATTCTGAGAAAATGTCTCTCGGCAACTTTCTTCTCATAAAACAAAGTTATGAAAATAAACTAGCATTATTCATGAACATTTCACCAGTCTGAAACAACATGTGCAAAATAAAAATTAAATTTGGAAAACCACATCTCAGGAAAAGCATAAAATCAAGTCATGAAAAAAAAAAAAAAGAAAGAAAAAAGAAGTCAGCCAGCCCCATAATAATTTTAAAAGTTTCTTCCGTTGAAGTAGCTAGGCAGGCTCGCTTGCCTCTCAAGCCTGAGGTTGAGAGGATATAACCCTTTTTGCATTACATGAAATAGCTTCTCCAAAGGAAAAAAAAAATCCACACTTGCTACACAGCCCTTGTGGTTATCCTTGAAGCACAATAGGAAGGCCGTCAAGGCACTCAGAAAAATACATTTGAGTGAACTGGATGACTTTAAAGGAAATCAGAAAATGACCTCCAGAGCAGTAATCTTCATAGAGATATTTATATTTTAATATTGCTGGAAATTTTGCTGCTTATCAAAGCTGAAAAGTAAAAGTGCTGGCTGGAACTGAGCCTCCTGTCTCCTGGGAAGTCTTTATCCACAAATACATAGTTTTTCATAAATTCTGACTTGAGGCAAGCCTCCTTTCAGTGATGTCTATCACTCTTCTTACTCTTGACGGTATACTGAATGCTTTACAAAGAGTAAAAATGATCCAGCCCTGTCCTTAAGAAGCTTGCACTCCAATTCAGTGGCTTTCAAGCTGTTTTCACACCTACTAAGAAATGTATTTTATGCCACAAAAGAGCAGAAACACAACACACACAAAAACAACAAAAGGATATTTAAATTTATTTTCCTGGGTTAAAGAACAAGAAGAATGAAATTTCATTGAAAATACTTTAATTAAAGAAAATCCCTCCCCCGATGTTCCTTCTTCCTACTTACTGTGTATTTATTGTATAAGTAAAAATATATAAAACAGGGAGAAGAATGTTTCTGTATATCACAAATAGGTGTAAATGCAAACATAGTAAACAATTTTCAGAGCACACATTGATAACTACTTGGGTTGAAAATTAATTTTCATGATTAACCAACTGCAGGCCCAGCCAAGATTTTGTGAGGCTCTCTAGAGCTTTGTTCTTTCTAATTTACTGAGCAACACAAGTGTTAAAATAATATTAACGTGATTTTAAAATAATAACCTTTAAAAATTAAAAGAGGGAAAAATATATCAGCCAGTTATTGAATATTTACTGTGTAGTAAGTATTAGGTTGAGAACTTTACATATATTATCTTATTTAGATTTTATGTCATAACTGTGAGATGAGCAGATTAATTGGCCATTTCACAGGTAGGAAAACAGAGGCTCCCGCAAGTGAAGTAACTTGCTCAAGGTCAAAGATATGGTAAGTACTAGAGGCAGTATCCAAACCATTTTGCTCTGAGGCACATCTGCACAGTGCCTGTCCCTCATAGCCTAAAGGCATCAGAGTGGCAGATGGTCATGTGTAGTAGGTCTTACACGTCTCTAAAATGGGTATGAACATGCTTACCAAACAGAAATGTCTACTATAGGGCCCAACATAAAAGTCACAGAAAGGGCAGCCTGAAAAGAGGAAGAATGATGAGACCAGTATGTGTTACAGCTGGCATGTTAATTTCTTAGAATATGTGAACTATGAGACAGCATCGAAACCCACGCGTCTTGCAACATTTTCTCATTTTGACATTGCGCATTTTGATTATGACCCTGGTAATCTCTTTTTATAGTGGTGAATTGTCTTGTGATTTTTTTTTAAGGAGGGGTACAAAGTTGCAAAATTACTGAATTTCAAAAGCACATTGTAATATATTTTCTTAAAAAAAGTAACACATATTTGTATTGTATATATATATACACACACAAATATACTTTTTCAGAGGTCAGCCAACTTGTAGTTAATAAAAAAATTTGTATTTTGTATTTTATTATTTTAATTTGGATTTTATATTTTCTGGTTTTATTGGGATTAAATTAGACTAGCCATGGATAGGACCAGCAGGTTGTTAGGTCCAAGTGGATGCCACAGATTCAATTCTATATCTAAGCTGAAATGCAGATTGAATGCACATCTTTGAACTGATTCCTTTTGTCCCTGATCATTAGTAGAAGAAATGTGGTGTTCCCCATCCAATTCAGAATTGTTTATGAATTTATCCCCTCTGGGGTTTTCCTTCCCTCATTCTTTCTCTACTCCTTCTTTTCTCCTTTCTTCCCTCCTCTCCTCCTTTGGGCTTACAGAAATCATATTTATAGAAAAGAAAAGAAGTCTGTTGATATATGGGGGAGTAATCTGATTATGTAAAAAGGAAGATGCTCTTTATATTTGTTCTTCTGAACTTGAAACAATGTCATTAATCAGACTCTGATAAGAGTTATTTCAGATTTTTCAAAACATCAGTTCTCTTGCTTTTGTTCCTCACATAAGATCTAAACCCTTTTTCTACCTACCTTGTATCCAGCAAGTGATGATTAGGAACTGTTGAAATCTTTACACTATCCTAATAATGTGCCAATTAAAGAAGGTGTTTTACCCAGATTACAAAGATTTGTCTGAGGTGGCCACCACTTTGTTAAGGCTGTTTTGTGGACATCTTCATAATTAATGGAAAAATCATTAGGAATTCAGTCTTTATTAACCCCTATAGCTGCAGGGGCCCATTTCAACTTAATTGCATTCATTTGGCACTGGCAGTATTATACAGCATAATCACTAATAAATGATCTTTTAATTTGTACCAATCAACGGAGCTTGCTTTCATGCCAATATTCCTGTTTCTTTGATGTTGACCTGTCTTGATTTTTGATCATTTGGGCTTAAGATGATTTACTGGGAAATCAATATCAATACCAGAACTGCTTGTATTCATACGTCTGTGGTTAGGTTCCATTTGAGTGTATTTTGATTGAAATAAGTGTGCTTGATTACCCATTCAGATGAGGGGGAAAAGCATAATCAAGTTGGGAAATCTGGTACTGTATTCTTACTCAAAAGAAAATAATTAGAAACTGTAGGGAAACTGAAGATTCAGGAGAGCAGTAGAGGTAACACTTCAGATGCCACTAATTAAGCAACTTTGTCCGCCATCTCCTAAAGGCCTTCACCAATAGCGTAATATGCTATTACCCATTAGCAAGGCCAATGGGGGCTTTGGTTACACTTGTTAATGGGAAACCCCGAGACAGTTTCTCTCATTATCCCGCTGTCAGCACTGTCTCTGCAGTGTAAAGTGGTCGTCATTGTTCTGTGGGTCAGCTAACCAGAAACCAAGCTACTGTAAAGAAACATTCTGCAGCTAATTGAAAATGACTGAAAAATCCCCTTATCATCCAGTCACCTCTCTTTATTTGTGGAACAATGGGACGTATATGGAGTTGTGGGGAAAAAGGAAAGTTCAGGCTATGACATTGAATTTTTCCTGACTAATACAACTACAAAGAAGTCTTTGAAGATAATTCCAGGGGAAAAATCCACTCACTTTTTTAAGAGATAATGACAGTAAGACGTAAGTGAGTGTTGAATATTGCACTTGCTGTTCTGAAAAGTACTTTATGTTTATATGATTCCCTTCACTAGAGGAACTCAAAGCTTTTTCCATGAAACTGCTGAAATCCTCATTATCCTAATGAGCAAATGGCACAAAACTGGAAAAGCCACAAGGAACATGAAGCTTAATCACATATTCTGAGCTGGGCTGTTTTCCTGGACTCTTAAATATAGTTTAGTACTAGGTATATTTCACTTTGAGTAACTCAAAGCCTGGAAATACAAATTGATAGGAAAAAAATGTCAGGTTTTTTATACAGAAAGGAAAGGGGAAAGAAAAAGACTAAAGTAATTCCTATGTTTAGAAGATTCTTTGCTTTATGAAAGGACTGGATGCATTGTTCTTTCCTTTAAATTTAAATTCCAAAGTACATTTAATATATGATTCAAACAAAAATTTAAAAAGACAAAATGTGATGATTACATATCTTAAATGAGGAATGCTTAATTTGGGGATCTGAGGAAGTTTTCTATTTTGTCATCTGTAGGAAGATGCAGTGATACTCCATGTTGCAGTGGGCTAGGTGAACTGAGCTGGTATTGTTCATTCATTATTTCCTTCAATCAGTATTTATTGGCAATTGTTCTGTTTTAGGCAGAGTGCCAGGCACTGGAGATAACAAATTAATTAGATATGACATTTTGCCATAAGAAATCTACAATCTACTGGGTGAAATAATAACACAAACTTAGAATAATTATAGTGTAGTAAGTGAAGCAAATTATATATAGCAAACTATATACTGCAAAATGCTCTACAGAAGAAAGATAACTAAGGCAACTTGGGTAGGTTAGGAAAGATTTATGTGAAGTAACCCATTAGCTGAACTTTAAAGAATGAGCAAGAGTTATCTAAGCAAGTGGTGGGAAAAGAGAGCAATATCTTTGAGTATATTTCAGGGACATCATGAGCAAAGAAGAGAAGAAATAAATGATAAATTATCTGCAAAGCATGTATGTAAGCAAGCAGTTCAGTGAGGCAGGGATAGAGAAGAAAGAGGCTGAAGAGGTAGACAGGGAGCAGGTAGACCTCCTCTGAATGCACCTTATAAGATATGAGAAACAGAGGAGTCAGATTTACATTTAACTAGATCGCTTTGGTCACCAAACGAAGGGAATATTTTCTGAGGAAAGGACCAGAGATATGACTACTATTCTTCAGCATCTTGTTTCAGTAATCCATGCAAGAGATAAAAGGGGCTTGAACTGATAGTACTTTACAATGGGAAACCATTAAAGACAAGCATGAGTAAGATCCCTTGGGCAGGGTATCCAAAATAGAAAGTTTAGTGAACTAAGGGCAGAACTGGGATATGAAAACATTATGAGTAAGTTAAGAAAAAGAATTTACAAAGGAGTCAGAGGAGGACAAATGGAGATGGAAGAAAAACCAAAACTGAGACATGATAAGTTCCAACAAGATAAAGACTTTTAAGTTAGAACAAGTAATCAGCCATGTCAAAAATGAAGTAAAACCCGCACGCAACTAAAGCCTTGAAAGTAATGCCTTTGGATTTCAAGGGTTATTAGTAACTTAATGAGTATAGTTTCATTGGAGTTGAGACAGTAGAGGCCTGAAAGTAGAGCAGTGAAGAGTTGGAAATGGTGGGAGCGAACTAGTGTTTCAAGGAATTTGGATGAAAAAGAGAATATCAACCTCAGCCAGTGCCAAGCTGGCTATTTGGGAATAGTGAATTAAGGAAACATTTTCTTAGGTGGGAGACATTTGAATATGTTTTCAGCCTGAGGAAAAGACGTTGGTAATATAATACAGAAAAGGTTGAAGATAAAGATAAGGGTAGAGAGAACTGGCTATGGAGAATGTGGACGAAAAAGCGACCATTCTGAGAACAGGTAGGGGAACTGAAGAGGTGAGGTAATAATAGGCCAGCTTGGGTTCAAGATCATAGATTTGTTCTGCATGGTTGTTGTTTTCTCCCGCAATACTCAGTTGTCCCAAGGTAGGCATAGAGAAGGCAGATTAGCATTGAACTTGATGAGTATGGTAAACAAAAAAATGAAGGTACCAAAGAAACTGAGGTTCTGGGAAAGTAGCAGTTCAGATGATCAACATGGGAACTCAATCATAATGGGTGGGGGAAAGAAATAGGATAGATATGATGAAATAGATTAAGAAGGTTTCTATAAGGTCAAAAAATACTGGCGAAAGTCATAAAAAGGAGCTGGAAAGATAGAAATGGTCATTAGGAGACCAGAGTCACTCTGAATCTTTTTATATGGTCTGTCAAGTTCCTGATCTCAGCAAGGTTGGCTTAAAGACTTCAAAGAAATTTAGATTAACTAGGCAAGTCCAAAATTCTTGCGTTCATATAGTTTTAGTTGGATTCCCTGTTATCTAAATCTCTAGAAAGGTATAGACTGAATGGCCCTGTAACATGACCATCAGAGGCAACTAGAGACCAGTTACTCCAGATCATCATTTTCTAAGCTGTTTTCTAGCTTCAGGGAGGTCAATAGATGGTTGTCATTCTACCTCCTAAAGAAAAATGTTTGTGGATAAGAAAGTTTAAGAAACACCAGGTTAAATCCAATAAGGAGGAATTGATTGTGTATTGAAAGACTTCCCAGAGCCTTTAATCAGCTTGCGAGCATGGTGAATCTCCAAGAGCAGGGAATGGTCTGTGATTTCCCATATTTCCTAGTGATAACACATTTTGGTCCACACATCTCCTTTAATTTGCTGCAGAGCTAGTGGGAAACACTACACTGGGTTTTCATTGAATAATGATAGCTTTTGATTTTGAATGCTGGCTGCTATGCTCTGAATATTTGTGTTCTCCAAACCCTTACACATTGAAATTCTAACTCCCAAGTTGATGGCATTAGGAGGTGAAGCCTTCTGGAAGGTGATTAGGTGGAGCTGTTATGAATGGGACTGATGTCCTTATAAAAGACATCCAGAGAACAACCTTGCCCCTTCTACCGTGTAAAGACACAATGGGAAGGTGCCACCTATGAATCAGGAAATGGGCCCTCACCAGGCACTGACTCTGCCTGCTCCTTGCTTTTGGACTTCCCAGCCAACAGAACAGTGAGAAATAAATTTCTGTTGTTTATAAGCTACCCAGTCTATGGTATATTGTTATAGCAGACTGAAATGAATAAGACATTAGCTACTTTAACTTTAGCTTTAAATTTTAATTTGAGATAGTGGAGAAATGTAAGTTAGGATAACTCTATTATTGTTTTTATTTTTTAATTGTGCCAACCTGTTGTTAAATGTTTATAAGAAACATTATATGTATGCTATTAGCTTGCCACTGTCCTGGATGCTGAGAGGTACCAAGCAAGTACATTTGAGTTGCTTCTTAGTGTCAAGTACTGGATTAGGGGGAATAGAAAATAGCAAAAGGATGGGTTGCACACCCAGATTGTTTAGTGATTTTTTCCTTTTAGAATTTCTCTTTTGTTCTAACCTACCTCAGGATTTTTGCTATAATATTCTTTCTTCTGAAACCATTTTGGATTTTTTTGCACATTTATTATTCTTGGCATGAATAATGCCTATGTCTGTTTTGAATGTGTTCTCTTTTTATTGCTATTTATGTTGTCCTTGTCCTGTATTTCTGTGCCACACAGAAAATAACAGTTCATATTGATATTATCTGGGCCATTTAAAAATTTAAATAATTGAACTAAATATACCCAAGTGATTTTTGTTTTAAACTTCACACTTTCAAGTGTTCCATTCTGTCCTCAAGGTTCATTTCTTCAACCTTGCCACATTTTCAAGTACAATGTACAACAATATCCCATCTGCAATTTTGTTAGTTTGACATGATCTCCAAAGAGCACCATCCACTCAGGGTCTCATATTCTTATAAGTATACTTTAATTATCTACATATATTTGTCTTTGAAATCACTTTCCAAAGCTCTATGGAAAAGTCATCCTGAATTTTCAAGACTGTATATCTCTCCAAAATGTATTTTAAAGTTCTGATTCTCTTAGTAACAAAACCGAGACTTTGCTATTTTTAAGTTATGCTTTTAAATGTTCTTTCTAAAAGCTTGGTTAAAAATTATGCTGTTAATTGAGATTAATTATTTTCTTCAATTTAATAAGATCGCATCTGAAATTATGTTAAAAATATGGTACTACCTCACTGATGAAGTTCTTGAATATTGTTTTTGTGTGTCACTAAAACACACATTGTTGTCACTATTATTGAATGTGTTTTTAGTACACCAAAGGACTGCATTTTGCTAAAAATTCCAATGAAAATGGTTCTTATCTATTCAGCATTTTTCAGTTATCTCTAATTGATCAGATATTCAGAATTAAATGTGAATTAAAAATCAAGGACACTCCCCTCCCACCTCCCCAAATCTATAAAAGTAAAACGATTACAAAACTAGGAACTTCGGTCATTTGTATTGTTAGAACGCTTCTAAAAAATGTGGGCAAGCACACACAATAACAAATACAGAAACAAACTTAATGTTGACTGAAATACTGGCAAAATGAAGCATGGTTATCAATTAGAAATTAAGGTGAGGTTTTTCATGTATGTTCACACTCTGGACTTGTAATCTTTTTGATATGGCATTATTTTTAAAAGTAGAATAGAAATGTTTTGTGGGTTTTTTTCATGTATTTCATTTATAATAGCTTTGTGGGTTTTTTAAACATATTTTTCAACACTTTCAGGCCCACAAAATACAATTAAAGCTATCCATGTGTACCAAAAGCCTTTGGAAAGCAAGGTAGGGCACCATTTACTCAAGTTTCTCTATGTAAAGCAGACCACAAGTTGTTGCCTCTCACCTCATCTTCTTGGAGAGAACTGTTCACTTAATTGCTTATTTGCCCTCTGCCTGACCAGTGGAAAAATAACCTTTCTAGGACATTCCTTTGTAGCAACATATGATTTGATCTCTTTGGTGACCTGGGCCATGCCATCCCAATATGAGAAGCAATAAATTGAAGTCAGATACTTATTGGAATGAAACTCTCATTTTAAGAAGAAATTCAGATCTATTTAGCTTGACCTTGGAACTTGAATTAAATCTTTAGACACTCAACTTTCTCCAGGGAAGTACGAGGTTTATATGAATTTGAGTGTATTAAAGCTAGTCTGGCTCTGATCTATGTACCAAGTTGGTTAATTTTTCATTTAAAGGACAAAGGGTTTCACTGGAACTAATTTAACTGACTTAATTTGTGATATTCACATATCAGTTTATATTCTAAACCAGGAGCGGTTTTTAAAACCATTAACATGTCATTAAAAAAACATAATATGTTCACTGATTGATGTTTTGAAGGCAGCCTCGGTTGCCTATGGCTGGGGACTTCTGACATGGTTCATTTTTGCCTCTGCTACTAACCAATTGTGTGACCTGATATGAGGTGTTTCACCTTTCTCTGATTCACTCTCTGACTAATAATCAGGTGTTATAATAATTCTCTCTTCTATCTTTCTCAAAGGGTTATACTGAGAATTAATAAGTTAATGGTTATAAAGTACATCAAAATGATCAGTTAAAAGGCAATATGTTAGGACTTTTATGTTATGGAAACATATTTAAAATGTTTTTTTTTTTTTTTTTAACCAGAGAAGATCACTGCTCTAAGATTTATCAAATAAGTAAATATGGGGATAAATTGGCTTATTTTGTGATTGATCTCAATGTTTCTGGGTTTGTGGAAGTTGAGTTAATAAGACAAAATAATTACATTTGAGCATGACATTCACAATATTTCTTCCTAAATATCCTTTACCTTTTCAGAATGTAGTTATTGCTAGAAACTTCTCTTGTTTAACCCTACTCCACCCAATCTCTCTTATATGTTGTCCATCACAATTCAATATTTACATAAATTTTATTCTGCATGTGCTTTGTAAGACTTTTAAAGTCATTTCCTGTGATTATTCTGTTTTCCTATCAGCTTATATGCCTTCTATTGTCAGATACTGTGTGTGTACTGGCTTACTTTATCTTCTTCGATGCATCTATGTATGACTGGGCCACAGAAACACTTGAGAAATGATATTTGCTAATTATATGCAAATAGGGATGGAAATTGAATTTCATCAGTGGCTCATGTCTTATGTTATTTTTTATTTATCTTTTTTTTATTTATCTTTATAAAAATCTGTAGATTGCACCATGATAGAAACCAAATAGCCACTAGTCCCATGGACACTTAAATGTTTACAAGTTTTGTTACATTTAAATTAGACAACATACATTTTGATGCAATCATGTTAGTAGTTACATTGTCAATGAAACACAAAAATATAAAACATAAAAAAAGATAGTTACAGTAACAGCTAAAATTATAGTAATATTTTCCAATGTAAATTTTGCTGTCTTAAAAACAATAAAATACAGAGATATCAAAAAAAAAAAAAACAAGTTTACAAGAGAAGGGAAATTGGGCATAAGGAATAAGGAAGAGAGTGACAGAAACACAATACTACTTTAACCTTCAAAGTATGAATTTGGCATCACATTTTCATTTATGAAATAAATGATTAGTATTTTAAGTGTCTATGAAACAAGCTCTCAAGCATTCTTTTCAAAAGGAAGGAAAAGAAGAAAACAAGTTCTAATTAATGCTCAAGTGTGAATGAAAGGGAAATCTTACAACACCTAATATAAGATTTTGGGGGATTTTGTCTTTTTTAATGTAAATCTGTTTTATTATTAAGATCTTTATAGAACAGAAAACTATTTTGTGTCTAAATAATCAAAGAAATATCTCATATAATTTATTTTGCCACCATAAACCTTGAGGAATTCTCCAAGAATTAGTTATTTAGTAAAACAACATGAAAGCAGCTTTCAGACAGAAGTAGTACTTCCACCTTTATCCAATTGGCATTGCCAGTCTATCTTCTCTTAAAATGGAGAAATAGTCTCCAAGTCTATGACTGAGCCTGCAGGACAAAGTTTCAAATGCATTTTACTACCATGATCATTATGAGTTCTAGTAGTGATAAGATGATGATGATAGGTATCTAGGTATTGCAAAATAAGAAACATGAGAACGAGCCCGGGCAACCTAGTGAGACTCCATCTCTACAAAAACAAATTTTTTTTTAATTAACCAGGTCTAGTGGTGCATACCTGTCATCCCAGCTATGTGGAAGGCTGAGGCAGGAGGATTGCTTGAGCCCAGGAGTTTGAGGCTGCAGTGAACTCTGATAAGCCCCTCTTCCAGCCTGGGTGACAGAGAGAGATGATGTCTCAAAAAAATAAAAGGAAAAGAAATGAAATAAAATGGAGAAAATAAGAAACATTAGTCTTTCGTCAACTTTTGTTAACATATTTTCTGAAATGCATTCACTTCATAAACTTTTAAAACATTTTCGTGTAGAATCAGAAAAGCATCCTCTTAACTTTCCTTTGTATAGATATTTGTAATTGCATTCTTCATTCTAATGGACATTTTCTATGTGTTTCAAAGAAACACTGATTAACCAAATTTATTACTTTTTATCCAGCGGGCAAACTTGCTTTTTGACCTTTCAAAAATTCCAGCTTTTTCTAATTTCTGTCAATTTATATTTTTATTTTATCTCAATTAATTCCTTCCCTGTCTTTTCCTTGTCTTTCTCTAATTCTTATATATTAACACTCCAGATTTTTCTGAGAACAGCTGCGGATGTGTCCTACAGGTTCTGCCACACAGTATATTCATATAATTTTATTTTATCTATAATTTCGAATTTAGTTTGTAATTTCTCCTTTCTATAAAAATGTTTATGTGTTTCTTGAGACTTTATATTTAAATTTTTCAAATTATTGGAAGTGTTTCTTACAATTTCAGTAATAATTTCTCATTTTACAATATGTAATCATAGAATGTAGTCAAAATTAACTAAACATATTTTTATTGTGGTTTACTGTATGACCTAATATTAAGTAATATACATAATTTCAAGTGTACAGCTTCCTCTATCACATTAATTTTATTTAGATCTCAATCATCGTACTTATTTGTATTCTACTTAGTTTGTTAAAGGCTGAGGTGTGTTCTTATAATCCTGATGATTTTTGCTCTATACATTGTGATGCTATGTTATTTGTCACATCTTTGTTACAGTTGTGTTTCTATTGTGACTTATACTTTCTATCATTACACAATTGGTCTTTTATAATGCATTTTGCATTTATTTAAGCCATTTTAGATGTTGAGATCCTAGCTTTTTTTCTCCCTCTTCCTTTCTTCCTCTTTTGCTTTGTCTTCTCCCCCCAGTCCCGTTCTTTTACTTTCCACACATCTGATTGTGTCTGTTAGTTATGTGTCTTATACACTGCATAAAGTTGAATTATATTATGCTATCCAGCAAGACCCTTTTTGTAGGTAAATGCATCTCATTAATATTTTACTGTCTTAGTTTATTATTTTATGAAATAACTTTTTGTTGTTCTTTTTCAGCCTCCCTTACATCCCTTAGCTTTTTAAGTATCTACAAGGATTATTATTCTTTGACTGATTATATTTTAACACTTGGAAGAGCATAAATAAAATAAACTTGCTTAACATCTTTTTCTTGAATGAATAAGAAAAATTAATAGAACCCTATTTAGTGATGCAACTCTTTTCCATTATAGATCCTCACTTTGATTAAATTTACATCTCTTCCAATAACCTTATATAAAGAAAATGAGTAGCCAGGGGTGGGCGCGGTGGCTCATGCCTGTAATCCCAGCACTTTGGGAGGCTGAGGTGGGTGGATCCCGAGGTCAGGAGTTCGAGACCAGCCTGACCAACATGATGAGACCCTGCCTCTACTGAAAATACAAAAATTAGCCAGACGTGGTGGCATGCACCTGTAATCCTTGCTACTCAGGAGGCTGAGGCAGGATAATTGCTTGAACCCAGGAGGTGGAGGTTGCAGTGAGCTGAGATTATGCCACTGCACTCTAGGTTGTGCAACAGAGTGAGACTCCGTCTCAAAAAATAAATAAATAAAAGGAAAAGAAAAGAAAAGGATATGAGTAGCCTTACATTTTCTTCCATCTTCCCTCCCTGACAGTGTTGCATTTTTGGTTAGGTGTATTATTATTACTTTTTTAATGTCGAGATTTCTATTTAGCTATTTAACCAGAATTTATAATAGGTATTTCACACCACATCTTACTTGTCAAATTTTTATTGATTCGTGGATGCATATGATCACTAATTAGTTCTTTTCAAAAGACCTCTGATTCCTTATCTCTTGGATTCTTGCAGGTTATGGAACATCTTTCTGTTGCTTTTATGCTTATACCACAATTTGATAGGCCATAAAACTCTTTGGTCAATTTTTTTTTTCTTTTAGTGTGCTGTGAACGTTTATTCATTGTTTTTGGAAATATAATGTGCTTGTAGTCACTTTTGGTCACCTTTATTATGAGTTATTTATTATTTCTGGTCATTTTCCCATAGGATGATTTTTTTACTACCATTGCAGCTAAATACATTTATTAAAATATATATGTGTTGGTTGTTCTAAATACATGCTGTTTCCCCTGAAATATCAGTTTCTATTTTCTATCCAACTTTTGGAGAAGTTTTCTTTGATTATTACTTTGATTATTAATACTTTGATTATTACTTATTTTTTTCTCCTACTTGTTTTTATCTGTTTTTTAGAAACACAAATATGTATACATAAGATATTAACTTTCTTCAATATCCATTACGTGCCTCTTTAATCCTCTTTTTTCCTCGTTATTCTTTTACATTCTGTCTTATATAATTTTTTCAGGCATGAGCTAATGACTCTGTTTGCAGCAGTATCTATTCTGCTTCTTTATGCTTCATTTTGCAGTCTTAATGTATTTATTTATTTATTTTTAATATTTTAACTTTTATTTTAGGTTCAGAGGTACATGTGCAGGTTTGTCATATAGGTAAACTCACCACTCAGGGGTTTGATGTACAGATTATTTCATCACCTGGGTACTAAGCATAGTACCTGACTCTTTTTTTTTTTCTCTGAACCTCTGCCTCCTCCTAACCTCCTCACTCAAGTAGGCCCCAGTGTCTGTTGTTCCCCTTTCTGTGTCCATTTGTTCTCATTATGTAGCTCCCACTTAAAAGTGAAACATACAATATTTGGTTTTCTGTTCCTCCATTAGTTTGCTAAGGATAATGGCCTCCAGTCCATCCATGTTACTGCAAAGGACATGATCTCATTTTTTATGGCTGCATAGTATTCCATGGTGTATATGTACTACATTTTTAATCCAGTCTACCACTGATGGGCAGTTAGGTTGATTCCATGTCTTTGCTATTGTGAAAAGTGCTGCAATGAATATATGCCTGCAAGTGTCTTTATGGTAGAATTATTTATATTTCTTTGGATATATATCCAGTAGTGGGATTGCTGGATCAAATAATAGTTCTGTTTTTAGTTCTCTGAAGAATCACCACACTGCTATCCAGAATGGTTGAACTAATTTACACTCCCAGTAGTAGTAGATAAGCATTCCCTTTTCTCTACAACCTCACCAACATCCTGGTTTTATTTTGTTTGTTTGTTTGTTTGAGTTGACTTTTTAATAATAGCCGTTCTGCCTGGTGTGAGATGATACCTCATTGTGGGTTTGATTTGCCTTTTGCCAATGATCCATGATGTTGAGGTTCTTTTCATATGATTGTTGGCAACATATATGTCTTCTTTTGAAAAGTGTCTGTTCATGTCCTTTATCCACTTTTTAATGGCGTTGTTTTACACTTGTATATTTAAGTTCTATATAGATTCTGAATTTTAGACCTTTGTTAGGTATATAGTTTGCAAATATTTTCTCCCATTCTGTAGGCTGCCTGTTTACCTCATTTATAGTTTATTTTGCTGTGCAGAAGAAGCTCTTTAGTTTAATTAGGTCTCATTTGTCAATTTTTTGTTTTGTTGCAATTGCTTTTGATGTTTTCATCATGAAATCTTTGCCAATTCTTAT
This sequence comes from Piliocolobus tephrosceles, assembly GCF_002776525.5. Taxonomy (NCBI): domain Eukaryota; kingdom Metazoa; phylum Chordata; class Mammalia; order Primates; family Cercopithecidae; genus Piliocolobus; species Piliocolobus tephrosceles. Next base: position 73,986,086 of record NC_045438.1, on the reverse strand, counting down.
GTCCAAAATGATATTTCCTAAGTTATGTTCCAGGGTTTTTATAGTTTTAGGTTTTACATTTAGGTCTTTAATCTATCTAGAGTTGATTTTTATATGGTGTAAGGAAGGGGTCCAGTTTCAATCTTCTGCATATAGCTAGTCAGTTATCCCAGCATCATTTATTAATAGGGAGTCCTTTTCCCACTGCTTGTTTTTTTTTTTTTTTTTTTTTTTTTTTTTGTTTTTTTTTCAGTTTTGCCAAAGGTCAGATGGTTGTAGGTGTATGGCTTTATTTCTGAGCTCTCTATTCTGTTCCGTTGGTCTAGGTGTCTGTTTTTGCACCAGTACCATGCTGTTTTGGTTACTGTGTCCTTGTAAGTACACTTTGAAGTTCGGCAATGTGATTCCTCCAGTTTCGTTCTTTTTGCCTAGGATTGCATTGGCTATTCGGGCTCTCTTTTAGTTCCATATGAACTTTAGAATACTTTTTTCTAGTTCTGTGAAGAATGTCATTGGTAGTTTGATAGCATTGAATCCATAAATTACTTGGAGTAATATGGTCATTTTAATGATATTGATTCTTTCGTTCCATGAGCATGGAATGTTCTTTCATTTGTTTGTGTCACCCTGATTTCTCTGAGCAGTGTTTTGTAATTCTTATTGTAGAAGTCTTTCAACTCCCTGCTTAGCTGTATTCCTAGGTATTTTATTCTTTGTATTCCTAGCTATTTTATTCTTTTTGTGGCTGTGGTGAATGGGACTGTGTTCCTCGTTTGACTCTCGGCTTGGTTGTTGTCGGTGTATAGGAGTGCTAGTAATTGTTGTACATTGATTTTGTATCCTGAGACTTTGCTGAAGTTGTTTGTTTATCAGCTTAAGGATCTTTTGGGCCAAGATTATGAGATTTTCTAGATCTAAAATCATGTCATCTGCAAACCAGGATAGTTTGACCTCCTCTCTTCCTATCTAGATGCCCTTTATTTCTTTCTCTTACCTTATTGCTCTGGCCAGGACTTTCAATACTATGTTGAATAGGAGTGATGGTGAGAGAGGGCATCCTTGTCTTGTGCCAGTTTTCAAGGGGAAAACTTTCAGCTTTTGCCCATTCAGTATAATGTTGGCTGTGTGTCTATCATAGATGGCTCTTATTATTTTGAAGTATGCTCCTTTAATGCCTAGTTTATTGAGGGTTATAACGTGAAGGGATGTGAAATTGTATCGAAAGCCTTTTCTGCATCTATTGTGGTAATCATGTGGTTTTTTATCTGTAATTCTGTTTATGTGATAAATCACATTTATGCAGTCTTAATTTATAAAATGGATGTTTTATTGACTTAGTTTCTCTTTGGAGCTCTATCAGTTTATGTGTTACATTCTTCTAGTGTATTTTCATTGATTCTGCTCTTGTTTCTCAGGCTTTTTTCAGCACTAATGTGTTTCTTTAAATTTATTAGAACAAAGAGGAATATTTGTCTGAACTGTATTATTTGTTTTATTCTCTCCCTTCTTTTTGATGGTATGTTTACAGTGTCACCTGTGAAGTTCTTGAGTGTTAGTCCTTTTGAAAGGGGCAGCTCTATCCAAGCCTACTTACTATTATCTCAAGAATAATGTGGGAGAAATGGGAAAATTGGGATGAGATGAGAAGCAGCTGTATGTGGGAATATGTGTGTGTATTAGTAAATTATGGTGTCTTTAACTGTTTTCCCTCTAAGCCCTTTCTCAAAATCCAATTTTAATAGAAAATATTCATCACTCATCTTTACAAAATTTTACACCTATATTTTTTGTTAATGTGTTAATACTATTTGAGTCAAGTAAACACATTTTGGACACTTATCTATAAGCTCATCTATGCTCTATTTCCCATTTCCATTTCTATTTTATGTTTCCATAATTTTGTGACTTAATGGAAAACAATACAGACCAGGTCCCATTAGACCTGGGTTCTAGATACAGCTTTGCCTAAAATATTTTTTAGTTTTATAAAATTATTTAAATACTTTATATCTCAGATTCCTAATAAATTCAATTAAGGCAATCACTAACTTTTTACAAATGGAAATCTCTTCATACAAGAAAAGAGAGTAATGACACAGAAAGCAACTAAAGTCATTGGAAAGATTTTTGTCCAATTTATAATTTCAACAAAATGAATGAAAATAAAGAAAATTTTATTTACACATTTAAAAAATGTTGTGCTCAGAAAAGATGTAGGTATGTTTTCCTCACTTATTGCTGCCTATATGTCTTGGGAATGCCCCACCACAGAGGGTATCATTAGAGTGAGAAAGCTTTGTTAAAGTCTCTTGTATTTTCTCCATAGAGACTTATCCTTTATGGAGGAGAATTAAAGTAAATCAACCATTGTGTATTTTTATTACAACACTAATCTTTTTTTCTAAAATGAATATTGATATCAAAATTCAGAGAAAAGTTACATATTACCAAATAATAAGTTTTGCTATTAAAAAATAGCCTATTACTTGGAATTCTTTGCCTCAAACTATAACTGTCTCCGTGTTTCATTATTAAATGTCTTACAATATCTGGCATATGATTAAAAAATATATAGGATATATACTTTTTAAAACTCAGAGAAAAGACAACTAATAAAAGACCTGCACTTTACACCAAAAGCTATCAGAGGGAAATTACAAAAGAAAACCCATAATTTGATAGGAAAAAAAGGATAAGAAAAAGCAGAGAGATTCTGATAGGTCAGTTTCTCATACACAAGCATTTAGTCTAAGGTAATCTTCCAGGACTGTCAGATTTGATTGAAAGATAATGTAAGATTTTTTTCTTGCCACAATTTATAGCACGTATCCATTAGGAATAATTATGGTTGCATGATTTTGCTAGCTGTTATCTCTACAAGTGTTACTAATGGTTTTATCAATTACTCCCTGTCCAATAACTGCATGGTTGTAACCTAATTTAAAGACACTCTATCACCAGGCTGATTTGTGTAGTAGTAAATGACAGCATTTGAGACACCAGCCAAATGACTCACTTCAGTGACTTAGTTAGTCTCTAATAATTAACAATTAGTAGGTACCTAGAGAAAGCTCAAGAGACTGGAGCTCCCACGTTTCTCTTTCTTATCTAAATACAAGAAGTTAGAGAGACTTCAGTGATTCATATTAATAAAATTGAAGGCCTCTATGGGTTTGAAGAACATGTGTATATAAGAACTGTTAATAATGTATATTTAAAATACAATAAATTGGGGTGATAAATGTTCATAGGTTATGTTTTATTGCACTGGAGTGGGTAGATACTCCAAGACCCACAGTAGAAAAATTACTATTTTTTTCCAGTCATGTTAGTGCTTTGGTTCAAAAGTACAGTCAATGTGCTAAAAGGGGAATAGTGTTGGCAAATTTGTGCTATTTCTTGAACTTTAAAGGGAAAATGCTGGATGTGCAAAAAGAAGTACTTCATTACAGATCATTAATGGGGACTTTATGCACAGCTGAAGGCTCAGAAAGGTATTGCCTGCTTAGAACTAGCTGGGAAGATATTTGAAATCCTTTCTTTTTAATTTAATGAATGTAAAAGATGATTCTTTTCTTTAAAGATGTTATCTCTAAGGTTTTTTAAAAAGAAATCATCCCGTTTTGAAAGGCTAAGTAAGAGTCTGAATTTCAAGTCTTAAGTGGGCTACATTTTCCAAAAGTAGTTTGGCGTCTCAGGGTGAAAGATACTGAAACGTAAATAGTGAATGCATGCAGCGACCAGCGTTTTGCCCTGTGCTGCTCTTTTGCAGAGTATATCAGTATGTTTAGTTCTACTCCAGTAAGACCCAGTTGCTTTGGGATAATTAATCAGTTAGGTTATTTTGTCAGACTTTAGTACTTTAAGATTTTCTGATTAATGATGAATTTAAAATAATCATTTAAAGATGAGTGGATCAAGCAGAATGATAAAAAACTATATTCAACCCCATGATGACATTCTCAGTGTTACTAGTAAATTCCAACCTATAGAGAAACATGGGCACTGTGCTTCATTCTCTACTAGGTGATTCTCAGTAGTCCCTTGAGGAATAGGTAAGCAGAGCCAGCTGCAAAGATTTATTACCGCCTTGGGGTTTTAGGAATGTTAGGGAAAGTATTCTTTAAAAAAAAATTCATACCTACAAGCAATCCTATTCTGATGATTGCACTTCCCTATAGAGAGTCACAGCTAATGAACAGATGTTCTTTTATAAGTTCTGATGGACATTTGTAATCCCAGTTTCTTTGGCTTGCTCCACAAATATGCTGAAGGAGTCAAATGTACAAACAAGCTGAAAGCCCAGGTCCCCAGCCACTCCTGCTAGTATCATTCCTTGCACATATATTTATGTCACCATTTTGTACTAATCACAAAAGAAATCAGTGGAAAGGAAGAAAACGAATTACTGAGTATCTGATCATCTCCTGAACAAGATCAAAATGGACAATTTGCAGAAATGGGTTTCTCTAATTTTCCCTTGTGGTGGTGATGAGGTTATGAAATAGTCATAATAGCACAAGAACTGCCCTCTCTGGAAGCTGCTAAGAAAACTCTAACCATAATAGAAGGGCAAGGACTCGTGGTGTTTCTTACAATGGAGTTGAAGCCCCACCCCTCTTTACCCAGTCATATTTGCATATCCTTTTGAAAACCACACATTGAGTATCTATAGCCCCAGCTGATGTCATCGGGCACAGCATGCAGCCACTAGAAGTGGCACAATTATAATTTTTGTAGCTGATTAATCATCATGAAAAAGTAACAGTCAATTGACTCAATCATACATCCATGGTGATTAATCACACTTCACTTGTGTTTTTTTCCCCCAAGTATTTTACTGACAGTGCAGATGTTGGTTGATTTTCTCCCTTAGCCTTTTACTTGGTCACAGATGTTAAGTAATCACCTTGTCCTGATACTTGACTTATCCATAATCTTCAGTATTACAAGTCCTTAAAAGAAAATGTGCTCCTTTCTTAGAAATCAAATGGTAACATAGTTATTACCTTAAAAAAAAGATTAATCAATATATAAAGTAGCCATAATTGTACTCTGTAATCACAAATGCTTTTTTTTAATAATCATGCTACTCCCCCATTTGTTCCCCGATGACATGATTACTGATAAAACCTTGAGAAAGAGAGCTGTTGGTTTTTTTTTCTTCTCCTGGAGTGTTAATAGCTCAATTTCATTTATATTTAATCCAAAACTAGATATTCTAATCCAGATTCATAAAAGGCCTCACCTGGTTGCATTTCATTTCGGGGCAGACACAATATACTCCTGAAAATAAAACAGACATTGTACCATGCTCTCACATCAGTACAACACTATTTGAGACTTCTCAGTCACTGTCCCATAAGAGAAGCTGAACTGACTCTACTACTGCCCTATTTATAAAATTGTCACATATGAATTGTTGATATTTAAGAAGCTATCACAAACACACCAGTCTGTTGGTAAAAGAGCAATATTCAATGAATATTTGAAATGATTATAAGTCAATTAAATCACTTTTGGGGACAAGTGAAGACCTAGTTTTTATTCAAGGCAACAGAAAGGCTTCACTTCAGCTTCTTTTGTAGAAGTGGGATTAGTGGGTGAGGTGTGTTGAAGATATGCTGCAGTCAAGCCCTGGCAGACAGACTTGCCTGTCTAATTTATCAAATGGAAATGCCTGATCCTGAGGGAGAAGCAAGGTGGCCGTCACAAAGTCAAGTCCCACTCCCAGCCCCCCAGACCAGCTTCCATGATTTTAGACTCTCCAGTCTTAGAAAGAGGTATCATCCCCCCAATGCTGACCTTCAGATAATCTTTGAGATAATTTCCCATGTGAAAAATTGCTTTCATGCCAAGATAACACAGGAGTATTGGGTTCTGTCCTGGACGACTGTCTTGATACTGTTAATAAAAAGCCTTGGGTTGGATATAATTGTTAATAAACTAATTCTAAAAATCCACTCAAATGTCACTTATAATCAGGATTTTCTGCTGGGCTAGGACCCCTGGGGAAACCTTTGAAGCTGTGAATCTTGTATGCAATGGCAGGGATGAACATAAGAAGGTAGAGAGTCACCATTGCTTCATAGCTTAGTTGTTTAAAATGATCACGTATGGTGAAGCTCAGAACTACTTGCAGCTGTGAGAACCAGAAAAGAAAGTGAGGGATAGAGAAGAGAACCAGTAGGAAGCTCTCCAACTAAACCCAGTCCTCTTTGGATGTGCCAGAAGGAGAGGTGAAAAGATGTGATTACTTGTAATTTATAGCAGGAACATCAAGGCACAGAAGATAATATAAAAGCATTTCAGTGGGAAGATACCCATGACATGAAACTGTTTAAAACAATTAATCAAAAAAGCCTAATTATTCAATTAGATGGATAAATGAATCTTCTTAAAAGTGGATATGCAAAAAAAGTGATGATGAAATCTTTTAAAGGGAAATGAGTGTAACAAATCAGCTAAATATGATCTCTAAAAAAATTGTGAATAATAAGTCAGTGATTATGTTTTAATTGGGCTTTAGCTTTATTATAATTGAGGACACTCATTATCTTGTTTTATTGTATTTATGATTTTAATATTCATACCATTTGGTACTTTATCTTTGTATACTTTCTGCCAGTGCTTGTTGCACTTCCTGGCTGATTAGTGCCTGGGTCCGTGTGAAGTGAATACAGATGTCTCAATAATGATCGGCAGGACGTTGGGCTGATTTTCAGTGTTTGAAGGTCTCCTATAAAGTCGTCCTTTGTGCAATTGTGAGGGTTATTTTTTCTGTTCTTTTTCTTTTCTCTCTCTCTCTCTCTCTGTCTCTCTCTCTCTCTCACTCTCTCTCAACGTGAACAGCTCTGTTGGTAAGAATCATCTAACAGGAAACTGTTTTTCTCTCTCAAGGAGATCAAGGGACCTCGTTTTGGGATATGATAAGTGTTTCTAAAATAACAATTTATAATGCATATTTATCCTTTCTTAGGAAAAACATGCTTTATGCAAAGAGTAACATCTAACTCATAATTCAAGCTCTTTATCTCAGGGTAAAACGGAGAGCAAAACAGAGCTCCTATGCTTGTAACTTCCAGGCGATCGGATAAGCCACTCTTTGTTCATAGAACAGGGCAGTTCAGCCAAAGATTATTTCCAAGTTTTTGTCAATCACTTCTCCCTGTAAAAGGTGCACACATGGTTGATTGCTTACACACTCAAAATCAGCCAAAAGGTGCAGTCAGAATGAGTAGGCAATAGTACAGCTGCCTTATATGTAAAGAGCTTTAAATGAGCCTTTGAGAAGCAAAGGGGTTAGCCGTTTAATTCTTATGCATGGGATTTTTGTGAACCCAAGTAGCATATGCGAGTATTTAATTTATTTTTCAAATCTTTGAAGTAAGTCAGTGGTGAGAATTGTATTTAGGTTTTATTTAAGTCCATAGTTTTGCTGCTGATTATGTTGAGGTTGAGAGGTAAATATAATAGATGGACTCTATTTTGATGCATTGCCAGATAATTGCATAATTTCTCCTCTTAGAAGAATATTGAATCAATCAAAAACATAATAAATAATGAATTAATTAATTAACTGAAAGTGGAAAGCTAGTGTGCGCGCAGACACACACAGCCTATGAGATTCTGAGATCCCTAGCTGGCCTTGTCATTTCTCTAAATGCAGCAATGAAAATCACTGAAAACTTGGACAGAACTCTTTACTGACCAATACAATTTCAAGATCATATTTTTTAAAAGAATATTTTAAAATATTTTAATATTATTATGACTTAATTTTAGATCAAAGTGTGTGTTTTCTGACTTGCTTTCTGAATAGCACTTAGGCAAGTGCTCATATTTTAAGGCACGAATTCTCAACTTCAGCATTATTGACCTTTACAGCCAAATAAATCTTTGTTATAAGGGGCTGTTTGCTCACATTGTAAGGTGTTTAGCATCTCTGGACCTACCCTCTAGATACCAGTGGCTCCAGCCCTGAGTTGGGACAACAAAAAAATGGCATCGATATTGCCAAATGTCCCTGGAGTCAAAATCACTCCTGGTTGGCAACCATTGTCTTAAAGCCTTAGCCTACAGCAAGTAAAACATTCTTAAAACAAAGATAGCCCACAGTAATACAGTAATGGACAATTATAAAAGCAAGCTATTGATCACAAACACTCTAATTTGAAAACTGGAAAGTGTTGCATGATTTTCAGCTTAGCTTTTTGGTATTAACCAATATCATCATCCATAACATTTTAAAAGATTTTATAAGGATGAAGAAGAAATGTTATAAGAAGTTTTGATGTTTAACACAAGAAAATTGGAATACTATTAGCATATCTATACTAATATATTGTTGTGTGTCAATAATATTTATTATAATAATATATTATAATATTATATTATGTATAATATACTTTTTCCTAAGAGAGAGAAAATATATATATATATATATATATATATATATTTTTTCCCCTAAGAGGAGGCTTGATTAGAAAATATGCATTTTTCTGTCAGTGTGGCAAAACAGAGACCATACCTTTTATTTATTAATCTCAACACAATCAGGAGCAAAACTATGGACCTAAACAAAACCTAAATACAATTCTCACTACTGACTTATTTGAAAGTTTTAAAAATTAAATCAAATACTCACATATGCCACTTGTGTTCACAAAAATCTCATGTAAATATTCTACATATAGAATATATATAATATGATTCTGTATATAGAAGATAAATTTCTCATATCTTCTATGTATGGAAGATATAAAAATTAATGTATATTTAAAATATAATATTAATTATATTAATATTTCTTATATATTAAGAAAAATAATGTCCTAATTATATATTTAATATATTATAAATGTATAATTTATATATAATATGTAAATTAATATTCCATATCTTCTATACTCATAACATATAAAATATATTATATCATATATAATATTTATATTATTTATTCTAAATTTTAAAATATGTATATATTTATAATGCATTTATAATATATGTATATGTTGATTTATAGAATATTAATATTTATAATACATATATAGAATATGTATTATATATTAGAATCTATATACTATAAAATATGTAATATATTAGAGTATTATTACAGAATATATACTATGTATGATATATTTTAATACATATTTTTATATTATATAATATTTAATGTATATAAGCATAATATAATATTTAGTATAATAATAGTATACATATTATTTTGTATACTATTCTTTAGAATATAATAGTAATGATAGTAACAACAATGTTAATATCAGTATCAAGCACAGTGCTAAGCAGACTTTCATTCATCTACTCACTGAGGTTATTTCACTGTGAACAGTTTTTGGGGGTAAGAAGCCTAAGTTACCTTGATTAAAGCTTGTTCCCTGCTCTTTTGCTGGTTTGATCAGTAGCAGTCATGTAACAGATGGGTTGGCACCATCTTTCAAGGTCAAGTGTATCTGGGTTCTTGGATCAACATTGGATGTTTTGTTGGGTACAATGACTTAAGTGTTTCCATTTTAAAGGTGTAAAGATGAAGCTGTTTACCTGGAGATTCAGGAAGGAAAGACATCATTTTCTTTTTAATTTTTTATTTGAGTAGCTTTAGGGGTACGTGTAGTTTTTAGTTACATGGATTAATTGTATATTGGTGAAGTCTGAGCTTTTAGTGTGCCTATCAGCCAAATAGTGTACGTTGTTCCTAATGCTTCATTTTTTTCATCCCTCATCCCCCTTCCATCCTCCCTCCTTGAGTATTCAATGTCCATTATACCACTCTATATGGCTTTGTATACACGTAGCTTAGCTCCCATTTATGTGAGAACATGTGGTATTTGGTTTTCTATTCCTGAGTGATTTTGCTTAAGATAATGGCCTTCAGTTCCAGCCAACTTGCTGCAAAAGACATTTCGTTCCTTTTTATGACTGAGTAGTATTTTATGTCATATATATATATATCTCAATCACATTTTCCCTATTCACTTATCAGTTGATGGACACTTAGGTTGATTCTATATATTTGAAATTGTGAATTATGCTGCAATAAACATATGCATGCAAGTGTTTTTTTGATGTAATGACTTCCTTTCCTTCGGATAGATATCCAGTAGTGAGATTGCTGGATTGAATGGTAGATCTACTTTTAGCTCTTCAAGAAATCTCCATACTATGCGAATTTACATTCCCACTAGCAGTGTATAAGAGTTCCCTTTCACATTCATTCACATCTATTGTTTTTGACTTTTTAATAATGGCCATACTGGTTGGGGTAAAATGGTATCTCATTGTGGTTTTAATTTGCATTTCACTGATGATTATTGATGTGGAACTTTTTTTCATATGTTTGTTGGATGTTTGTATATCTTCTTTGGATAAATGTCTGCCCATGTCATTTGCCCACTTTTTAATGGTTTTTTTTTTTTTTTTTTTTTTTTTTTTTTTCTTGATGATTAGTTAGAGTTCCTTGTAGATTCTGGACATTACTCCTTCATCAGATGCATAGTTTGCAAATGTTTTCTTCCATTCTGTAGATTGTCTGTTTACTCTATTAATTATTCCTTTTGATGTGCAGAAGCATTTTAGTTTAATTATGTCCCATTTATTTATGTTCATTTTTGTTGTCTTTGCCTTTGAGGTCTTAGTCATAAATTTTTTGCCTAAGCCAATGCCCAGAAGAGTTTTTCCTAAGTTTTCTTCTAGAATCTGTATGGTTTCAGGTCTTAAGTCTTTAATTCATCTTAAGTTAATCTTTGTATATGATAAGAGATAGGGATCCAATTTCATTGCGGCTATAGGAGTCACAATTTCACATGTGACTATCCAATATATGTCTACTTTTATACCAGTACCATACTGTTTTGGTTACTGTAACCTTGTAGTATAATTTGAAGTCAGGTAATATGATGCCTCCACATCCATTCCTTTTGCTTAGACTTGCTTTGGTTATTTGGGCTCTTTGTTGACTCCATATAATTTTAGAATCTTTTTTTCTAATTGCAAAGACATTATTAAAGAAAAAATAAGATGTCCCTGTATTGCGATTTTACAGTTAATATACACATGTACATCACTAATTACAGGGAACACAGCACAGAAATGATTTCTACTTTACCAATGTTGGATCAAATCTTTCCATTAAGGGAGAGATCCAAAGGCATACAGTGCTGGCTTCCGTGATGTCATCTTTATGTACCCATACATATTCTCTGCAGAACCAATAACTCTGAAAGAAAATGTGTCTCCTTAAAACCTCTTAATTTTCTTAATCTGTTTTAAAAGGTAGCACATTTTCTTTAACTTCTTTGTGGCTGCTGTTAGGATTTTCTTTCTTCTAGCTGAGTATTTTTAAAATTCTTTTACTTTTAATATGTTTCATGTTTCTGTGCTAGACTGAGTCTTCCATATTTTATAATGGCTGAATTAGGATAAGCAGTACCCACTTCTCATTCCACTTCTCTATCTGCTTCTCAGGATTTGAATTCCCTTTTATTCTCTCCCTAAATATAAGCTCCTTGTCATTTACTAGTTTGAATCACATGATCTCAAAATAAGTGAACTCCAGGCATCTCACAGTCATTATTTACTCTGATCTTCTTAACCAAAGAAGGCAGCTATTGTCCATTCTGTACCCAGAGTTACCATTGGTTCCACACAGGTCTTCCCCAAGAGGTGTCACCTTAACTATGAGATATGAGATCTCTAACACCTCTTATTTTCATACTCTGTGTACCACAGTTGTGTTTTGGAGCTAGAAGCTTCCTAATAGAGTGACTTAAGAAAAGCAAATACCCAAAACTCAAGGAAAGACCTCAGGGATGCTACTCCTATTCTTTTTCCTCTTATGAAAACCTATCTCCTCTTCAGAGAAAACAGAATTTGTAAGCACAGTATGCAGAAGCTGCAAATTGCCTCCACATCTGTAATCCCTTTTAATGCATTAAAATCTTTTAACTATTTGTGCCATATTGTGTATTTTTTAGTAGAAATTGTTTTTCCCATTCAAATATGTTATTGGAAGACTGTATTAATTACCTAAATCTAAGGCTAGTGTGTTTTTTCCATATAAAAGAGAGGTGAAAAATCTATTTCCTAACTTCCATGCAGGAGATTTTCTTGACATTCCATTCAGAAGCCAGTTTCATAATTATATGCCAATCATTTTGATGAGAAATTTCATTATTTCTTCTTAAGAGATAATGTATATCAACATGTGAATTCAGATGATACACTTCAAAGAAGCAAAAATAAAATTGGGGCAGTATTTTAAGTTGTTGTTATCCTTTTCTTTAATTAAGTTCAGAATAAAAGTATGTGATATAAAATTACACACATTAGCAGAAACTTTAAAAATAATAAAAAGGAAGAAATATTCACAAAGTCAACCATTACATTAAAATTCATTTTTGCTGGGTTAGCTGAAAAGACCATGAAAAAAATCCACCTGCCATTCAGTTTAATTTCTTGTGTTTAGAGCTCTACAGCATTCTGTGTAAAACTAATCAATAAAAAGGATTTATGAGACCTTGAAATAGAACAGTCGAAAGAAGGAAATTATAGTCAGTTTTAGTTATTAAAGATTTTCACCACTAAATTTAGTATAAGGGAAACGTTATACATCTTTTTTAGCTGAAACAGGGCATTTATCAAGTTCATGGACTGGGGAGACAATTGTGCTTAGACCTGCTGTAATGTGTCTTTATTTGTTGCTCACCATTTAATGTTGGCTGTATTGAAGTAGGCCCAAACAGAAGGGAAATGGTATTGGAAAAACTCGTTTTTGCAAAAAAAACACAAAACAAGTAGCCACAGTGAGCCATCACCTACATGTAAGATTTTTTAAAAAGTATTTATGAATTCTGATTCAATCCATGTTACATTGCTTTGTTTGACAATATCTTTAAAAGAATCAAGGCAGGACAAGGAAAGTAGAAGGCATGGGAGAGAGGAAGTGAGGAGGAAAAGGAGGCAAAACCCAGCAACACCTCAAATGGCTTTTCACTGTTGTGAAATCAAAATGCAGTCCTGATAATATTCAAAGACCAAACCATCACTGATTTTCATTTATTTTCAGTATATTAATATTTGCAGGATGATGAGCATTTCTGAAAATAGTTATACATGGGCTGTGTAATATTGTTGCTTGGTGACAGTGAGTTTTGTGAGACTACCCTGAAGCACTTGGGGACTGTGCATACTGTCTGGAGACTTTTACTTATGTACATTTCTCAGCAGGGTAATGTGAGAAAATTTTAGAATTTAGCTTTTGTTTGATGTATTACAAATGACAGATGGAAAATTGAAATATTTTTAAAAGAAAAAAATGCAATGATGCACAGAACATAAAACTGCCATAATAATAATGGTACTTAGCATTTATGCTGAGTTCTTCATCTACAAAGTACTTTACAATAAAACTAATGAAGCCTTGTAACACTCCTGAAAGACAGGTAAGCATCATCACTGCCATTCTACAGATGGAGAAAATGAGTCATGGAGATTGAATATCTTTGCCTAAGGCTACTGGGAATAAATAGCAACACTTGAATTAAGGTTTAGGGATTCAGTCCTTTCTGGATAAAAGATCAGGGGACCAGCATTGTTTGAATTAAAACAATGAAGGTTTAATACTAAATATTATCCCTTTTGAAAAGAAGATAAACTCATCATTCAGTTAACATGGATTTTCTTATAAATTGAAATTATACCTGCCTTTAGAAAACAACAATAACCTGTTCTGAGTTTATTTCCCTCATTCATTCTCAGTCTCCACAATTATCCCCATAGAATGCCTTTACTGAATGACGAGATGATGAGGGGCTTTACAGTCAGTGTCACCTCAAAGCATTGAGACTCGAGTTTGCTTTATATTAAAGTTGCAAATCATATCAATAGGCTTCATTTCATATTATGACAGGCTTCTCATTTCTGATGAGTAATAATTATTAGCAATTTCAAAATCCTATATTATGTGAGAAAAAGGTAGATTTTATATCTTTCTGCTAGTTAACTCTCTCCATAATTTTTCTGAATCCCAAAATTATTGCTCAAGATATAGAACGTTCCAAAGAAATGATTCTCAGCCTGAAAGCAATGACCTGGGAGACTGTATTTTTGGAGGCTTTGCTGCCTACCTTTAAAAGGCATGCAGTTTTTGTTTTAGTTTTGTTTGTTTGTTTGAGGTAGGGTCTCGCTCTGTGGCCCAGGCTGTAGTGCAGTGGCACAATCTTGGCTCACTTTAACCTCAGCCTCCTGAGTTCAAGCAATTCTGGTGACTCAGCCTTCTGAGTAGCTGGAACTACAGGTGCACACCACCTGTAAAAATTAGCCTGGCTAAGTTTTTGTATTTTTAGTAGAAACAGGGCTTTCTATGTTGGCCAGGCTGGTCTCAAACTCTTGGCTTCAAGTGATCTGCACACTTCGGCATGCAGCTTTAACCAATGTTTTGTAGAGTTAGAAGCACAATGTGGAAAAGAGCAGAAATTTTAGGAAAATCTTCCCCCCCTTTTTTTTTCTCTTTGGAAGATCAATGACCTTGTTTTCATGTATACATATTTGTAAATTCCCAGCCCCTAGGATCTTACTCACCAACTGAGGGAGCAAGATTTGAAAAAATAGTGAGAAGTTCACTTAACAGTATCGTATGAAAATATATAATTAAGTCATACTCTCGTAAATGTTGAGGAAACATGAAAAAGAAAAGAGATTGCTTTTTTTTTTTTTATTGGCTAATGTACTGAAAACACTGTTTACCAAACTGATTTTGATTTGTACATGTGGCAAATATTTAAAGAATTTGATTCTAAAAATTATTCCCATAAACTTGTTTTTAAAAAGTTCTCAACAAAGAAAATGTTCTAAACTTAGAATTTGGTGATGGTTGCACAACTCTGTGACTACACTACAACCTTTTAATTATATGCTTTATGATGTAAATTTCATGTTATATGAGTTATAACTCAATAAAGATATATATATATATCTTTATATGGTTCAGGTTCAGAAAATGACATGCCACTCCCCCACCCCACCCCATCCCAACTTCAGTGCTAGTCTGCTTTATCTGCCAGGATCTATGCTCTATCTGTTTGGTATATGTTCTTCAGAGGATTTGGAAGGAATTATTTTTTTCTCTTCTCACTTTGCTTCTCTTGACTCTGCAGGAACCACTCAGGTGCCCAGCTGCCGTCCATTCTCCACACTTATTCCAACTGATGGAATGCTGTTGAGAAAAACATCACTGCAATGCGTGATAAACCAACATGGGTCCCAGACCCAATAAGAGTGAAACCATCCCCCCTATTTAAATGAAATTATGGCTGATGAGAAAGACAAATTAATTTCTCTGCCCCCAATATTACACAAAACTTTGGATGCTGCCATTGTTACAATTTTATTTTCTCCAGGAGCTCAGAGTCCCACCTTCGTTCTTTTTGTTTAATGCCTAAGCTTGCCTCTCTGCCTGTGGAAGACTAGAATGAGCAGAGGCCATGTCTTCAATGATCTGTAAATCTAGCAGGAAACAATATAATAAATATATTGTGTTTTCTAACCAAATCTGTGAATGATTAGATTGATTGGTTAATGATTAGATGGATTAACACATCATTTCTATTTTCTCTCTCCTCCCTTACTTCTTATTTTAATGATACCTTCCAAGTTTTATTTCTGCAAACCTCACCCCTTACATAATACAAGAGGACAACAATTTGCAAAATAAATTGCTGTTGGCCCTAACTGCTGAATACTGGAATAGATTTCAAGTAATATGAGTGTTTTTGAAACCACCTAAATCTGAAAGCCACCCTGCAAGGAACAAGGGTTGCAAAGTGAACAAGTCAGACATATAAAAATAAAGATGACAAAATGGAAGGCAATTAATGCCTGTAATGGAGGTGGGGAAGGGGTAATGACAAGTTAATAGGAAATTTATTTTTAAATACTATCTGCCATAAAATATCCATGCTTATTTTAGAAAATACATAAAATGTTTAAGAATTAAACATCTTTAAAAAATCACATGAACTCATCACCCTGCAACAAAACACAGATGAGTGCACACACTTAAACACACAGTAATTTTCAATTAGTGTATAAAGTTAATATCCTGCTAAGTACAAGATACTATATCATGAGCATTTTGTCTCACCAATATTCTATGAAAACATAATTGTAATTATTATAGAATATTCTGGAAAGTGAATATACAGTGATTCATCCAGTCATTTCCCTATTAACATACATTTTGTGATTCCAATTTATCACTGCCACACAGTATCTTCTTAAATTACCTCGTTTATAAGTTTTGTTTTAATGTTTTTATTATTTCCCATTTAATATAATGTTAATACAGTGTTACATAATATAATGTTAGGATTTTACTACATAAGGCATATACATTATTTTAATGCTCTTTCCACTGGATGCCCAAAGCCCTCAGTAAGTTTAGTGAATAATGGTACAATGCCCAAATTGTAAAAGTTTTTCTCTTCCTTAATTTTTAGCATTTTGCACTGTATTTTATTTTGAATAAATTAAATAACTCATTTAAAGTACCTTTCATAGTGTCTCATATAATGAGGTATCATATATAATGGTATTATTATAAATTTTGTTGCTAATAATGATGTACATATACTTGCTCATTAGGAAAATGAATGCTTAAACTTATCTTTCTTTTATTATCAGTGGGTTTAGTTATGTCTTATATTTATTGACCATTCATATTTCTTCTGTGAATTTTCTTGTCTTTTATTTATTGTTTATCAGTATATTTCTTTTTTTTCTAGATTTTGTGTTAAAAAACACTATATTATGTACTAGCAGTATTATCCCTTTATTATTTTTATTTTGAATATTTTCTTTATCAACTACCTTTTAATTTCTTATGAGTTATTTTACATAAAAAGTCTATAATCATTAATAAAATACATTGATACTTTAAACGTTATTATATATGCTATTATTTTTATACTTAGAATAGTTTTTCCCAAAGTTTAATCTATGAAGCGCTAGGCTTCTAAAAAGTTTTGTTAAATAAATAAAATTATATGGTGTAATAAGTTTGATGAAAATGAAGATATATAAATTTAAGTGGTTTCCTTTCATATTTTTTATGTTTGTAGGAAGCTAATACGCACTGTAGTGCCAAAGGGCATTTACAAAACATATTTGACTATGGCACCCTCCATTCATAAAGCATTTTGTGAGGTTGGTGTGTCTCTGAACACATTTTGTTTTTTTTGTTTGTTTGTTTGTTTTCTTTTTTTGAGGCGGAGTCTCGCTCTGTCACCCAGGCTGGAGTGCAGTGGCCGGATCTCAGCTCACTGCAAGCTCCGCCTCCCGGGTTCACGCCATTCTCCTGCCTCGGCCTCCCAAGTAGCTGGGACTACAGGCGCCTGCCACCTCACCGGGCTAGTTTTTTGTATTTTTTTAGTAGAGACGGGGTTTCACCGTGTTATTAGCCAGGATGGTCTTGATCTCCTGACCTCGTGATCCGCCCATTTCGGCCTCCCAAAGTGCTGGGATTACAGGCTTGAGCCACCGCGCCCAGCCCTTTCTGAACACATTTTAGTTGACCTATATAGAAGCTATTTATCTGTTCCAAGACCATATAAAAAACGTAAACCAGGCCAGGTGTGGTAGCTCATGCCTCTAATCCCAAATTTTTGGGAGGCCGAGGTGGGTGGATAACCCAAGGTCAGAAGTTTGAGACCAGACTGGCCAACATGGCAATACCCCATCTCTACTAAAAATAAAAAAAATTAGCTGGGCGTGGCAGTGCACCCCTATAGTCTCAGTCACTCTGGATCCTGAGACAAGAGAATCACTTGAACCTGATAAGCATAGCTTGCTGTGAGCCAACATTGTGCCACTGAACTTCAGCCTGGGCAATACAGCGAGACTTCCAAAACAAAAGAAAGGGGGAGGGAGAGAGAGGGGGAGAGAGAGAAAGGGAGAAAGAGAGAAAGAAAAAGAGGGAGCCAGGGAGAGAGGGAGGGAGGGAGGGAGGAAAGAAGGAAGGAAGGAAGGAAAGGAAGGAAGGAAGGAAGGAAGGAAGGAAGGAAGGAAGGAAGGAAGGAAGGAAGGAAGGAAGGAAGGAAGGAAAACTTAAAGTATACTTTAAAAATTTTTTAAAGCCTCATTGTATATTCATTTATTTGTTTGCTTTATTTAACAACTTTTTTCAAGTTATTTGTTTAGTAAATATTATGAATTAGGGCTCTTTTTTAACTCAATAATTAATTCTCCCAATACCATTTGTTTAGAAACTTATATCTTTTAATCCTTTGGTTTATGATGCCCTCTGTTTTTGCCATAACCTAAATTATGATATATACTATAGTGTGTCCAAATACTATCTATTCTGTTCTTTTAATCTGACTATAGTTTCATGAACTGGAACCACAGTGTTTTAACATCATAACATATTTAAACACCTGTCTTAATGTATTAAAAGATGTGAATTGTTCTTTCTCCATAATGTTCATAGATACATTTACCTGTTTTTTCTCACAAATGAACTTTGAATTATTTTACCGTGATCTCAAATAACATTTATAAACCCTACCATTAATTTGAAAGTTATTTGCATATTTTAAAAAATCCAGTGCTCCGTTATGGAAATACAGTTTCTATTTTCATTATATCGAATTTTTAATTTATATTTTTTAATAAAGTATTTTAAGACTCCTGATATAGGTTGTGTACATTTCTTAATAACATATTACTATTTTGTGAATAGTACCTTTTCACATTAGGTACACTAATTGGTTATTGCTGCTGTACAGAAAAACTACCAACTTTTGCCATTTAATTTGCATCCAATCACTGTAATGAACTTTAATATTAATTCTCAGACTTTTGTAGATTATTCTCTTGAGTTCTCTATTTAAATAGTCATATTGTCTGCAAATAATAACAAAAATTTGCCTTCACTTATTTCAGTATTATATTTTATTGCCTTGGCAAGAAAGTCAAAGTCTGTGTTAATTAGTAAGGATATTAGCAAATACTCTTTTTTTGTAAATATAATATTCAATAGTTTTAAAAGTAATTTTTAAGGTATGTTATCAATTCATAATTTGGTAGAAATTAATTTTTAAAAATTAGGAATGAGTGGTGAGTGCTATTGAAGGCATTTTTTACCAACAAATGAGATCAAAATAAATCTTATGGGATTTCCTCTTGTATTATCTATTTATATCTACCTACCTACCTACTTATCTATTTATCTCCCTGTCTATTCACATACATAAATATCACTCTATACATTAAGATGCGTATATATGTAGTTGCATGCATAGCATATACTATAGCACACACATACACATTTCTATGTCTATTACTAGAACACCTGACTTTCCTTAGCTAAATTCTCTGGTTGAGGTTCAAAAGGTTTCTAGAGGCCATGTCTTAGTGCTTAATACTCTCATATAGTTTTCTTATGTGAGCTCAGATTTCTGTAATAAATCATTTTCAGATTCTTCCTGGGCCTCAGTAAAATGTTCTCTTTATATTTCCTTGTGAAACCTTGTGTTGTTGTTTTTGTTTTTTCCTCTTTGCTATTCTTAAGTCAAAGTCATCCAGATTCAGTGTTTACCATCAGAAAATGTATCAATTTCATTTCATGCTGCTCACTCTCTACCAGGTACTAACCAAATCACCTTTTTATATCAGTATAGATGAAAAGGTACCTAATGTCTATGAGTCTTAGCCATACATCAGTGTCTAACAAAAGTTTATCAGTTTCATGTCTCTAGACTGAAATAGAACCATTTTCCAACTCCATTATCTGTATCATTGACACTTTGCAGATGAAATACAAGGGGAATACTATACTGTACTACTTTAGGAGCTTCTGCCTATAGTCCATTTATGGTTCCACACCTGGAGGAAGATGTTTTCTAAGCTGTAACTCCTCCTGTTCAACCCTATACCACCTGCTTGTGTTTTTAATTCAGATGTACATACTTGTGTGTGATGGGGTTGGAAGAGGTGTTAGGGGACGGTGTAGGATAAGTGAGCCTTGGTACCTTAAGAAACAACACTTCTACATAAGGATGACGGCCTAGTGTCCTGTTGTTAGGTTCTGACCTGTTGTCTTTAGACTGTGGGCATTCAGTGAGGTTTCAATGAGATGTCTGCCTGTTGTTTTTAAGGAAACATGACTCCTCTGTTGTAGGGAAAGAGATTGGAGAAGACCATTAATTATTTTTATCATAATCTTCCATTACTCTGCTATTCAGTGAAAATCTTTCTCCCAACCACCTCCGAATCAAGCACTATGTCCTCTGACAGTCTTAATTTTCTGTGTTTCTGTGAGTTGCATCTTTTGTTCTGTCTTCATAGATTTGTTGGGAAGCGGGGAGACATTAGAGACACTGACTGAAGAATTACTTTGTAAGTGCCCAATTAAAGTAGAACCTGGGTGAAGAAATTCAGGGTTTTCAAATAAGGATAAAATTCACAGAAACAAATTGGCAGAAGTTTACTCCATTCTGTTCTAGAATATTTCAAGGCTGTTTTATCAAAGAAGACATTAAAGTTAAATGAAAAACCTTTGGTCAAAAACTTAGAAACTTTAAACTTACTTTATGTAGTGATCACATGATAAAACTACTTCATAAAAACACTATGAAGCTATTAGACCATATATATTCTCAAATAAATTAAGACAATGAGAAAAACATAATATACCAGTAACTACTTTTCAAAATTATTACCATTTAGGTATAGAACAATTTTTATAAAGAATAACAAAATGCTTAAAAACATATTGACATATCAACAATGTGTTTGATCGTTTTTGCAATCATCCTCCAAAGGATTTTGTTAATTTTCAGTCTTCCCCTAGACACTTGTATTAACCTAGGTTCTCCAGAGAAGCAGACTCAATAGGAGATAAACACACACACACTAACTATAAGAAATTGGTGCACACAATTAAAAAGCCTGAAAAATCCAAGATCTGCAGTCAGAAAGAGCTGATAGTAAAAGTTTCAGTCCAAGTCTAAAGGGAGGAGAAGACTAATATCCCAGCTAGAAGGCAGTCAAGCAGAAAGAATCATTTTATTCTATTCAGGCCTTCAACAATTTGGATGAGGTCCACTTATATTGTGGAGAGAAATCTGTTTCACTCACTCTACTTACTTGAATGTTAATATCATCCAGAAACACCCCCATAGACACTCCCAAAATGATGCTTAACCAAATATCTGGGCACCCCATTGTCCACTTAAACTGAGGCATGAAATTAACCATCACAAGTCCACTCCTTATCAACTTGGCACCCATACGCATTTCTTTAAATTATACCTAATCTCCAAATGAAGATGATAATAAGGTCATAATTATGTCTAACATGATATAATTATACTGCATATAATCAGAAATACATTAACCCTTTCCACAGAGGAGTCAAAGTCCTTAAATGATATTTAGTCTTCTCAATATTTCATAACTTAAATACTATGATATAAAATTAAGCACACTTAAATATGATATAAATCCAAATATTTTACATTATATAATAATAAAATAAAGGACAAATAAAACAGATATACACACATACATGTATAAAAACATGTTTATAACAAAATAATGAATAAATATTCATGACAACTATAGTCTTCATTTCTGTAACTGGACACGTAACCATAGCTAGTATATATAATTTCCTTCTTTCACTACTCATTCTGCATTCCCATTGCCTTCAACAAGTACCTCAGTTGCTCATAGTTCTTTACCTGGTGGAAAGACACAAGCTTTCATTCCTAAAGGATGTGAGTCATTAGTTTTGCTGCCAGGATTTGATTGTTGCAGTTTTCCATTGACCTTAAACATATGGTGCAGTAATAGTAAGAGATGACTTTAGGGATGACTTTCGGTATACCAGACATACTCTTCTTTACCTTCATTGTGAAGTAGCAGTCCAGTTTCCACTTGGTAGTCAGGTGGTCACCGAGCATGGTAACTTCTTTCTTTGCTTATTGATTCAGAGGCATGAGGAGTCCAAAGTGGTCAGGCTGCAATTTTAACTTCCAGTTCAATGGAAAACATTCTTATGTTTTTTGGTAGAAGCATTACTCCCTTCTGAACTAAGAATTCTAGGCCAGCAGAACATAAGTTGACAGGAACGGGAAGAAAAATTTTGTTAATGCATCACTATGGTTAACAGTGAGTGATGCCACTCCCATTTCCACTTCATGATTCTTGGACCCATGCATCCTAGCTATCAGAGAAATAGCACAATATATTGAAGTCAGAGAATATATAACCTTTCATAGAACCTGCCCTAACCCTGTAAGTTATTGCCATATATTTGGAAGTATAAAAGAGTCTTCAAAAGGCCATTCTACCTTTCTATCAAGCCAGCTGTTTCAAGATGGTGGATAACATGGTAAAAGCAGTAAATCTCATAAATGTGGGTCCATCACCACATTTCCTTAGCTATGAAATGAGTATCTTGGTCGCAAGCGATGCTGTGTGGAATATCATCACGATAGATAAGGTATTCTGTAAGTCCATAGATGACAAAATCATTGCATGCAGGGGAGGAAAATCCATATTCAAAGTAAATGTCTATTAGGGATTAAAAGCTTTAAGATTAAAAAACAAAAATAAAAAACAGTAAATGTCTTTTCCAGAAAGAACAGAACACAGTCCCTTCCATGATGAAAGCAGTATAATGTAATCAATCTCTTACTAGGTAGCTGACTGATCACCACAAGGAATGGTGCTATATCAGGGATTCAGTGTTAGTCTCTGCTGCTGGCAGATTGGGCACTCGGCAGTGGCCATAGCCAGGTCTGCCTTAGTGAGTGGAATTCCATGTTGCTAAGCCCATGAATAACCTCCATCTCTGCCAACATGGCCACTTTGTTCATAAGTTCATTATGTGATGACAGGGGTGGCTGGAGAAAGAGGCTGACTGAATATCCACAGGAGAAGTCATTCTGTCCACTTGATTAGTAAAATCCTCCTCTACTGAGTTCACCATTTGGTGAGCATTCACATGGGACACAAATATCATCACATATTTTGCCCATTCTGAAAGGTCTGCATACCTCTAATCTAAAATTTTTCTTGTTACCAATTTTTCAGTGATATTCCTTCCATGACCCTGACCATACTGTCAAACCATTGATCACAGCCCATTAATCAGTATATACATCTGGCCAGTTTTCCTTCTGAGCTAAGTGAACAACCATATTCTGCTTGACAGAAGGATTTCCCCTTACCATTCTCATTTAGGATACCGAAGAACAAGGCTACAGTGCTACAGCTACCTACATTCAGGTTGTGTCTGCATATAATTCACATCCCAGGCCCTAGATGTCTTCTTTTGCCAGCTTATCATCAGGATCTTCCCATATGGTGACAGGTATGGGCTGAGAAAGAGAAGGCCGAGTAGCAGAAGTGAAGACCTTAGGCTTTGGGGCGACTTCTTCATGTAACTTACCTGTTTCCTTAAGGTCTATTTGGGTCCCCTCGCATATATATCATTTCTACTTTATTATGGAGTGCTGATGGGCATGCCCAACTTCAGGCCTTGGTGGGTCAGATAACACCCAATTCATAATGGACAGCTCAGATTGCATGGTAACATGGTGGTCCATGCTTCCATGTTTAGTCTCTACTAAGGTCCAGTAGCAGGCCAAGAGCTGTTTCTCAAAGAGAGTATTTACTTGCAGAAGATGGCAGAGCTTTGCTCCAAAATCCTAAGGGCCTTCTTCATGATTCATCAGTGGGGGCCTGCCAAGGGTTTCAAAAAGCATCTTTATCTGCCACTGAAGCTTCAAGCACCAATGGATACAATGGATCATATGGCCCAAGTGTCAGAGCAGCTTGCACGGCAGCTTGGACCTGTTGCACAGCCATCTCTTGTCTCCATTCAAAACTAGCAACTATGGGGGTCATTTGATAAATGAGCCCACTAAATGTTGTGCCCCCTTTTCTTGGTTTTAAGGAGAGTCCAGTTGCAACAATGTATTCTTTACCTTGGAAGGGATATCTCAACATGCCCCACATCACAGGACCCTAAGAAATTTCCCAGAGTACAAGGCCTCTGAATTTTGAAATTTATTTCACACCCTCTGCTACACAAATGTCTTACCATTAAGCCTAAATTAGTTGCTGCTTCTTGCTCATTAACTCCAATTAGCATAATGTCATCAATGTAGTGGACCAGTGTGATGTCTTGTAGTAAGGCAAAGATCCCTGTAAACTAAATGATGACACAGGGTTGGAAAAGTGATATCCCCCTGAGGTAGGACAGTGAAGGTGTATTGCTGGCCTTGGCAGCTGAAAGCAAACTGCTTCTAGTGATCTTTACTAACAGATATCAATAAAAAAGCATTTGCCAGATCAATAGCTGCACACCAGGTATCAGGGGACGTATTAATATTAATTTGCTCTAGCAATGAAATCACATCTGGCACAGCAGCTACAATTGGAGTCACCACACGATTAAGCTTATGATAATCTGCTGTCATTCCCCGAGGTTCCTCTGTCTTTTGCACAAACCAGGTAGGTGAATTGAACGGGGATGTGGTAGGAATCACTACCCCTGCATCATTCAAGTCCTTGATGGTGGCATTATTCTCTGCAATCCCTCCAGGAATGCAGTATTACTTGCAGTTTACTATTTTGCTAGGAAGTCATCATTCTAGTGGCTCTCACTTGGTCTTTATCACTACCATGGCTCTCACATTACAGGTTAGAGAATCAGTGTGAGTATTTTGCCAGATGCTTAATGTATCTATTCCAATTTTACATCCCCAAACTGGGGAAATAACCATAGGATGGGGTGAAGGACACACTGGGCCCATTGAGAGACAAACTTGAGATAAAACTTCCTTGATTCCCTGCCTACCATAACCCTCTATCCTAAATAGTGAGCCACAGTGACATTTTGGGTCTCCTGGAATCAATGTCATTTCATAGTTGGTGTCCAGTAGTACCTGAAAAGTCTGATTATTTCCTTTTCCCCAGTACACAGTTACCCTGGTAAAAGGCCATAAGTCCCTTTGGGGAAGGCTGGGAAAAAAATTAACAGTACAAATTTTCAGTACTTCACCAAGATCTTTTCTCTAGGGGTCTTGACCTTTCCCTTCATTCTAGCAGTTCTGGGTTTGAAAACTGGCTCAATCCTGATAGTTGTTTGAGAGGCTGTGATTCTATTATTACAATTCAGGTTAGACTTTTGCTCATGTGACCTCAAACTTTTCTGCTTATATAAATCAAGAAGGAATGTGGTAGGCTTCCTATCTATTTCACTTTGAGAACACCATGGTTAACTAGCCAGCACCATAAGTTTGTATGAATCAGGCTATTCTGATTGCCTCTTTGACCCTGCTGTCCATTACAGTAACCACACACCCACTTTGCATTTGGTGGTTGAGTGCAGCCACATGACTGCAGCCACCTGGGATCCAATTGTCCCCATTGCCTTTAGTTTTCCCAGTAGTCTGCAGGCACTATGGTAAGGTCTGTCCTACAGAGAACAGCAACCACAGAGCTCTTTAAGGATGCCATGACTCCCCTCACAAATTTATTTCTCATGGTAAGAGTAATAAATAGGTATGTTTTCTGTATCCTTCTAGTGTGGTTGAATAAGCATTAAATGACAAATCCACTCTAATACTTTCCAATCGTGTGGTGACTCCCTTCCTCTATGTTAAACCAAGGCAGGTCCTGTATTTCTCATTTGCTCACTGTGGGCCACTATTCAGTCCATGTTTCAACCAACTAAGCAAACAAACTGTTAGAATGCTTTCTAACTCCTGAATATCCACAGGACAAGTCATTCTGTCCACTTGATTAGTAAAATCCCCCTCTGCTGAGTTCACCATCTGATGGGCATTCACATGGGACACAAATATCTTCACACTTTTTGCCCATTCTGAAAGGTCTGCATACCTTAGATTAGACTCTAACTTCTGAGCTATGATATTAGAGAATCTCTGCTATGTGAGCCCATATCAATGAATTCAGACTGATCCAACTTAATGTTCTTAACACCCATTATCACACACCCTTAATATCTATTCCCACAAGTGTTTCCTGGATTTCTGCTTACCTATATTAGAAAACTTAAGCTGTTCTTTTGGAAAGTAGTGCACCATGGGTCACAATGAGTACCTCCCTTTAGGGGCTGGCTGGAACTTTAGTCTACTACTAGGTCTAGAAGCAAAGCAGGGTGGAAGAGACAGGTCCTGAGAAGAATGAACATTGTCTTGCATGGAAACTGCCTCAGAGAAGGTCATTACCGTTTCCTTAGGCAATGCAGGATTAATCCCCTCAGACAAGGGTGGAGAGGCTGAGACCACCAAGGCAGGAAAGCAGCTGTGATTGGAGAAGCCACTTCTGCTGGAGGGGAGCAGGCCTCTTCCACTGGCAAAGAAGACTTATCAGAATTTAGGAGTTCAATGCCCTCAGCTTCATTAGGGTCTTCCCACTCATCCACATTCAACTTACAGGATCCCAGTTTTCTCACAATCAAAGTCCTCACTTTAACAGTAGATACATTGAGGGTCTAGGAGTTGAACTTACATTGTAATTCAACCAATGGTACAATGAGTTTTGTATTTGATTGTCAGGAATCCCAGTTCTGTGGCTATAAAAGAAAAGACACACATAAAGCATCCAGGTCACTTAAGCAGTGCTTGAGCTGAGACTTTGAATTTCTTATCTCATTCCTTCATTTCACCCCTCTGTCCAGTGACATTAGGAGTAACTAGCCAACCTCACTATATTCGTGAGTGTCCTAGTTCATCCATGTAACTATAACAAAGTACTAAACTGGCTGGCTTATAAAAAACAGAAATTTATTCTTCATAGTTCTGGAGGATGGGAAGTCCAAGACAAAAGTGCTGGCAGATTAGGTGTATGGTGAGCCCCTGCCTCCTTGTTCACAGATGGCCATCTTCCTATTGTGTCTTCATATGGTGGAAACAGCAAGGGTGCTCTCTGGGGTCCCTTTTAAAGGGCATTTGTTTCATTCATAACAGTCATACCCTCATGACCTTATCACTTATCTAAGGCCACACATTTAAAGACCATTAGAGTGGGGATTAGGTTTCAACACATGAGTTGGAGGATGTGCGGGGGGGTGTACCATTCCCTCAATAGAAGTTAAATATTCAAAGATGTTCAAAAATATCATATTCACAGTCACCCAACCCCTTGCTGTTTATAAGTTGTTGATTAGAAATATATGAAGCAGATATTTTGCGTATGCATATCTTTATTGCCAGATCATGGAATAGACTATCGGTGTTCTCTTTACTACTGGAAAGAGTCATTAGTGTTGTTAAATCTAATGGGATTAGGCATAGAATTCCAAAAATCCCAGAATCAATTAAAAAAACATATCCTTAAAGTTCTGTTCCTCTGGAACCACTTTCAATACAAAATTCTATATTAATCTGGGTTTCCTGGAGAAACAAAACCAATAGGATTTAAATATATATATGTAATTAATATTCACATGGGACACAAATACACAAATATACATAATTCTTCAATTAATATAATATATACTTATATAATTGTATATAAGTATATATAATATAATATATACTTATATTAATTGAAGAATTATGTATGTATATATAATACATATAATATATTATATATTAATTATATAGTATATTAATATATAAATATAAATTTTAATTAATTACATATAATTATATATTATGTTAATATATAATTATATATATTAAAATATGTATATATATGTCACTGGCTCACGTGATTATGAATGCCAAGAAGTCTAAGGTCTATATCTGGCAAGGTGGAAATCCAGGAGAGCCAATAGTAGAGTTCAGTTTGAGTCAGAAGAACTGTGAACCAGGAGAGCAAACAGAGTAAGTTCCAGTCTGAGTCCTCTGAGACCCTGAGAACCAGAAGACCCATTGATATAAGCCATGGTCAGAGTTTAAAGACAGAAGACTGATGTCTAGCTGGAAAATGGGCAGGCAGAGAAAAATTATTCTTTCTTACTCATCTTTTTATTCCATTCAGACCTTCAATAGATTGGATAAGGCTGCCCCACATTGGGAAGATTCATCTGTTTTTATTCAACCTACTGATTTGAATGTTAATCTCATCCAGAAACATCCTCTCAGACACACCCAGAACAATGTTTAATCAAATCTCTGGGCACCCCACGGCCCATTCAAATTGATATGTAAAAGTAACCAGCACAACACTCTTTTACAGCACTGTTTCTTAGACTAGCAAAATAACTGAAGAAAATACACTAAAAGTCACCTGACAAATTTAAAAATAATTTGCTCCTATACCTTCTAATGCCATTGCTCTTTTAACAGAATGCCACTGACTTGCTCTAAAGTAAACAGAGTGAAATGTAATTTGGTTCCTTTCAAGGTTTGTATCTGTTGTAACTTTCTCTTTTCTGTAAGCCAATTGCTTTAAAAATTCATGGGAACTCTTGCTTCTCTAGTTCTTTTAATTGTGATGTTAGGGTGTCAATTTTAGACCTTTCCTGCTTTCTCCTGAGGGCATTTAGTACTATAAATTCCCCTCTAAACACTGCTTTAGTTGTGTCCCAGAGATTCTGGTATGATGTGCCTTTGTTCTCATTGGTTTCAAAGACCTTATTTATTTCTACCTTAATTTTGTTATTTACCCAGTAGTCACTCAGAAGCAGATTGTTCAGTTTCCATGTAGTTGTGCGGTGCGGTTTTGAGTGAATTTCTTAATCCTGAGTTCTAATTTGATTGCACTGTGGTCGGAGAGACTGGTTGTTATGATTCTCATTCTTTTGCATTTGCTGAGGAGTGTTTTACTTCCAATTATCTGGTCAATTTTAGAATAAGTGTGATGAGGTGCTGAGAAGAATGTATATTCTGTTGATTTGGAGTGGAGAATTCTGTAGATATCTATTAGGTCTTCTTAGTCCAGAGCTGAATTCAAGTCCTGAATTCCTTGTAATTTTCTGTCTCATTGAGCTGTCTAATATTGACAGTGGGATGTTAAAGCCTCCCACTATTATTGTGTGGGAGTCTAAGTCTCTTTGTAGGTCTCCAAATACTTGCTTTATGAATCTGGGTGCTGCTGTATTGGGTGCATGTATATTTAGGATAGTTAGCTCTTCTTGTTGCATTGATCCCTTTAAAATTATGTAATGCCCTTCTTTGTCTTTTTTGATCTTTGTTGGTTTAAAGTCTGTTTTACAAGAGACTAGGATTGCAATCCCTGCTTTTTTTTTTTTTTTTTTTTTTTTTGGTAAACAAATTCAAAAGCTAGAATAAGACAAGAAATAACTAAGATCAGAGGAGGACTGAAGGAGATAGAGACACAAATAGTCCTTCAAAAAAATCAATGAATGCAAGAGGTGGTTTTTTGAAAAGATTAACAAAATAGGTAGACTACTAGGCAGACTAATAAGAAAAGAGAGGAGAATCAAATAGAAACAATAAAAAATGATGAAGGGGATATCACCACTGATCCCACAGAAATACAAACTACCATCAGAGAATACTATAAACACCTCTGTCCAAATAAACTAGAAAATCTAGAAAAACTGGATAAATTTGTGGGCATGTACACCCTTCCAAGGCTAAACCAGGAAGAAGTCAAATCACTGAACAGACCAATAACAAGTTCTGAAATTGAGGCAGTAATTAATAGCCTACCAACCAAAAAAGCCCAGGACCAGACGGATTCACAGCTGAATTCTACCAGAGGTACAGGGAGGAGCTGGTACCACTCTTTCTGAAACCATTCTAAACAATAGAAAAAGAAGGACTCCTTCCTAACTCATTTTATGAGGCCAGCATCATCCTGATACCAAAACCTGGCAGAGACACAACAAAAAAAGAAAATTTTAGGTCAATATCCCTAATGAGCATCAATGCAAAAATCCTGAATAAAATACTGCAAACCAAATCCAGCAGCACAACAAAAAGCTTATCCACCACGATCAAGTTGGCTTCATCCCTGAGGTGCAAGGCTGCTTCAACATATGCAAATCAGTAAATGTAATCCATCACATAAACAGAGCCAATGGCAAAAACCACGATTATCTCAATAGATGAAGAAAAGGCTTTCGATAAAATTAAACGCCCCTTCATGCAAAAACTCTCAATAAACTAGGTATAGATGGAACATACCTGAAAATATTAAGGGCTATTTACGACAAACCCGCAGCCAGTGTCATACTGAACGGGCAAAAGCTGGAAGCATTCCCTTTGAAAACTGGCACAAGACAAGGATGCCCTCTCTCACCACTCCTATTCAATGTAGTATTGGAAGCTCTCACCAGAGCAATCAGGCAAGAGAAAGATAGAAAGGGTATTCAAGAAGAGAAAGTCAAATTGTCTCTGTTTGCAGATGACATGATTGTATATTTAGAAAACCTCATTGTCTCAGCCCAAAATCCCCTTAAGCTGATGAGCAACTTCAGCAAAGTCTCAGGATACAAAATCAATGTGGAAAAATCACAAGCATTCCTATACACCAATAATAGACAAACAGAGAGCTAAATCATGAGTCAACTCCCATTCACAATTGCTACAAAGAGAATAAAATACCTAGAAATAAAACTTACAAAGGATGTGAAGAACCACTTCAAAAAGAAATACAAACCACTGCTCAGGAAAATAAGAGAGGACACAAACAAATGGAAAAATATTCCATGCTCATGGATAGGAAGAATCAATATCATGAAAATGGCCATACTGCCCAAGGTAATTTATAGATACAATGCTATCCCCATTGACTTTCTTCACAGAATTAGAAAAAACTACTGTAATTTCATATGGAACTAAAAAACAGCCCATGACCAAGACAATCCTAAGCAAAAAGAACAAAGCTGGAGACATCATGCTACCTGACTTTAAACTATATTTCAAGGGTTCAGTAACCAAAACAGCATGGTACTGGTACCAAAACAAATACATAGACCAAGGAAACAGAACAGAAGGCTCAGAAACAATGCCACACACCTACCACCATCTGATCTTTGACAACCGGACAAAAACAAGCAATGGGGAAAGGATTCCCTATTTAATAAATGGTGTTGGGAAAACTGGCTAGCCATACACAGAAAACTGAAACCGGACCCCCTCTCCTTACACCTTAAACAAAAATTAACTCAAGATGAACTAAAGACTTAAACCTAAGATCTAAAACCATAAAAACCCTAGAAGAAAACCCAGGCAATGCCATTCAGGACATAGGCATGGGCAAGGACTTCATGACTAAAACATCAAAAGCAATGAAAACAAAAGCCAAAATTGGCAAATGGGATCTAATTAAACTAAAGAGCTTCTGCAGAGCAAAAGAAACTATCATCAGAGTGAACAGGCAACCCACAGAATGGGAGGAAAGTTTTGCAATCTATCCATCTGACAAAGGGCTAATATCCATAATCCACAAGGAACTTAAACAAATTTACTAGAAAAAAACTAACAACTCCATCAAAAAGCAGGCAAAGGATATGAACAGACACTTCTCAAAAGAGGGCATTTATGCGGCCAATAAACATATTTAAA
The DNA here is from genome assembly GCF_002776525.5 of Piliocolobus tephrosceles. Classification (NCBI taxonomy): domain Eukaryota; kingdom Metazoa; phylum Chordata; class Mammalia; order Primates; family Cercopithecidae; genus Piliocolobus; species Piliocolobus tephrosceles. The sequence continues at coordinate 73,954,572 of NC_045438.1, read as the reverse complement.
AAGTTCATCATCACTGGTCATTAGAGAAATGCAAATCAAAACCAAAATGAGATACCATCTCACACCAGTTAGAAAGGCGATCATCAAAAGGTCAGGAAAAAAACAAATGCTGGAGAGGACATGGAGAAATAGGAATGCTGTTACATTGTTGATGGGAGTGCAAATTAGTTCAACCATTGTGGAAGACAGTGTGGCAATTCCTCAAGGATCTAGAATCAGAAATACCATTTGACCCAGCAATCCCATTACTGGGTATATACCCAAAGGATTATAAATCATGCTACTCTAAAGACACATGCACACATATGTTTATTGTGGTAATATTCGCAATAGCAAAGACTTGGAACGAACCCAAATGCTCATCAATGATAGACTGGATAAAGAAAATGTGGCATATATAAATCATGGAATACTATGCAGCCATAAAAATGGATGAGTTCATGTCCTTTGCAGTGACATGGAGGAAGCTGGAAACCATCATCCTAAGCAAACTAACACAGGAACGGAAAACCAAACACTGCATGTTCCCACTCATAAGTGGGAGCTGAACAATAAGAACACTTGGACACAGGGAGGAGAACATCATACACCAGGGCCTGTTGGGGTAGGAGCCTTAGAGGTAGAATAGCATTAGGAGAAGTACATGAAGGGTTGATAGTTGCAGCAAACCACATGAAGGGTTGATAGTTGCTGCAGGGCATGTGTATACCTATGTAACAAACCTGCATGTTCTGCATATGTATCCCAGAACTTAAAGTATAATAATAATAATAAATTCATCAGAACTGTATTGTTTTCTCATACTTGGGCCCATTCAGTTTTAATGTGAAAAATCTAACACAGTACCCAACCTACATAGCTGCTGACATCTACAAACCTCTCATACAATTCTTTCATGATTTAGAAAGAAAGTAGTAACTAGGAAAAACTCCCCTTATCTAAATGTAAACTCTCCATATTAAAAATTTATAAGTTAATGATGTGGCATCAAAATATTCTAAAAAGCTTCTTACTAAAATATACCACTGAAGAAACATCACACTGTAATCTCATTAATCCTATTATATAGATAGGGAAATTTAGACTTGTTGATGTTAAATGACTCCCAGAAGTCATAGGAATAGATAGTGACAAAGCCAGGAAGGCGCAGGATATGTAAACAAATCAAAATTAAATGAGCACGCTATTAATTTTTAAAATATATATATAAATAAAAGTCAGGTATCAGTTAAAGATTTGAGCTACAGATGTTAAAATGTAGTCTTATCTCTTACCTTGGTTAGGTCACCCCACAAAAAGGTGACCTAACAAATTAAAGAAAAAGACTATCAAATAAAATTTCATATGACATTTGAGCCATGGAAACACCTAAAGCCAGAGGGAAATTGGTCATGATTTAAGTTGAAGATAGGGAACTACAGGCACTGAAATAAACTTTGTAATTCAATAGTAATTCCTTTACTACTAAATATAAAACAACATGTAATCTACTTTACGTAGGAGTGTCTAATGATAATTTTACTTCATTTTCATATCCTGTTTTATCTCAAAACTTCCTAAAATACCTTGCAAGTTTTAATTTATTAATTCATTCAAAAGTACATTCAGTCAGGTGAGAACTGTTAAGAATGTCCACTCACATTTTTTGATGGAATCATCCCACTGAATTGAGACCCACTAATAGGCTCTCCACCTTTCACAAATAATATCTACATTTTAGAAATATCTTGAACTCTATAGAATGATCCTTTGTAAAAATAGATGAAAGAGATCAGAGTGTTAACTTGTGTATTTACTCCATGCACGCCTTGATCTGAAGTCATTTTTAAAAATGGCATTATGACTGCAGTCATTAGCTCTGTTTCTGGCTTTATCCCTTTGCCTTCAGGTTGAACAATGCCGCTGTGTCATACAGACAGTTCATTTCCAACTCCCCTAGTTGTGCCAGTTAGAACCAACAGTTCACCAACTCCAGAATATATGTTTGCACTAGAATCCTTGACAATGTGCTCCACCTTCTTTCCTCTTCTAACATCTGGTATACAGGACTCATGTTTCTGAACAATGGTATTAATCTAACACAGATGGCTCTATCATCTCATTTTTCATGACATTCATTTTAATTTTTATTGCTTAGGTTCATATAAACCATGAAGACAGTTTTAAAGATAGAATACCCTTTCTATCTTTCTCTTGCCCGATTGCGCTGGTGAGAGCTTCCAATACTACGTCAATGGTACATCTATCTCAGTTATACTGGACTTAAAAATGACTGCAAATTTGTTAAGGGTCTGAGGCTAGCTGATGTGCTGATGCACTGTTTGGTAGCTAGTTTTCTTGATAATAAACCTTTAGTCAGGAAGTATACATTGTATACATACATACTGCAGAACGGAAACTATGTTCTTGTAGGTGATTGACTTATAATATCTGCATTTTCAAGTTGAGCTAGCATCAGGCACATTTCCCTTAACATTTTTTATATGTGCTGCATCTAAAAGGAGTATTGATAAAATCCAAATTCACTTACTCCTGAATTTGGCACCTGAGAACTGCAGATCGGTGTATCCGCATAGTAAATACTAACCAAACATAAGCTTACTTAAAAAAAAAAAATAAGTATTCACTGGACTAGAGAACTCTATTATCTGTATAGAATTTGGATTGCCCTCCCAACCACTGACCCAACAATTATCAACTAAACATTTTAAATGAGTCACTGCAAGCTCAACTTTATAGCTGAAGACAGGAAAGTATTACTTTCATTTCTTTAAATAAGTAACTCTACCTACACACATTTTTTTAAATGAATGCAATGACTGTGGTTCAAGCAATATCTCACACTTGGTCGGTCGCAAAGCACTTACAATTTGAGGCTACTGGATGCAGAATAGAAAACCCCTTTATATAATGAAGCAAATCTCAGTCGGACTGCATCTCACCTCCCTCCACACTCATCTTGGCTCAGCTGAGCTCTTCCAAACTCAGAATAGCATAAGAAATGGGCCCAGCGATTTTGCTAAAGTAGAAATCCTCATCTTTTTTTATTACACTTTAAGTTCTGGGATACATGTGCAGAACGTGCAGGTTTGTTACGTAGGTATACATGTGCCATGGTGGTTTGCTGCAACCATCAGCCTGTCATCTACATTAGGTATTTCTCCTAATGCTATCCCTCCCCTAGTCCCCCAACCCCTGACAGTCCCTGGGGTGTGATGTTCCCCTTCCTGTGTCCATGTGCTCTCACTGTGCAACTCCCATGTATGAGTGAGAACATGTGGTGTTTGGTTTTCTGTTCCTGTGTTAGTTTGCTTAGGATGATGGTTTCCAGCTTGCTCCATGTCACTGCAAAGTACATGAACTCATTCTTTTTTATGGCTGCATAGTATTCCATGGAGTATATGTGCCACATTTTCTTTATCCATAGTATTCCATGGAGTATATGTGCCACATTTTCTTTATCCAGTCTATTATTGATGGGCATTTGTGTTAGTTCCAAGTCTTTGCTCTTGTGAACAGTGCTGCAGTAAACAAAAGTGTGCATGTGTCTTTATAGTAGAATGATTTATAATCCTTTGGGTATATACCCAGTATTGGGATTGCTGGGTCAAATGGTATTTCTGGTTCTAGATCCTTGAGGAATTGCCACACTGTCTTCCACAATGGTTGAACTAATTTACACTCCCACCACCAGTGTAACAGCATTCCTATTTCTCCACATCCTCGCCAGCATTTGTTGTTTCCTGAATTTTAATGATTATCATTCTAACTGTCATGAGATGGTATCTCATTGTGGTTTTGATTTGCATTTCTCTAGTGACCAGTGATGGAGAGCTTTTTTTCATATGTTTGTTGGCCGCATAAATGTCTTCTTTTGAGAAGTGTCTGTTCATATCCTTTGCCCACTTTTTGATGGGCTTGTTTGTTTTTTTCTTGTAAATTTGTTTAAGTTCCTTGTAGATTCTGGATATTATCCCTTTGTCAGATGGATAGATTGCAAAAATTTTATCCTATTGTGTGGGTCGCCTGTTCACTCTGATGATAGTTTCTTTTGCTCTGCAGAAGCTCTTTAGTTTAATTAGATCCCATTTGTCAATTTTGGTTTTTGTTTTCATTGCTTTTGATGTTTTAGTCATGAAGTCCTTGACCATGCCTGTGTCATGAATGGTATTGCCTAGGTTTTCTTCTATGGTTTTAATGGTTTTAGGTCTTAGGTTTAAGTCTTTTATCCATCTTGAGTTAATTTTTGTATAAGGTGTAAGGAGAGGGGGTCCAGTTTCAGTTTTCTGCATATGGCTAGCCAGTTTTCCCAACACCATCTATTAAATAGGGAATCCTTTCCCCATTATTGCTTTTGTCAGGAGAAATCCAAATTTTTAAAGCTGCAGCTTTTCTTGAGAAACACAGTATTAAATCAGTAACATAGGGCTAGTATTAAACTTGTAATTGTGAAGCAATAGTGTGTCCTGGGAGAGCTTGTTGCTTATAACAGATGAAAATCAAATAAAAATAAAGAAAAAAAACACTTATTTGAAGGCCTAGGGTCTGAAGGTATTATATTGTCTGCGATTCAGAAGACATCACATGGATTGATTATAAATAACAGGTTTCATTAAAAGAATGGGCCCCTAGAGAACATCTTTCCAAAAGGCAGGTGTTATAGACTGAATGTTTATGTCTCCCCAGAATTTGTATGTTGAAATGTAATCCCCAGTGTGATTTGGAGGTGGGGACATTTAGGTGGTGATTAAGTCCTGAGGACAGAGCCCTGGTTAATGGGATTAGTGCCCTTATAAATGGGACCCCAAAGAGTTCTTTCTACCATTTGAGGACAGAACAAGAAAAACACCGTCTTTGAACCTGAAACTCGCCCTCACCCTACAGTGAGTCTGCTGGCACTTTGATCCAGGACTTCCCAGCCTCCATAACTGTGAGAAGTAAGTTTCTGTTGTTTATAAGACACCTGGTCTATGGTGTTCTAACAGCACAAGCAGACAAAGACATCAGGAATACATTAGTTCATTTTAGATTCAGTCTTGCAACAATCCTTTACTGAGTAACCATCCTACATGTGAAGAAACTTCAAACAGCCCTAGCTTAAGTATACCTTCTACTTTCCCCTATCTTCAATAACAGTTTTGAAACTCCATCTTCATGTACAATGAAGAAAAGTTTAACGTTTTTGTTTTGAACTGTTCGTTGGTAAGCATTGTTATATATTTTGAAATGGATTAGTAATTGGAGTAATTTTTTCTGTTTATTTCAAGTCAACATTTATGGTAAGCTAGACTTCTTGGATAAAATATTCAAAAATTAATTTTAACTCTATATTAAAGGATTCACGCTAATTGTAATAGTCCTAAATGACTTGAGGATTCATGGACTTGATAGTTTCTTGATAACTTATAGGAATTATAGACAACTTAGGAATTATCCTAAAAGTACTAAATAAAATGATGGTACTACCTTCCTACAGAGCCACTGTAGAATGTATTTAAGAGTGAGTTCTGGAGCCAGTCTTCCTGAGGTCAAATTCTGGCTCTACCCCTGGTAAGCTGTGTGACTTTGGGCAAGTTATTTACCTCTCTCTGTTCAGCTTCCTTGTCTATAAAATGAGGCTAATAACAGTGCCTGCCTCATTGAGTTGTTTTGATGGTAGTGAGTTAACACACATAAAGCACTTAGAATAATGGATGGTACATAAAATACCCAATAAATGTGAGTTTTTAGTCTTTTCAACCCCACCTTCCCAAATGTGTAACTGAATGGAAGAAAGGTAGATTTTAAGGTCAGAACCAATTGAGTGGTGCTCAGCAGAACTCTGCTGAGCAGCCTCGGACTGATCTAGGTTAGAGATTATAAGAGTACCCCCATTTGAAATCTGCCAGGCCACTTTTGCTTTAGCTTTCTCTTTCAGTTTGCTACTTTCCTCAATTTAAAATGTCCTCAGATGGTAATCCATCATTCTGCCCATTCTTCTACCAAATGTGCCTCATAGTAATCACTTAATTCCAAGATGCTCTGGGCACTGGAATCCTTGAAAATTAACTCCTTTATGGATTCTCTCTGAGTGCCTCATGGAACAAATTATACAGTAAATAAATTAGTTGTTCACTGAATTTTAAATCCAGCAATTAATTTACTTAATCTCTAACTATTTAGTTAGGCTTTATTGTTCACATTCGATGTGCTTGATATTAAACTCTTCAGAAATAAAACTGAAGGAGACTGCAGATCAGTCTGGTTAACTTAGAATATCCATAAGGGAAGATTCTATAAGAAAATACAATGTATTATGTAAATTAAGATATAGCACAATTATTGTATATAGTTCAAATAAATAGAAAGACTAATAATATATCAGATGCCAAGATTAACCTCATCTCCCTATTCAAATTTTTTGACATGGAGTTATAATTTGAGGTTCCAGAGAGTGAAAAAATGTGGTATTCAAAGTTGCTAAATATTTCAGTATCAAATGGTTGGAAGGAAACTTGAGAAGTTATTTCAGGCCACATCTAAAATGTCCCAAGCAAATATAAATGTACATGAATCTTAACCATTAAAGAAGCTCCGTATCTCCACAGTTAGAATAAGAGAATGATAGCTCCATCAGGCAAGAGAACTTCACTTTGTATAAAATTTCCTGACTGCCCATGGCATTCACATGCTAAAGTTTGCTGTTTCAGAATTTTTTTCCTATTAGCCATTCAATATTTCATTGTTTTCATACCAATTACCTTTCAGAGTGTAGACATTGGATTTAAGACTGATTCCATTCAATGAGAGTTCTGCAAAATGTATTCTGTTCTTCCTGATGCCCACTTGGAAACACAGACCCAGAAGTTTCTCCACTTGAAAATAGAATAGAAAAGGATTGAGTATTACAAGGGACAATGTATTAGCCATGAAGAAGAGAGTTGTCCAAGATAAAATATTTTTATTTTATAGAGGATACTAAATATAGTTGATACTTGAAGATTTGCAACTAGGTTGCAGCAGGTTCTTTTTCTCTCCTCCAGTTTAATTAGTTTAGAGTGATAAGAAGGAATTCCAAAAAGACGGCTGTGAAGATTTGTTATTTTAATTAGCCAAGTGTATAAAGAGGAAAACCATCATCTAACATGAAGAAAACTGAAGGCAACTTAAACAGTATCAAGAAGAGATAAGACCATCTCACCAACAACACTAGGCTAAATTAAGAGTTTTATTGGCTAATGCAGACTCATAAAACAACTGAAATGTTCTCTGTGTTTGTACATGAGAAAAGTACTTTGCAGGTCTCTGATACTGATGTCCCTGCAAAGCAAACTATCTCATTGACCCTATGCTGAAACTACTGGAATAACTTCCAATGGTAAAAAAAAAAAACACCATGGCAACTGCCCAACATGTGTGCACTGTATATGCCCATTTATAAATGCCATAGAGCATAAATATCATTTAAATGGGAGTAGAATAGAAGTGGAATTTATTATTGTGTTATCAAAGCAAAGCATTTAGAAGTAACTTGGCGTTTCTTATGGCTAGAATGTCAAATAGTTCACATGATTTAGACTGAGACTTTATGTGCATAATTTTAGATTGATTATCATAGATATGTTTTTCATATTTGGCCCAGGTTTCTTTTGGCTCAGACGTTTTAAGTGCTTTGTGTGCATGGCTTCTGCTTTAACATTGTGCTGTGTCTATTTTGTGATCTGTTATTAGTATTATCAATTGGAACTCAGGCAAACTTTTACATAAAACGAAAGCAAGAAATGAAAATCGTCAATATCTTTTAACTGTTAACCCAGGCCTGAGGTAGTCTGCATATGCATCTGCTCTGCATTTCTAGAGATAGCTGTTTTTCTACTGTAGCTCCCTAATTACACCTTCTGGGAGACAGGAATTTGTACCATTTTGCCCTTCATTTGCATCATCACAGCAACTCTAGCCTTCATGTCCCTTTGCCTGATAAGTTGCAGGGTTTTGGTTTCTGCACACTGATTATTCAGCCAGGCTCGCCTCTCCTTGGAAGGCTCCAAGGACGTTGCTATTCTTCCTTCGGGCTTACAGCACACACTTGAAAAGACCCATCTTGCCTTCCATCCTGCTGAAACAGTGGTGCATGACATCCTCTCAGCCCAGTTTCACCTTTCTGAAGACTGGAGTATGCCTACATAAGAGCTAAATGCACAGACATCTTGTTGAAGGCTGAATACATCCTGGCATTCACTGGAGAGTTAACCCTTATGAAGCATGCCTTGCAGCTTACCCATGGGTATGGCTTTCAGAGCAGGTTCATTATTTTCCTTATTTGGCAGAGGTAGTAAGATATTCAGTGTCTGTCCTAGGGCTATACGAGTGTGCTTTCTCAGTGTATGTACATGTAGGGCATTTAATCAGCTACCTGTTTAAAGTGTTGCATAGATCATAAAAAGATGGTTAATCTAGAATATATATATATATATATTTTAGCTTATAGATTCCTATGTGGAAGTTAGGTGAGACTGCTTTAAAAACTACGAAAGAACTAAATGCAATTCTGAAGAAATCAGGTTGATGTAGTGCAAAATGAAGTCTTCCGGGACTGTCAATTAATTACCTGAAAATTTACATAATGGAAATGGTTAAACTGGATGATTTAACTGAAACATTTAGATTGCTGTGGTTGTATGTATATATCTGAGCAAGTCATAGAACTCAAAGCAAAACGTTTATAAAAGCCACATAAAACCACCTCCCTGTGGGATTTGGTCAGATATGATGTCCTTACGGTTTGGTTTTTAGGTACTTTTCAGGTTGGAGAATTTTCCCACCAAATTCTACTTGACCAGAATAATTATTTTTGTATCACTAATCATAATTTAGGAAACTTGTCTAATTTGGTCCAGTTTCAACTAACCATAAAACATATGTCCAGAAATTGCCTTCATCATTGATCAGACTGAGTAGGAAAGAATGAAAAGAGCCCTTTCAGTCTAAGAATTTAATAATGAGAATATCCAGGCCAGGCACAATGGCTCACGCCTATAAGCCCAGCACTCTGGGAGGCTGGAGCAGGCGGATCATGTGACGTCGGAGGTTTGAGACCCTGGGCAGTATGGTGAAACCCCATCTGTACCAAAAATACAAAAATTAACCTGGCATGGTGGCAGGAACCTATTGTCCTAGCTACTCGGGAGACTGAGGCAGGAGAATTGCTTGAGTCTGGGAGGCAGAGGTTGCAGTGAGATCGCATCATTGCACTCCAGCCTGGGTGACAGAGCGAGACCTTGTCTCTCTCTCTCTCTATATATATATATGTATATAGATATGATATAGACAGATATGTATAGATACACATACATATATATGTATGTACTCAAATAGAATGCAATGGAACGATTTCATTAGATGTTACTTTACACACATTTCTAGTACACATTAAAGTAGCACCTTTGCAAAGAAAATATATAAATCAAGTATACTAAAACCTAACGCATTATAATGATCTGTAATCACCATTTGGCAAACACACAAATCATCCATGGTCAGAATGTTTGCCACCCCACAACCCTTCTTGCCAACCCAATTCACATGTTAAAATCCTAATCCCCTAAGCAATGGTATTAGGAGGTGGGACCTTTGGGAGATGATTAGGTCATGAGGGTGGAGCCCTCATGGATGGGATTAGTGCCCTTATAAAAGAGGCCAAAGATAGTTCTTTTTTTTCCCCTTCCACTGCAGAAGGATATGGCAAGGATGCACCATTTATGAACTGGGAAATGGGTGCTCACCAGACACCAAATCTGCCAGTGCCTTGATTTGATCTTAGACTTCCCAGCTTACAGAACTGTAGGAGATAACTTCCTATTTCTATATGCTTCCCAGTCTATGTTGTTATAGCAGCTCAAACAGAGTAAGACATTATCATTTGGTGACATATTTCTTAGAGGTTTCACTGAGATTAAACAAACAGATAACAGCAAAGAAAAACTGATTGCTTGAAGCTAACAAATTCTGAGAACATTTCCGGTGTTTGAAGACAGTTACTGAAGCCCAAATAAGGCTTTTCTTTTTGTGCTAGATGCAATCTTTCTTTAAACTGATACAATCTTTCTTTAAACTGTTATACTATGGGAACTTTCCTAAACATTTTGACTTAAAATATAGTCTTTCTTTCATTAAGCCTTTGCGTTCTTACATTCTATTTGCCTTCCAAAGATAACTTTCTGGGTACACTGTCATCACTCTACATCACACAAATCAACCCCATACCTGTTGTTTGTTTAACTTTTTCTCAGAGATTCAGGTTAGGGCAGCGGCAAATCACTAGGTTTGGATTAAGTGATATGAATTACAGATTCATGAAAAAGTTTAGGAAACTACAGATGGCTAAAACCCAGAAATGAGAAGATACGTTGAATTCAAGGTTTATATACCATTTTGAGAATTCAAAATGTTAGTAAAGACATACCTACATATATCTCATGGTAAGAAAATTTTTGTATATTTATTTTTCCACTGATTGAAACCTATAATCTAGAAGTATTGATTACTGAACATGAACCAATAGGGTAAAGGTTAAATAAATCTTGTTACAACACTAAAATGGAAAGCTACAGAGACATAGCAAAATGAGATTATTGTATTTACACTGACATGTAGATATGTCTGTGATATATTGTCAAATGAAAGAAATTTAATTGTTTTATGACATATATGATCCAATTTCATAAAAAAACACTTATACAATTGTTATAATATGGAAACTACAAGGGCATATGAGGACACTAATAATTCAGGTTTTTGTTTTGTTTTGTTTTGTTTTGTTTTTGGTAGTCAGTTAAGTCTTTCCAGAACATATCTAAGCCAAGATGTAAAAGATGGATAGGAGGTAAACTGATGAAGTTAAGACAAGGTAGTGAAAGTATTCTAGGAATACAAAAGCAGAATATATTTGAATATTTGAGAAATCAAAAGAAGTCCGAAGACAGACTACAGAATGTAAGCAAGCAGTTTAAAAGTTGAGCCTGAATGTAAACATGAGGAAGATTGTGGAGTATAAATCTTGTTAAAGATTTAGGCTCTTATTCTCAGAGCCTCTGAAGGGATTTTTTAAGCAGAGAAGTGACATAATCAAACACAAGTCAGAAATATTGTTGTGCCTGCTACCTAGACAATAGACTGGAAAAGCAAGATCAGAAAAATGGAGAGCATTTTTGAAGAATTTGTAATAATCTAGGCAAGAGACAGTTCTGACCTGCATTAAAGTATCACCAGTAGTGTGAGAGTAAGTTGCTTTAATTTATGAACTATTTAGGAGATAGAACTATAAGCCATTCACTGAGATAGGAAACTCAGAAGGAGGAGAGGCTTTTCAGGAGCAGCTGAAGAATTAAGCTTAATACACTGAAATTGAGGTGCCCATAGCACATGCTCATGGAGATGGGCAGTGGATAAATGGAAAGACGAATGTAAATTCAGGACAGGCCACTTAACTGGTTGCATTTATTTGAGATTATGAGCATGTGGGTTGTAGTGGGAACCTGAGCTCACACAGGGAGACAGTAAAGAGATAAGAGTAGAGCCTCAGTAGGTTACTGAAGACGAGCAACTTTTGGGGGCCTAGACAAAGAAGAGAACTTACCTAAAATGAATGGAAGCCAAAAGAATAAACCAGGAGGTTACATAATCAAAGTAAATTAACACTTTGGTAATCCTTAGCAATGAGTCCTAGCCAACTGTGGAACCGGATGCATCATGAGGTCATTAGTTCTCTAATCATTGGAAAGCTTCAAGTGAAACTCTATACTTAATCTTCTGTAATATCACAAAAAATATTTTTATACTGAGCAATAGTTTAGGCTTAATGTCCTCAATGGGACTTTTTGTCTTTTTATGGCTTTTGCTGAAACTCTGTAATACTAAATCACAATGTAGAGTTTATGGGAATGGCAGATCCCTGTTGTAGCCTTTCCAATCATCTCTCTTAAAAAGATCACAAAGGTCAGATCTCAAGTGAATGGGTCATCTCAGGTTAGCCCTGTTCCATGAACCCAGTGTTTTCATGCAACCTGCAGGCAGGTGAACATAAAAAACTTTCACAGAAAAAAATTGTTTGTGTGGCATTAGTCCAAAACTATTTCTACTTGTTCTAACCTACTGCATATTACTCTCATCTTCCCTAATTCTCCAACCCTGTTCTCTTCAGTAATTTGGATCCTAATATTTTCTGCCATTGGTTGGTGATTAAAAGCCATGCTTTCCTGACTCATCTTTGATATTATTATCTTTCTTGAACAAGATCTCTTTAGTTTACCTCTATTGTTAGTTAATGCAAGACAAACTACTATAAGAAATAAACTCCTGAAATTTTAGAGGCTTAACCTCAAATAAGTTTGTCTCTCGCACAGTCAGGTGGCTTACTTCAGCATGGTAACACACAGACTCAGGTTCTTTCTACTGTGTTGCTTTGTTATCTTCTAGGGACACAGAGATCGCTACCACCCACTACAAAGAGGGAAAGGGAGTAATAACTCTACACTAAGCAAGGATGAACATGGAATTTCTGACACAGTAAAATGAATTTTGTACAGACTCCACCAGAAAAAAAAAATGTATACATTTATAGACCAATTCTCACCATCCATTGATTGAAGTCTGCTGGGGCTTCAACTAATTCTGTCTGACGTTGAGCCTGCCATAGGTGTGGGCACAAATGTCTTTATCTTCATGCAAAGAAATGTAGATGCTGGTAGCTATAAATCAAGGACAACATGCTTTAAATGGTTTATTTCAGTGGACTACGAGTGGAATATTGCCACTAACTGCTGCAGCAGCTTATCATTTTCACTAATAATTTCTATAGGTTAATGCTAACTGCTAGCATATATATAAACTATATCAGTGGCATAACACAATGAAGTTTGTTGGCGCTTATATAAAGCAGAAATATAGTGCTTCTAGTTGGTGGGCAGCTTTCCTCCATTTGTTGGTTTCAGAGAATGATACTCCTACCATCTTTTGGCACAACTATCTTATAGGGCTCTGAATTCTCTGCATTCAAGAAGTGGAAAAGGAAATAAAGTATGTAGTGAGAAGGTTCATGTGGTTCAGAAGTGACCCACACCATTTTTGTTCACATTTATTGCCAAGCACCTGTTACATGGCACCACATAGTAACAATAGGATCTGAGAAATGTAGTCTGAGGCTGAGCAGTTCTCTCCAGAAATGATTCAGAGATATGGGATGCCAAGCCTTGAAACTCACATGTAAAAGAAACTTCTACTTTGAATGCTGTGATGAAGGACTACCAGAAAAGCTCAAAGATGAACCAGAAAATCCATTGACTTGGATCCAAGTTTGTCCTGAACCCTTTGAGCACAACAACCTTGAACTCAGAGCACAGTAACTCTTGATGCAATTGGGACTCTTCCATGAAAGAAATCAAAATAGCTACACAAACACATTTTTCAAAGTTGTGTGAATGAACATTACTCTGCATACTTGTTCTAAACCTTGAAGCAGAATATTATACACAGAACTGAATTTCCATATGTGGAAACTGTAAAATTGTTATTTGCAAGTCATGTTCATTTGTGTACCAGAAACCTGCCAGCAATGCACCCAAAATTCATTTGTAGCTGCTATTTATAGCAATATCAGCATTCAAGTTTTATGTAAAAATAGCAAAGTGAAGCTACTGGTGTAAATGGAGCTATAACATCTTTACTCATTCATACATGAATGTTTATTTGCTCTTTATAGAAATATATATTAGGATCTCTACTTAATATTAGATAGGAAAAAACTGTGAGGAGACCTAAGAAAAAGGCCAATGTCAAATATCTTTATTTGCCAATATGTCAACAAAAGTAAAGAGACTTGCATGCTCAGATGCCACTTCTTTTCTAACCATAACCATAACCACAACCATATCCATAACTTCTCAGTGAGCTGAAGTCTACCTAGAAATTGGCCATACTGTATAACCTGGGAGCACCTCAAATACAGAGCTTGGTAAACAATTCCCAAACAGTTCGCATAAAGGGCTAAGGAACTGTTCACCTACATAATTTTGGAATAAATTCTAGATAATTGTTTTATTGTCCAGATGTTTCCTTTCTTAAGTCAACTATACTTTTATAATTAGATATAGAGTTGAGAGAAATTTCTGGTTTTAGCTCTAATATTTAAAGATCTTGAAAGCTATCACTCTCACTCATCCTTACAACAACAACAACAACAAAAAATAGAAAATCTAAAAATCAATAACTTTAATTTAACCCATCAGAGATCTAAGGTTCCAGGACAAATTGCTGCCTCAAAATCTGAAGAGGAACATGCATCCAAGAGAAATACAAGACTGAAATACACTTCTCTAGAACAGGAGCTACTACAGCCATAAACTAGTCAGAACATTTCAATGGTAAATTTGACAAATTACTGAATGTGGACTAAGGTGAAAATGAGAAACTCCTGGGGGTCCAGTCTTAAGGGAGTCTCACATTTTCCTAGGTTTTCCCTCCTAAAGGAAACTTCTAAGGTTCTGACGGGGAGGATCTGAAAAAGATTGTGAACTATACGTGGAGCCTTCTCCATAACGAAGCCCTACTCTCCAGGGAAAAGGACACGGCCATAGCACAATTCTGAAACTTTATCCTAGATGGAAGAAGAAAAGAAGTCCCCACTTCACCCCATTCCAGATGATTCTGTCTCATTTGAGGGGTAAGACTAAAAAATAGTAAACAGGAGATAGGGCTTCAGGGGAATATATTAGGAAGAATGCAGTAGGAAAAAAAGAGAAAAACACTACACCACTGGAAGAGGGATAGAAATTGCTATGTAGGCTACAGCTCTGAGACACAGGTCCACTAAAATGCTGAGTCTTAATTAGAACATAGAATGCCCCTCCCACCACATTATGGTTATACCAACGATGCTCCAGTTTAATAACATTGGACTATGGCTGAAAGATCTGCAAAGCACAGACTCTCTCCTAGAGCAATGCATAGGAAAACTCCAAATCTAAAAGGGAAGACACAAAGACACTAAAGGAGTTTTAAGCCTCTAGTATCTACAGCTATAATAAACATTACAGACAGCTTAAATCCTAACCAAATTAACATAAACTGTCACACTAAATGCCTATTTACCTTAGTTCCTATTACCCAATACAACGTATCCAAATTCAACAAAAAATTAAAAGTTATGCCAAAAGGCAAGAAAAAACAACCTGAAAAGACAAAGCAAGCACTAGAACTAAATTCAAATAAGGAAGGCAGAACGAGATGGTCAAATAGAAACTGACACAGTTCATCCCTGCTGTAGGAACACCAAATGTTAACAACTGTTGCACACAGAAAAGCACTGTCACAAAAACCAAAAATTAGGGTGAACAATCAACACACAAAAATCAGTAGCATTTCTATATGCCAACAGTGGGCAGTCTGAAAAGGAAATCAAAACAGTAATACCATTTACAATAGCTGCAAATAAAATAAAATACCTAGGAATAAACTTAACCAAAGAAATGAAAGATCTCTATAATGAAAACTGTAAATACTGATGAACGAAGTTAAAGAGAACTCAAAAATTGGAAAGATATTTCATGTTCAATTGACTGGATGAATCAATTTTATCAAAACGTCTATACTACCCAGTCTTTTTAAAATGTCCACACAGATTCAACACAATGGCTATCATAATGCCAATGACATTCTTCACAGAAATAGAAAAAAAAAAAAATGATTCTAAAATCTATATGGAACCACAATAGACCCAGAATAACCAAAGCTATTTTGAGAAAAAGAACAAAACTGGAGGAATCACATTACTTGTCTTCAAATTATGCTACAGAACTATAGTAATCAAAACAGCATGGTACTGGCACAAAAACAGACACATAGACCAATGGAGCGGAATAGAGAACCCAGAAACAAATCCACACACCTACAGTGAACTCATTTTCAACAAAGTTGCCAAGAACACACTTTGGAAAAAGACAATCTCTTCAATAAAGAGTGCTAGGAAAACTGGAGATGCAAATGCAGTAGAATGAAACTAGACACCTATCTGTCACCATATACAAAAATCAAATCAGAATTTATTAAAGACTTAAACCTAAGACGTCAAACTCTGAAACTACTACAAGAAAACATTGGGGAAACTCTCCAGGATATTAGTCTGGGCAAAAATTTGAGCAATACAGGCAACCAAACAAAGATGGACAAACGGGATCACATCTAGTTGAAAAGCTTATGCAGAGAAGAAGAAACAATCAACAAAGTGAAGAGATAACCTACAGAGAAAATATTTTCAAATTACCCATCTGACTAGGGATTAATGACCAGAATATATGAGGAGTTCAAACAACTCTATAGGAAAAAACATCTAATAATCCGCTTAAAAATGAGGAGATGATTTGAACAGACATTTCTCAAAAGAAGACATACAGATGGCAAACTGGCATATGGAAAGGTGCTTAACATCACTGATCTTCAAGGAAATGCAAATCAAAATTGCTATGAGATATCACCTCATCCAAGTTAAAATGGCTTTTATCCAAAAGACAGGTGTATTATTCCGATTTTACACTGCTGATAAAGATGTACCCAAGACTGGGAAGAAAAAGAGGTTTAATTGGATTTACAGTTCCACATGGCTGGGAAGGCCTCAGAATCATGGTGGGAGGCAAAAGGCACTTCTTACATGGCAATAGCAAGAAAGAATGAGAGAGAAGCGAAAGTGGAAACCCCTGATAAACCCATCAGATCTTGTGAGCCTTATTCACTATCACAAGAATAGCACAGGAAAGACCAGCCCCTGTGATTCAATTACCTCCCCTGGGTCCCTCCCACAACTCATGGGAATTCTGGGACCTACAATTTAAGTTGAGATTTGGGTGGAGACATGATCAAACCATAACAACACACAATAACAAATGCTGACGAGGTTATGGAGAAAAGGGAACCCTTGTACACTATTGGAGGGAATGTAAATTAGTAAAACACAATGGAGAAGAGTTTGGAGATTCTTCAAAAAACTAAAAATTTAGCTACCATATGAATATGATCCACCAAACCCACTGCTAGATATATACTCAAAAGAAAGGAAATCAATATATCAAAGAGATATCTGCATTCCTATGTTTGTTGCAGCACTGTGCACAGTAGCCAAGATGTGGGAGCAACCTAAATGTACATCAACAGACGAATGGATAAATAAAATGTGGTACATATACACAATGAAGTACTATTCAGCCATACCAAAGAATGAGATCCTGTCTTTTGCCACAACATAGATGGAGTTGGAGGTTGTTATGTTAAGTGAAATAAGCTAGACACAAAAAAGACAAACATTTCATGTTCTCATTTATTGTGGGTCTAAAAATCAAACCAATTGAACTCATGGAGATAGACAATAGAAGGATGGTTATCACAGGCCGGGGGTGGCAGGTAGGGAAAATGGAGGGGAGATAGGGATGGTTAATGGGTAAAAAAAAAAAAATTAGAAAGAAGGAGAACTAGTATTTGATAGCACAACAGAGTGACTATAGTCAATAATAATTTAATTATACATTTTAAAATAACTAAAAGAGTATAATTAGATTCTTTGTAACACAAAGAATAAATGTTTGCGAGGAGGGATATCCCAGTTTTCATTATGTGATTATTATGTATTGCATGCCTGCATCAATATCCCATGTATCCCATAAATATATACATTTACTATGTACCCACATTTAAAAATAAACAACTTAAAAATAAATAGATAAATAAATGCAAATAAAAGATAAATATTGGAATTATCAGAGAGGGAATTTTAAATAGCTATATTTAATATGTCAAGGGCTCTAATGGAAGAAGTAGACAAGATTCAGGAATAAATGGGAAACATAAGCAGAGAGATAAAAAATCGAAAGAATAATCAAAAAGAAATACAGGCATATCTTGGAGATACTGTGGGTTAGCTCTAGACCACCATAATAGAGTAAATATCACAATAAAGTGAGTCACATGAATATTTTGGTTTTTCAGTACATATAAAAGTTACATTTACATTATACTGTACTCTATTCAGTGTGCAATAAGAATTATGTCCACAAAAGTTAAAATATATCCTTAATTTAAAAAGACTTTATGGTTAAAAAAAAAAAAAAAAAACACTCTATTGCTGAAAATGCTATTGATCATCTGAGCCTTCGGCAAGTCATCATCTTTTTGCTGGTGGAGGTCTTGCCTCCATACTGATGGCTGCTGACTGATCAAGGTGGTAGTTGCTAAAAGTTGGGGTGGCTGTGGCAGTGTCTTAAAATAAGACAACAGGTATGTTTGACATATTAATTGACTCTTCCTCTAATGAAAGATTTCTCTGTAGCATGTGATGTCGTTTAATATCATTTTACTCATAGTAGAACTTCTTTCAAAATTGGAGTCAATTCTCTCAAATCCTTCCACTGCTTTATCAACTAAGTTTATGTAATATTCTAAATTCTTTGATGTCATTCCAACACCTTTCACAGCATCTTGAGTAGACTCTATCTCAAGAAAACATTTTCTTTGCTCATCTATAAGAAGCAATTCCTCCTCCTTTCAAGTTTTAGCATAAGACGAATAACTGACTCTTAACTTCAGGCTCCACCTCTACTTCAAGCTGTCTTGCTAATTTCACATCTGTAATGACCGTCTCCACTGAAGTATTGATTCTCTCAAAGTCATCCATGAAGATTAGAATCAACTTTTTCCAAACTCTTCTTAAGGTAGACCTCTCACTCCAAGAGGTGACTCTTCCTTTCACTTGAACACTTAGAGGCCATTATACAGTTATTAGTTGGCCTAATTTCCATATCATTGTGTCTTAAGAAACAGTGAGGCCAAGCGGAGGGAAAACGATGGGGAATCTTTTTGGAGGGACAGTTAGAAAACATACATTATTGGTCAAGTTTACTGTCTTACATAGATGTGGTTTTGGGTGTCCCAGAACATTTTACAATAGCAGCATCTAAGATCTTTGATCACAGATTATCATAACACATATAATAATAATGAAAAATTTTGAAATATTGAGAGAATTACCAAAATGTGACACAGATGAAGTAAGCACATGCTGTTGGAAAACTGACACCAATAAAATTGCTCAACACAGAGTTACTAAAAATCCTTCAATCTGTAAAAAATGCAATAACTGCTAAGTGCAATAAATTGAAGCACAATAAGATAAAGTATGCCTGTACTAGAAATTTAAAACAGAATAGCAGAAATGAAATGTACCTTTGACAGACTCATAAGGAGATTTGACACAACTGAGGAAAGAATTAATGAACTTGGAAATAGGTCAATAAAAACTTCCTAAACTGAAATGCAGAGAGAAAGAATAAATCAATAAACAACAATACAACATCTATTCAACAAATGCAGGACAATATTAAAAGGTATAATATATGCATCTTGAAATACCATTTAACAGGAAAGAATGAAGTATCTGAGAAGTTTTAAAAACTAATGATGGACACAAAACCACAGATTCAAGAAGCTCCAAGACACAAACCAGTATGTCTACCAAAAATAAATAAATAAAATATCCCCCTTACAAACACAGAGAATCAAAAATTAAAGAAAAAAAAGAGGATAGCGAGATGAAAAAATAGCTCTTACCTATAGAGGAACAAAGATAAGAATTAAAATAGACTTCTCACCAGTAACCATATAAACAAGAAAAAAATGGAAATAAATCTTTAATGTATTGAGAGGAAGGAACCAACCTAGAATTCTATATCCATCAAAATTATCCTTTAATGGAAAACAAAAAATAAAGACTGAGGGAATTCATTGCCAGAAGGCCTACTTTGAAAGAAAACATTAACAGAAATTCTACAGTTAGAAAAAAAATCACTGGTTATAAAACACAGATCTTCAAAAAAATAAAAATAAAGTAGGAGCATTACAGAGGGAATGACAAAAGTTAAAATAAAATCTTTTCTTTTTATAAGTTTAACCTGTCTAAAATATAACTATTTGTTTAAAGCAAAAATAGTAACAATATATTTATTCAACACCGTAGCATCCACGCCACAAGAGATGAGAAATAATTGGAAATATTCCGTATTAAGGTACCTGTACTACACATAAAACAGTATAATGTTATATAAAGGTAAACTTAGATAAATGAAGAGCAGAGAATTTTAAAGGAGGTGAAACTATTCTATATGAAATGTTAATGGTGGACACATGTCATTATGCATTTGTAAAAAGCTATCAAACTATACAACCCCAAGAGTGAGACCCAATAAGTCTCACTCTTTGGATTGTACATGTGGACTACAGTTAATGACAACATATCTATATTGTTTCCTTAGCTGTAAAAAAACGTATCACATTTATGTAAAATATTAGGAGACAATGTGTACGAGGGGAAGGAGAATATAGGAATTCTGTTTAATTTCTGATCAATTTTCTGTAAACCTAAAACTGCCCTAAAAATAAATTCTAATTTAAAAAAACACACACACACTATGAATAGAAAGAACTTCCCTAACTTCATAATAGGTGTATATGGAAAATCTGCAGTTAACTTCATACATCTTGTAATAGTCCAGAAAGTAAGAAGTATTCCAAAAACAAGGAGATAGGAGTCGGAATCAGAGGACAGGAACAGAAGAGTCAAGTGAAAGAGCTCCCAATGGCCAAAGCTGGAAAAATTGAGACAACAAAAATTAAATAGTATTAGATATATAACCTAAGTTGTAAACTCTGTAAGTCAATACTGGTAGAAATAAAATATTGAATAAATAAGTGGATGAGAATAGACAAGTTTCCTACGAAGAAAAATTCTAAATCATTTTTGTAGATATTTCACCAAGAAGGTGAAATACAACTTTCTACTCCTGAAGTGCGAACACAAACTCTATCTTGGCCATAGGACTGTGATTAGCATCAACAGTGATAAGTCATGTTGACAGCATGACTTGATACAAGGTAATGAGAAGACATCTTTGGCCTTCTTCCCAAAAACCCATAACCCCACACACTAGTTATGAGAAAGACATAAGACAAATCTCAATTGAGGAACATGTTACAAAATTCTTGAGTAGTAGTCCTCAAAACTATCGAGATCTTCAAAAGCAACGAAGGTCTGAGAAACTGCCACAGTCCAGTGGAGTCTAAGGAGACACGAGGACTAAATGTAATTTGGTACCCTGGGTGGGATCCTGGGACAGGAGATGAATATTAGACAAAAAGTAAGAAAGCTGGACAAAGTATGAATTTGGGTTAATAATACATCAATTTTGGTTCATTAAATATGACAAATGTACTCTACTAATATGAGGTGTTAACAATAAGGTGTTAAAAACTGGATATAAAGATAGATCAGAGTTCTCTATACTATTTCCACAAATTTTCTGTAAATCAAAGACTATTCTAAAACAAAAAGCTTATTTAAAAAAATAAAATGAGCTTAATTGGTGATATCTTCACCAAAAAATATATAGAAAGCTAAAAGTCAATATTTAGCCTTGGGTTAGAACCCATTAGAGGCAGTTAGAATTCAAAATAATAGCTATTTTTTAGACTCTTGCTATAATATTTATGTAACTTATGAAATATAAGATTTTTCTACTAATAGTATCTACTTCATTATGTTGACATTTGTGAAGGATGAGTTGTAAAAAAGTGAGTTGTACTCTGATAGATACAGCCATGCCTTATGCTTGCAGGAAAGAAGAACACAGCGATGGCTTTCTGGACAAATGTGGGCTCCCTGGGCCTAGCCTTACCATCAGCCTGTGCTCCCTGGATCCTTCAGATCAATTCTTGTTTCTTCTTTCAGGCATCACACCTGACCTGTGATCTCTGAACAAATGACCACCACTTACACTGAACACTTTATGGAGAATAACTTAGTTAATTAATACAATATTCTTTGAATGAATAGGAATAAGAAATCAGAAACAGTCATTTTTACTTTATTATATTTTTATTTATTTATTTTATATTTTATTTTATTTTGTGACAGGGTCTCATTCTGTGCTCAGGCTGGGGTGCAGAGGCATCATCACAGTTCACTGCAGCCTCAACCTCCAAGGCTCAAGCCATCTTCCTATCACAGCATCCCTAGTAGCTGAGATTGTAGGCATGCACCATCATACTCAGCTAATTTTTCTTTTTCTTTGTTTCTTTCTTCTTTTTCCTTCTTTCTTTCTTTCCCTTCCTTCCTTCCTTCCTTCCTTTCTTTCTTTCTTTCTTTCTTTCTTTCTTTCTTTCTTTCTTTCTTTCTTTCTTTCTTTCTCTCTCTCTCTCTTTCTTTCTTTCTCTTTCCTCTCTCTCTTTCTTCTTCTTTCTTTTTTTTTTTTTGTAGAGACAGGTTTTACCACGTTGCCCATGCTGGTTTCAAACTCCTGGACTCAAGCGATCCGCTCACCTCAGCCCACTCCCAAAGCATTGGGATTACAGGCATGAGCTCCTGCACCCAGATATATATTTTTAATAATTAAAATCTTATCAAAGAAATTCCACTGGGAAAAATATATAACAACTTAAAGAAGACCTTATAATTGAAAGCTATCATTCCATTGTCATACCTTATTCCATCCCTACTTTCCAGTAGGAAACATGTCTAATTCTTATATGTGTTTTTCTTTTTAGTTACCATGATAGGGAATATGCATTTTATCGCAGAAACAAATTTTTCAAGGGATCTCTAGGCCAAGGCATAGCACTAGAGAGTGCGCATTCTGAAGGCTGGGGTCTGCACACAGATAGTCCAGGGAAAGTCCACCAAAGCCTCACTGTTTATCCCCACCCTCTAGCTCAGTCTTACAGAGCCAGCTCTCTGTAGGACCCCCAAAAGGAGGCAGGAGATGAGCACTCAGGGTTATCCAGATTTTGTCTCACCAATCTGCCACTTACTTAGCTCAAATTTAATCATGGATCATTATACTCCTTCCTTTACATATACTCTCAACTATCTTGTCTTCTCCAGCCTAAAGTCCTGATTAGAATCAACTGTCCACCTACTGCAACTCCACAGCTAGGTACAGTTGTAGAAAACAGACAACCCTATCCACGGGTCTCACTCAGTTCATTACCATTTCCCTCAGATGGACCCATAGTGCTGCTAGGCCATCACACAACATTTCCCTGGGCCATGTACCTGCTGCTCTCTAAAGATAACACTTTTCAAACTTTAACTCCCTCTTCAAACACTCAATATTTTCACCACTATCTTAACCTAGATTCTACAGAAAACTGATCTGGAGGGAACAGCTTACATTACAGTGCTAACGTTTTATTGAGTATTAAAATCTTGGGAAGCAAAAATGAGATGAAAGGCGAGGGAAGCAAATGTACCGGGCATGACTACAGCTTTGTGACAAGCACAGTGGGTTAATTATGCTGAATTGCCAAAGGAGGAAGGGAGGAGAATTTATTGGCTGGCTCCCTTCTCCCACGGGATATCCCTTACAGGGCATCAACTCCCCTGTACTTCCAGGTTGCGCCCTTAGTTCCTCCAGCAGCCCATGGGGAAAGGAATACAATACTGCATTAGCACATCCAGAGTGTGTGTCACAGCAAGATGAGCTAGTGCACATGTGAGGACATCAAGCTGATTCCACGGTGTCTTCTGCCTCCATACCAAGGGGAAAGCACAGGATCAGTAATGAGAGGCTTTCGGGGTAGGCGCGAAGTAAGGACTTATCATATTGGGACATCATGTCAAACTGTGAGCTGCAGCATTGGCAGCAATCGCAATGACCTTGGAAACAATGAACCTCCTTGCTAGGGCTGCTTAGGCCAGAGAGTCAGAAAAAAATATGGATCATACACCAAGTTCTGTACAATCACCTTTACTGTCAGTTTACAGTCTTCCTTGCTGGTTCACTGAGAAAATTGAAGGAAGCAAAAAGGAACATCTTTAAGCTCCCTCCTCCACAGTTGCCAACCTACTAACATCTGTGCCTGTAAACTGCCTCCCCTTCTGTTACAATGAATAGAATGTTTGAGCTCTCAGCTAAGGTCACCCTCTCATTGTTCAGAAGATTTCATTTTATCTCCTTCCTCAAGGACATTTCTTTTCTTTAAATTTAAATTTCTTAATTTTTTAATTGACAAAATTAGATATATATATATATATATATAGTGAACATCTTGTTTTAAAATATGTAAACATTGTGAAATGGCTTAATCAAGCTAATTAGCATATACATTACCTCCCAAACTATTTTTTGTGGTGAGAACACTTAAAATCTATTCTCTTAGCAATTTTCAGGAATACAATTCATTGTTATTAACTATAGTCACCATGTTGTACAATAGATCTTTTGAACTCATTTCTCCTAACTGAAATTTATCCTTTAACCAGCATCTCCCCAATTGTCCTTCCTTCTTTCCCCTAAAACCCCTCATAATCGCTATTCTACTCTATATTTGTATGAATTCAATCTCCTGCAATTTTCACCTCTCTCTTGTACATTGTTGTACGTTATTATGTTTTATTCTCTATATTGTTATTTGTCTCCCATTTGAAAAAAAGAAAAAGAGAAGTCTCTCTTGATCCCATATCTTCATCTATAATGCCATTTCTCTGCCTCTCTGTATAACTATGGTTCGCAAAAGAGTTATCCAAAATCACTGTCTTCATTTTCTCTCCTTCTAATATCTTTTGAACACAGCCAGTTGTGCTTTGAACCATCACTCCTCCAAAATTGCTTTTCTCAGTGACATGGATGTCCTTGACACTGCTAAATCCATTGGCCAGTTATTCCATATACTCTCACATAACCTATAAGCCATATTTAGCAGTTGTTCACTCCCTACTTGAAATGCTTTCTTTTCTTGGTTTCCAGGACACCACATCCTCTATGTTTTTCTCCAAACCCACTGCTTGATCCTTCTCAATATCATTTGCCAGTCTTACCTCATCTCCTTACCCTCTCAATGCTGAATGTCTCAAATTTCAGTACTTGGGCCTCTTCTCTTTATAGGCCTACTCTCTTAATGATCTTGTTCAGTACCATGGCTTTAAAGGTCCTCTATCTGCTGACAACTTCTAGATTTTTATTTCCCATTCAGATTTCTCCTCTAAACACCAGATCCATACATCTTAAAGCCTGCCCCACTCGCTTCCACATATCCACTTGGATATCTAAAAGGCATGCCAAGGAAAGAGTATAAAGGGAGTGTGACGGTTAATACTGAATGTCAACTTGATTGAATTGAAGGATATGAAGTATTGATCCTGGGTGTGTCTGTGAGGGTGTTGCAAAGGAGATTAACATTTGAGTCAGTGGGCTGGGAAAGGCAGACCCACCCTTAATCTGGAATGGGCACCATCTAATCAGCTGCCAGCATGGTTAGAATATAAAGCAATCAGAAAAAAACGTGGAAAAAGAGACTGGCCTAGCCTCCCAGCCTACATCTTTCTCCTGTGCTGGATGCTTCCTGCCCTCAAACATCGAACTCCAATTTCTTCAGTTTTGGAACTTGGACTGGCTCTCCTTGCTCTCCTCAGCCTGGAGATGGCCTATTGTGGGACCTTGTAATCATGTGAGTTAGTACTTAATAAACTCATATATATGTATATATATACATACACACACTTACATATTGGAATATATATATACATATATATATGTATTCCATTAGTTCTGTCCCTCTAGGGAACCCTGACTAATACAGGGACTCAAATAGAGGCTAAAGGCTGATGCTTTTTCAGGAGCATCTTAAGACCACGTGACTCTGAGCCAGAGCAGAGTTAGAATGTTCATAGGTGGAGGAGAAGAGGAGAATATGTGACTGCATTGCAACTCTCTTTATCTATAACTACTCTACCATTTGCAATTACAATAGTTGGGAGATATTCAGTTTTTATCCCTCTCACTCAGAATCATTGACACAGTCTCTTTGGGGCAGCTGTTTGTACAGCTCTTTTGAGAGCTATCTTTGTGAATCTTGTGAGTCATTTGTTAACTGTCTAATACCAGTTAAGGTTCAGAGGAGGAGATAGAAAAAGAGCAGAGAAAGAGGAAAGAGAAACTACAAAGGAAAGGAGGCAAAAGTCAAAGCAAGCAAAATGAAGGCCTATTTTAAGCCTTTTGCAGGAATCTTAAGCTCAAGAAGTCCTAATCACCCACAAACAAACCCACTTTTTCTATGGTCTTCCACATCTCAGTTAATGTCAACTCCATCGTTCAGTTGCTCAGACCAACATTCTGGAGTTCTCTTGATGCTTGTCATTCTCTCACAGTCTGCAAAAATCATCTATCAGCAAATTCTAATGCATCTACTTTCAAAATATACCCAGAATCCAACCTCCTCCATTACTACACCATGACCTCCCACCACCATATCTTACCAATATTATTATCACGGTCTTCTAATTGGTTTCACTTTTTATCTCCTTAAAGTCTATTCTGTAATGATCCTGTTAAAAAATATCATATAAAATGTCATTGCACTCAAACCTATAAAATAATTCCTCATCTCTCTTAGATTAAAAGTTAAAATAAATCCATAGGCTGACTGTAAAGCCTTATAAGATCTCTATCTTCATTACCCTTATGTCTTATAACTTCTTCCACCTTAATCACTCCATCGCACACTGCTACCCTCTCATATGCCAGGCTCTCTCCCACTCCAGAGCTTCTGTACTTGCTTACTCCTATACCTAAGGCTCCCTTCCTCAGGTATCTGCAGGTTTCATTTTCACATCTCTTTCACTTCAAAGGCCATTTTCTCAATGAGGAATTCCATGATGGTTTTTCAAAATTTGTAATCCTTCCACCTCCTCCTCACCCCAGCACTCTTATTCTCCTCACTTGCTTTATTTTTCAATACCACTCATCACTGCCTGAATATAATAAATTTTAATGATTTGTTAGTTTTTTTTTAATCCCCACTCTTGCTATTCCCCCACCACCACCACCACTAATACAGGCCCCATGAGGTCAGGAATTTTGACTATTTAATTCATTGCTTTATTTCCAGCACTGCTTTATTTCTAGAACATGGCTAAGTACATAGTAGGAATGCCTGAATGAATGATTCTTATAATTTTCCACCTACGACTTTTCTCTGTTATATTTTTCTAAAAGTCCTATTCATAGAACATTAGACATTCTGGATGACTCATGTTTCTTTTCATATTTTTATCTCTTTGTCTTTTGGTTCAATTTTCTGAAATAATTTTTCAACTCTATCTTCCTAACCTTGCATTAAAGTACTGTTTTATTCAATTATAAATTGAATTTTCCAAAGTTCTTGCCCTCTAATTATAGCTCATTTACAAAATTGTTATTATCTTATGGATCTAATATCTTTTCAAATATCCCTAAGGATACTCTTTGGATATTTTCCCTATGTTTTAGGTTATCTTTTACTCCCTAAATTATCTGTTAACTCTCTTGTTATGTTTTTCTGCTTGGGTATAAATTTGCGTTGAAAACAAAGCCTAGAAAAGTCCACAATAAAATGTTAACTGTGTTGGTAATGATAGCTGGGTGGTAGATTATAGAAGTGTTGATTACAAGTGCGAGTGTATGGTTTTTCTTTTGCTTATCTATGTTTTCTTATTTTCCCAATGAGCACATACTACTATTCTAATAGAGAAGTATTACAAATTTAAATAAAAAATGCAGAGGGAACATTAGTGCAAGAGAAAAACAAGGATGAGTAATATGTAGACTGTAGTCTTTTTCTTCCTCTGGGAAGAAAAAGACAAACTGAAGGAGACAAGAACATTAGAAATAAATCTAAAAAGAGAAAACTAAGTGGTTCTACTGTCCAGAAGTAACAAAGTTCACATTCCTAATCACTGTCTCCTTTTATTCTCTAAAAGTCTTCACTGTTTATTCCTATCACTGTATTTCATGTACTATCTCCAGAAGAACAATTTCTTTTCTTTTAAATAGTTTGCTTTCCAGAGGCTGTGCTGGAATTCTATCTCCCTGGAGAAAACCCTAGGGAAGCCAACAGGGTTAAATTTGTATTGTTTCAGTCACGTGGTTACCACCCTTCTCTACAACAGCATACAAGCACTTCTGGAAGAAATCCCATGCCAGGGGCTTGCTAAGTGGGCTTTCCCTCCAGCCATAGACACTGGAGTTGGATTTATCAGGAGCTGAATTTTGTCAGTGGCAGAATTCTATGGCTCAGGCAATTGAAGCTTATCCTTATCTCATTTGACAATTAAAAGTTTATCCTCTTGAACTATGGGAAGTGAATTCGAAAGGAAGTAAAGTAAAAGTTCACCTAGGCACATTGGATCATATTCGTACTTCATAATAAAGTTTTGAAGTTCTCTGCTGGCTAGCAGGATTAGTAGGGAATATCATACAAACTAACATTTTTCAGTAGAGGCAATTTTCTTTGAAAATGAAAAAGTCAAAAATCCTAAAACCTTGTTATTTTAATGTGGAGGAATACATAAGAGCAGTAGTTGAAAACAGTGAAGTATGTAGTGAGGCCATCTAGCATGGTGCCTGGGTCAGAGTAGGTGATAAATAGTTTTTTTTTTTTTATCACATCTAAATGTTGACCAGGCCTTTCATTCCACAGAGGAGGAAGCCAAGTCTTGGTGAATTAACTGCCTTGTCAAGTGGAAATAAATTGTAGAGCCAGGATGAGAGCCGACATATAAAAGCAAACTTATAAAGCAAACTTAAGAACCCCAAATCATGATTTTAGAAGTAAAAACTTCAACTCATTATTTTTCCCAAGAGAAAAGCATTCTGCCATTTGTGATTACACATGCAGTTGGCTTCATAACAGTTATTATAGTAGTAGACAATCAAATGTTGCGTACACTAATATATTAGCTAGCTTTTTAAAAACAGCATTATTAAAGTAATAATTTACATGTAATAAAATGCATCTATTTCAAGTGTGAAATTTAATGAGTTTTGACAAAGGCATACACACTTTTAATCACCACCACATCAATATTTAAACATTTCTGCCACCCCTAAAAGTTCCCTCCTAACCCTTTGCGATTTCTTCTCCCCAACCCCAGCCTCAAGCATCCACTGGATGTGTTTTCCATCATTACAGATTAGAGCTGCTTGTTCCAGAATTTTACATAAATGGAATCATACAGTATCTGCACTCTTTTGTCTGTCATCTTTTGCTAAGCACAATGTTTTTGAGCTCATCCATGTGTGTTCTTTTTTCTTACTGAGTAGTATTCCATTATATGGATATACCAGATTTAATTATCTATTCACATGTAAATGAGCAGTTAAGATTATTTCCAGAATTGGGCTATTCTGGATAATGTTATTATCAACCATTGTGTATGAAAATTGTTTTCATTTTTCTTGGTAAATTACTAATAGTTTAATTGCAGGATTACATGTTAACTATAGGTTAAATTTTAAAGAAATTGCCAAATAGTTTTCCAGAGTGACAATGCAATTTCATATTTCCACCAGCAATGCGTGAGAGTTCTAGTTGCTCTATAACCTTTCCAATGTATAGTATTTCAGTTTCTTAAACATTTAATCATTCTAGTAGGTGTGCAGTCATATCATATTGCAGTTTTAATCTACATTTTCTTGATAACTATTGATACTGAGAATCTTTTTATGTGTTTACTGGTCATTTGTATGTCTTCCTTTGCAAAGAATCTGTGGGTTTTTTTTTTTTTTTTTTTTTTGCCTATTATCTATTAAGATTGTCTTATTATTGAGTTGTAAAAATTCTTTATAAATCTTGAGAAAATTCTTTATCAGATATATGTATTCCAAATAAATGTATCACAAAACTTAGTTCACACCTTGCCTTTTTATTTTCTAAATTATGTTTGAAAAGTAGAACTTTTTAATGTTAATAAAACATATATCAATATCAATAATATATCCATTTCTTTTGTTCATGATTTGTGCCTTTTGTGTCATATCGATGAAGTCTTTATCCTAAGGACACAAAGATTTCCCCTCATGTTTTCTTTTTTTTCTTTTTGAGACGGAGTCTTGCTCTGTCACCCACGTTGGAGTGCAATGGCATGATCTCAGCTCACTGCAACCTCTGCCTCCTGGGTTCAAACTATTTTCCTGCCTCAGCCTCCCAAGTAGCTGGGGTTACAGGTGTGCACCACCGTGCCTGGCCCCTTATGTTTTTTTCTAGGAACTTTACTGTTTAAACTCTTATATTTATGTCTATGATCAGTTTTTAGTTAAATTTGTGTATAGTGTATAGCCATAATTCATTTTACTCCCATAAGGATATTCAGCTATTAAAGCACCATACATGGAGAAGGCTGTTCTCTCCCCCATTCAACTGTCTTGGCATCTTTGTGGAAAATCAGTTGTCACATAGCTGTGGTTCTATTTCTGGTCTCTATCTATTTCATTGTTTTGTATATATATCTTTATGGTAATCACACTGTCTTGCTTACTGTATTTCTATAGGACAATGTGAAGGAAGCAGAGAGGTTGCAAAGGAAAGGAAGAGGAAAATACTTTTCTGGCAGGAAATGATGCTAGTTTTCAAATGGGAAAAGTGAAAACATGAGCCCCATTTCAGAACAATAAAGTTCATCCCAATTTTTTTAAGTAGCCATTTAATATTTGCTAAGCATTTCTGTAGTCTACATGTGTGGCATATATAATGGGCACAGTAGAAATATAGGTGGTTACTTCCATTGTCACAACTAGTGACTATTATCTTGTTGCTCACCTCGTTTGTGGTCTTATATTGATAAATTTTAGAATTAATCAATTTTTTTTCTAGTTTGAGACTCTATTTAGAACACAAGAAGTTCTTTGATAGAGTAATTTTGCTAGTTATATGGGTTTTTTGTTTGTTCGTTTTTTAGCTTTTTGGGTTTTTTGGAGACAGGGTCTCTCTCTGTTGACCAGGCTGAAGTGCAGTGGTGCAATCATGGCTCACTGCAGCCTCCACTTCCTGAGCTCAAGTGATCCTCCCACACCAGCCTCTTAAGTAGCTGGAACTACAGGTGCACACCACCATGCCCAGCTTATTTATTTATTTATTTATTTATTTATTTCTGTAGAGACAGGTTATCTCTCTGTTTCCCAGGCTGGTTTCAAACTCCTTGGCTTAGAGGATCCTCCCATCTCAGCCTCCCAAAGTACTGGGATTATAGGCATAAATCACTATGTCTAGTCTAGTTATAAATGTAAAGAGTCCATTGAGATGTTTTATAAAAAATGTTTCAGTTAAACTGAGGAAGATATGAAAAACTGGAACCAACATTTATTGATCAGGTACTATTTGCTGCATGTTATGCTTTGTATTTTATATAACAGTCAAATATATAATTACTACAGTTTGTTGACTACCTATTATGTTTCTGCTATTTTCCCACTTAATTCTTGCAACAATCCTGCAAGATGGGTGTTACTATTCCCATCATACATATGTGTCCACTAAAGTTAAGTATTTGACCTACTAGCAAGCAGTGGAAATGCCTTAAAATCTCACCTGATCTGACCTTTAATCCCAGAATGTCCCTGCTTATCATATATCACATTAAGGAGACCCATGATGATAATCTATACATTACATGAATGTCAGGGCAAAATCTAAAATTCAAGCGGCAGTTTGAGCATTTCAAACAGATCCATTAGCTTCCCACCAGTTATATTAGATCAACATCAGTTTTATTTTCTCTGAATCAGAAAAAAATAATGAACTGAGGGCTAATGAAATATAATCTGAGGGAGTACTCCTTTAACTTTGTTGGGCTAACAATCTTCATTTAACTCAGTAACAGTGAGACACACATAAGAGATAGTCTAAGATGACAGAGAATGAGCAAGAAAATAATAGTGACATATGTGGTATGCATTAGAGTTCTCAAAGCGGATAATCTTATCAATTAAGAAAATCCACTGAGGGCAGGTATCATGACTTTAGAGAAAGCAAGCATCTGAAGAGCTAATGTATTTCACCAAAGTATTACAGCTTGTAAGAAAGGGAGCTAGAAGGCTAAATTGGACACTTTGCACCAGCACTAGAAAGAAATGGGGCACCGAGGTAAAGTTGGAGAACAAAAGAGTGATTTGTGAGATGAGGGTGCAAGGGGGAGCAAGGGCAGGTGTAAGATCACTTAATTGTTCTTGCTGAAGCTGAGCAGCTCCCTGATCTTGTATCCCTGCTCTTTCTACTCTAGCATGTACAGACAACTAATTCATTTTCTTTTATCTAAGACTTTTAAAGTACCTCTGAGAAAGACGGGGGTATACAAATCAAATTAGAATCACAATAGGTTGGGAATTGATCCAAGAACTTAATATAAGACCTAAATAATAGAAAGCAAAAATAGCAGAAAACTAAGGTAGTTTGCATTCCTATGTCTTATGAATAAAACTAAAATAATCATATCATCCCTTGTTCTTTAAAAGATTTGTGCTGTTAACATTTTGATATAAGAAGTGGTCATTCAAAATAAGATGCCAATGTGATCCACTGACCTTTGGTCTTCTCCTCGAATGACACTCACTTTCCCTCCTCCACCTGTTCTACAGCACAGATTGTAAAGGGGGAAGAATTCAGTGGAATTAAAAGCAGCATCCACTGACCTTTGGTCTTCTCTTTGAATGACACTCATTTCCCCCTCCTCCTCCTGTACTACAACACAGATTCTAAACGGGGGAGAATTCAGTGGAATTAAACACACACACACGCGTGTGTGCGCGCACACACACACACGCGCACACATACACACACTATCCTGTAGCTCTCAGAGGTAGATTTTGTTTATGTGGAGAAAACCCAATGTCAATTCCACTTTTATACCCTTCTCGTAAGTACTTTGTTTACTATATAAGTTCTTTTAATGTAAGTGACTGATCAGGGCATCTCAAGTATACATGCTTTCAGGGGTCAGGTCTCACCTAATTATAAGAAGACTGGCAGGGAACTGGAACAGTTGTGCCTTTATAAAAGCATTCTAATTGTACCTGTTATAAAGGCTGTCTTTCATAAAGAAAATGCACCTATTTATAGGCCCAACTTGAGACCTTTGCATAAGATTAACTGTTTTGATCAATTGTCTACCATATTTAACAGAAATCTAATTAGAAATATTTAATATAAGAGCTTCAACAAATAATTTGATTACAGAATTGTGTGTATGTGTATATTAGAAACTCATATTGAATCAGCATAGCTGATAGGAAGGAAGAGAAATATATCAATCATATTTATCTATTCAACAGCAAACAATGAGACTATATGATCTTTTGCATAGAATTGGCAAGTGGTTAAATCAAATTGTTAGGTTACTTATGTCTAAATGCTTAAACATCTATGCTTAAAGATTGGCCTTTTCCAGTTTTCCACTGGGTATTTTTTTGGTGCCAGGTGAAGCTCATTCAAGATATTCAGAATTAACTGCATCTTGAAAGTTAGGTAAAACCTTCCTTGATGTACAAATATTTGACATACTCTGTTTTCCCAAGGATGATATCGTGTTTGTGATGGACACGATATTGGTTTTTGATCGCAGAAGACCAAGATTTTGAGGTACGTTCCATCAATACCGAATTTGTTGAGCGTTTTTAGCATGAAGGGCTGTTGAATTTTGTCAAAAGCCTTTTCTGGATCTATTGAGATAATCATGTGGTTCTTGTCTTTGGTTCTGTTTATATGCTGGATTACGTTGATTGATTTGCGAATGTTGAACCAGCCTTGCATCCCAGGGATGAAGCCCACTTGATCATGGTGGATAAGCTTTTTGATGTGCTGCTGAATCCGGTTTGCCAGTATTTTATTGAGGATTTTTGCATCGATGTTCATCAGGGAGATTGGTCTAAAATTCTCTTTTTTTGTTGTGTCTCTGCCAGGCTTTGGTATCAGGATGATGTTGGCCTCATAAAATGAGTTAGGGAGGATTCCCTCTTTTTCTATTGATTGGAATAGTTTCAAAAGGAATGGTATCAGCTCCTCCTTGTACCTCTGGTAGAATTCAGCTGTGAATCCATCTGGTCTTGGGCTTTTTTTGGTGGGTAGGCTATTAATTGTTGCCTCAATTTCAGAGGCTGCTATTGGTCTATTCAGGGATTCAACTTCTTATGACAAACCCACAGCTAATATCATACTGAATGGGCGAAAACTGGAAAAATTCCCTTTGAAAACTGGCACAAGACAGGGATGCCCTCTCTCACCACTCCTATTCAACATAGTGTTGGAAGTTCTGGCTAGGGCAATCAGGCAAGAGAAAGAAATCAAGGGTATTCAGTTAGGAAAAGAAGAAGTCAAATTGTCCCTGTTTGCAGATGACATGATTGTATATTTAGAAAACCCCATCGTCTCAGCCCAAAATCTTCTTAAGCTGATAAGCAACTTCAGCAAAGTCTCAGGATACAAAATTAATGTGCAAAAATCATAAGCATTCTTATACACCAGTACCAGACAAGCAGAGAGCCAAATCAGGAATGAACTTCCATTCACAATTGCTTCAAAGAGAATAAAATACCTAGGAATCCAACTTACAAGGGATGTAAAGGACCTCTTCAAGGAGAACTACAAACCACTGCTCAGTGAAATCAAAGAGGACACAAACAAATGGAAGAACATACCATGCTCATGGATAGGCAGAATCAATATTGTGAAAATGGCCATACTGCCCAAGGTAATTTATAGATTCAATGCCATCCCCATCAAGCTACCAATGAGTTTCTTCACCGAATTGGAAAAAACTGCTTTAAAGTTCATATGGAACCAAAAAAGAGCCCGTATTGCCAAGACAATCCTAAGTCAAAAGGACAAAGCCGGAGGCGTCACGCTACCTGACTTCAAACTATACTACAAGGCTACAGTAACCAAAACAGCATGGTACTGGTACCAAAACAGAGATATAGACCAATGGAACAGAACGGAGCCTTCAGAAATAATGCCACACATCTACAACCATCTGATATTTGACAAACCTGAGAAAAACAAGAAATGGGGAAAGGATTCCCTATTTAATAAATGGTGCTGGGAAAATTGGCTAGCCATAAGTAGAAAGCTGAAACTGGATCCTTTCCTTACTCCTTATACGAAGATTAATTCAAGATGGATTAGAGACTTAAATGTTAGACCTAATACCATAAAAACCCTAGAAGAAAATCTAGGTAGTACCATTCAGGACATAGGCATGGGCAAGGACTTCATGTCTAAAACACCAAAAGCAATGGCAGCAAAAGCCAAAATTGACAAATGGGATCTCATTAAACTAAAGAGCTTCTGCACAGCAAAAGAAACTACCATCAGAGTGAACAGGCAACCTACAGAATGGGAGAAAATTTTTGCAATCTACTCATCTGACAAAGGGCTAATTTCCAGAATCTACAAAGAACTCAAACAAATATACAAGAAAAAAACAAACAACCCCATCAAAAAGTGGGGAAAGGATATGAACAGACATTTCTCAAAAGCAGACATTCATACAGCCAACAGACACATGAAAAAATGCTCATCATCACTCGCCATCAGAGAAATGCAAATCAAAACCACAATGAGATACCATCTCACACCAGTTAGAATGGCAATCATCAAAAAATCAGGAAACAACAGGTGTTGGCGAGGATGTGGAGAAATAGGAACACTTTTATACTGTTGGTGGGATTGTAAACTAGTTCAACCATTATGGAAAACAGTATGGCAATTCCTCAAGGATCTAGAACTAGATGTACCATATGACCCAGCCATCCCACTACTGGGTATATACCCAAAGGATTATAAATCATGCTGCTATAAAGACACATGCACACGTATGTTTATTGCGGCACTATTCACAATAGCAAAGACTTGGAATCAACCCAAATGTCCATCAGTGACAGACTGGATTAAGAAAATGTGGCACATATACACCATGGAATACTATGCAGCCATAAAAAAGGATGAGTTTGCGTCCTTTGTAGGGACATGGATGCAGCTGGAAACCATCATTCTTAGCAAACTATCACAAGAAGAGAAAACCAAACACCGCATGTTCTCACTCATAGGTGGGAACTGAACAATGAGCTCACTTGGACTCGGGAAGGGGAACATCACACAATGGGGCCTGTCATGGGGAGGGGGCAGGGGGGAGGGATTGCATTGGGGAGTTATACCTGATATAAATGATGAATTGATGGGTGCTGACGAGTTGATGGGTGCAGCACACCAACATGGCACATGTATACATATGTAACAAACCTGCACGTTATGCACATGTACCCTAGAACTTAAAGTATAATAAAAAAAAAAGAAGCTTAAAAAAAAAAAAGACCAAGATTTTGTGAACTCAAATATTCTATCTAAACTATACATTTTTAAGAGCAGGAGGAAAAGAATTATTCCAAATTCTAAATTTCAAATCAGAAAAGTCAGTAAACTTGTGGTTCAGGTGAAAGTTTTAGTGGTGTACAACCTCTGTTGATTTTCAGGTGTTAAAAGCAGTAGGAATATATATCATCTTCATACTTACTCCAGCTGCTGAATTTAAGAGATCATTGACCAGATACCAGATTTAAGAGATTCCATATTTACAGACATACATGCTCTTGTCTTCTGCAGAGGAATGAGCTTTAAAAGCCAAGAGATATCAAGTACATAACGCTCCATAAACCAACATTCTTAATAGACTAATCTGATTGTCAATCAGCTTCTACACCTGTCTGAAGAAACATTTGACATTTTGTTTATATTCATTTATCAAGGGTCTAAAAATAGATTTAATTTAATAACATTAATGTTCAACTTGTCCAATGTTCGGATCTTATTCCAGGGGGAACAATGCTTGTAGCAATGCTAAAATTAGGAAAGTTGTTTTATGTCGCATTAGTTAACATATGCAAGCTTACTTAACATGTGGATGGCAAATAAGTGTAATTACATTAAAACAAGGAGCTGTAGCACAGAAGCAATAAAAATAGACTAGGTTGTATTATTAATTCTTGTGTTAAGGGTTTTGAGCCATGTTGATTGGCCTGAATTTTTTGATTTTGTTATGGTACAAAGGGATTGTTTGAAGTAATTTGTCCCCGAGAGAGGCTCACAATCCCAAGCGGGTTTCAATTCAGCAAAGCAAATCTAATTTTGTTTGCTTTATGCAAACCAGAAGGGGCTGTGGTTCATTCTGTTTTCACTGGAGGGGAAAGGCGCACTAATGGGACCTGCTGAAATGCATGCATTGCAAACATCATATCCCTGCATATATTAAATTTAGCTATGTGATGCACTGTGTTCATCATCTCATTGTGTACACAGATATGCTTTAGAACAAAGCCTTTTAATAGCGAGGGAACCTTACTACATTATGTCAATACTCTATTGTATTTATATTTAATGCCGCCATTGGAATACCTGCCCTTAGCTAGAGTATGTTCATATTTATAATCATTTTGAATTTCAGCTGCTTCTTATGTGAAAGTGGGCTATCTACTGGGGCTATTATGCTGGACCCTAAAGCCTACAACTGAAGATTAATTATACGTAGGTTGATGAAGATTTACAATTTTTTTCAGTCTCTACCCCTACACATATACTCCTTGTATACCCTAGTTAAATTGGAGAGATGCTTAGCACCTTGTTGAAAGAACAGGGCACATCACAAATCTGAATATCCAGGCTGGAAGATAAATGGAGGATAATAATATCTGCACAACAGGTAATGCTAAAGATGGTCTCCATTCCTGTGACAAATTACCATCCTCCTACCTGCCCCCTCCCCCCAGCTCGCTGTGGTCTTTCCTTGACTTGCCAGATACAGCTATGCTGCCAGATACATTTGATCAAATTCATCAAAATTAGAGGGTGCATGAGATAGGAAGGGAAACCAGCACATGATAGATGATAATGCAGTTATTGGCTAGGTGGATTTATTCACATAAAAATGGAATTATTTGTCAATTAAAATTGCATAATGACTGCATCTCCTGCCATGCCAGCACTGTTTTCAGTATGTTTTTGTTTTGAAAACAGTTCCAATACTGCAAATAGACAGACACATCTCCAAACCCTTCAATTTGTCATTAGACATTTGGCGGCATGCCTATTTTGCTGTTAATTTTCCAAAACTACATTAATTTGCTGAATGACTTTTGTGAATCAGTTCACATAAAATTCAAGATGATACTTGTCATGTATCAAAGAGTGACTATTAAAAGCACAGGTTACTTGTAAAAAAAAAAAAAAAGACACTGTGTGAATCACTTTGAATTTTTTGTTTTAAGTTCAAACATGGGTTAGCATTAATGATTTTTTTCTTTCCTAATGGAAGTTGCTTAATGAAACATTACAAGGATAATCTTCCTATTGGTTTTTTTCTGCTTCTGCTTATCTGTTTCTTCAATTTACTAGCGTATACATTCTTAATTTGACTTGATTTGGAACAACCCCAGGCATTTGAAATTCAATGGTGTAGCCAAAAATAATTGTTTAATATTGTGAAATAAGGGATTTGGTCCTCAAGGTAGACTGTATCAGACAGTTGTGCAATTTAAACATATAGAGAGATTACTCTGTGCACAGAACCAAATAGCAAGATCACATGATATTCTTAGAAGAATTTGTTCCCTAACAAAAGAGGGAATTTGATTGAGGGATGCTATAACTGTTGCTGGCCTCTTGTAGCACAACATCATGAAATAGTATGATCACCATCAGAAATACTGATTTATTTATATATGTACTTTCTTGGTTCACAAAACATATTTACTTTAAAACAATAAAAACATTGCCTTGGTCTTGACATAAACATTCTCCAATGAGCTGTGACTAGAGACACTCCAGGTCAAAGTACATTTTTTAATGTGTGTGTGTGTGTGTGCGCGCGCACACGCTCATGTGAGCATGCACTTGTGTGTGTTGACCCTTGAGTAACATAGGTTTGAACTGCACATGTCCACTTGTATGTGGATTCCTTTTGCCTCTGCCACTCTTGAGTCAGCAAAAACAATCCCTCCTCTTCTTCCACCTCTTTAGACTACTGAGAGTGAAGACAAAAACAAAGATGAAAACCTTTATAATAATACACTTCCACTTAATAAATAGCAAAAATATTTTCTCTTTCTTAAGTTTTTAATAACATTTACTTTTCTCTAGCTTACTTTATTTTAAGAATATAGTATATAATACATACACATACAACATAGGTGCTAATATGTTCTTTCTGTTATTAGTAAGGCTTCCAATAAATATTAGGGCTTTGTTAGTCAATTTTGGGAGGATCCAAAATTTTACATGGAATTTTAACTGTGCAGGAGATCAATATCCCTAACCTCTGTGTTGCTCAAGGATCAATTGTATATGTGTGTGTGTAAGTGTGTATATATATATTTACGTATGTATATATAGCATATGCACATAAATAGGAGACATATGCCTAGTGTGTGTTTATATATGCACATACTTATACATAGATATCTATATGCATGTATTATAGTGTACTCTGTGTCTATATAATCCTTGATACTTTATGAATGTTTTTGTTAAAATTACCTAAATAAATTATAAATTATTATAATGTAACTGGCCTAATCAGCCATAGGGGCTAAATTAGAGAGAATATAATTATATGAACCCCTAGTGAGTTCAAACCTGCAACAAACACCATAAGAAATCATACCACTTTGAGCTGTAAGCCTAGAAAAGTATATGTGGTTAAAAAAAAAAAAAAAAAAAAAAAAAAAAAACAGTACAGGATGATATCCTCTATTTCCCAACCTTGTGTACCTTATCCTGATCTACCTCCTCAGTATGATGAGAACAGGGAGCTTGGGAGGATGAGAAGAGTGGAAAAAACGATGGCTAAAGTCCTCCTGCTGTGCCACACTGTTGTTTAATTACTGCCAATTCAGGATGAATCTATACCACATTTGGTAAGATTGACAAAGTATCACATCAGTGAGAGTGAATATAAATGTTTCCTAATAAACCAACTCATCCCAATAATAAACATCTTCCTAGATTAAGCTCTAATATTCAAAAAACAATTGGAGATGTCAGAATCAAGGAATTTAATTTCCTAGTGTGCTTTTCTAGAAGGCAGCACAACATGCACACTCTACCCCAGGACACTGGTAAGTCCTGCACAGACGTTTCTTCTTAACCCTGAAGTACTGAAGGCAGTCCCTGCCCAAATTCCTGTTCACTAAGCAGTCTAAGTTTGCATGGGAAGTTATGTCTGTTCTCAGAGAGCTTCCAGCCAAAGCAGTGTGCTGATAATTGTTTAAAAATCAGCTCTCTTGGGGAAAAAATATAAAAGCAATAACCCTGATTTGTAATGTGGGCTAATTCCAAGCTGTCAATGTGATACCACTGAATGCAGAGTGGGGAACAAGCATGAAGTATCATCATTCCACAGAATAACCACTCATGTAGACACAATAGATGCAAATAACTTCAAAAGCACAGATTTTAGCAAAATGTAGTAAGATAAGAAGCAATAAATTTGGAGTGCTACTGTTATTTTTAATATAATTTATTGAATTTTAAGATTAAATTCTTTTTAAAAATTAATTGTTAATACTGGCTTTATATAAAAACAGCTTACAAAATCCTAAAAATGTGATAGTCAGCTCTTACGAGTTGGTGAAGTCGGCCCCAGTACACAACTGCCTCCATCCAATCTCACATACACAGCACACAATTAGCTTCCTGGTTCATTACGATCTGCCCAGAGTTATGCCTCATCAAATGTGGAAATATTTGTCCTGGCAATAAGCAAAATAGCTTCTTGCTAATCAATTGCTCTTAATATGGTTGTGCAGTACTGTCTCCACCTGTATTTTCAGTGGTGCATTCTTTTTTCTTGACATCAAAGTCCCTTGTTGGACCTTTATTTTATTCAACTGCATGGGGAACATAGCCTCTGTCTGCATTTCTTTGTCTAGGAATAGTGATTCTGCATTCACACATAAAGAAGAAGAGAAAGAGAGCTTCTATACAATGGTGTGGAGTGCTATGAAATTTTACTGACACAAGTCTGGGAAGACTGCCTGATCTGTATTTGGAACAATGCTATTTTGTTTAATTTGATATATGTGTGGGCTTTTTATTCAAATAGAGTTGAACAGTTTGTTCCAGTGGGGGAAAAAAGGGCTGCTTGTTACAGAAAGGTTATTTATCATTCACTATACCACTTGGCATTCTGAAGAAAATTGTAAGAATTCTCCTTTTGGGGGCTGTATGTTGCTATCCTAGCCTCTGTACAAAGAGATAAAGCAAAAGTTGAAGGAAAGATCCTTGGAGACTGATTTGGGGCAGTGTTTTAGATGCCCTCAAATGAAGGTGCTTCTCAGCCTTTAAAAATATTCAGCTACCCATTCCATCACTCATTTTTGCAGCTAATTGGACATTTTAAAGTATGAATTCCCACTGCTTCAAAAGATTCAATGCCAACATCAATTAACACCTTCTGGAGGAAGAGTATATAGATGAAGAGCTAAAAAAATCTTAGCAGTGTAAGCACAATTGAACTTTGCTATCCCAGGCAATATTTTTATTCAACATTGCTCTAAAATGCTCATTTTTACACTGTAATTGCAACTCTTTCTCTTGTTTATTTCCTTGGTCTCAACTCAACTACTGTCCATTCAAATTCAGTTCAACTTTGACTCATTTATAATCAATTTCAGGTTCTACAGATCACCATACCAGTGACTCACACTGTAGGAGAGAAACACATACTATAGAATTCAGATGCTGTAGACTTTTCTAAGATCAATAAAAATGAAAAAAAAATCAATTACATGGAAAAAATGTAACCACATGTCATTTGCTTTTCTATTCATTCAACAAATATTCACTAACCATATACAATTTAGGGACACTATGATACATAACTAAATATTTTTGAAATAATGTTGTCTATTTGAAAACTTAAATAGATTATAATACAAATAGAGAGAAATTGAAATTCTTCCATATCTTTTCATTGGTAGTCCAATAAACCTGGACAGCCAACTCGCATTTATGAATTATCTTATCCTTGATCATTTTACCACGTCATTCTCCTTTCACAGCTGTCCCCAGCCCTTCTGAAATGTAAGTATTTGTCAGCTAGAGGCCACTATGTTTTACCACTTCCACAACCAGACTTGGGGCCTTCTAGAACTTCAGCAAACATTTATCAGATTGAACTGTACCCTCCCCTTTCCCCTTTTATTAAGACATATATGAAATGAGCATGTTCAACCACAACATTTAATACCATGTGATTCAACAAATTAAGGATTAATAAACAATCACTTCCCCTGGGACCAAAGATTATCAAAGATCACCTAGTGGACAAGGTCAGGAAAAAGTGGTGGTAGACATTTTATTGGACCTTAAAGGATGCTAGAAATGCTAGAACTTAAGTAAGAAAATATGCATGGGACATTTAGCATAATTCAGCAGAAGTTGTTATTAAGCAGATTTGGGTATTCTTCCAAACTATAATCCTAAATTATAGGAGCTACATAGGATTACTCTAAACATAACCTACAAAGCTGTCCTAATGTCTATTAATTCTCTTCCTGGCATGCAGACACTGAAAGTACTTGACGAGAGAGGTTTCTAGCAGGAGGGGACATTGAAGTCAGGTCTTACGGATGGAGAA
Organism: Piliocolobus tephrosceles; assembly: GCF_002776525.5. Classification (NCBI taxonomy): domain Eukaryota; kingdom Metazoa; phylum Chordata; class Mammalia; order Primates; family Cercopithecidae; genus Piliocolobus; species Piliocolobus tephrosceles. The sequence continues at coordinate 73,912,073 of NC_045438.1, read as the reverse complement.
GAAGAGGAGAAAATACCTATGAAAGCATGAACAAGCTGAGCACAGTGGCTCATGCTTGTAATTCCAGAACTTTGGGAGGCTGAGGCAGGTGGATCACTTAAGATCAGGAGTTTGAGACCAGCTTGGCCGACATGGTGAAACCCCATCTCTACTAAAAATACAAAAGTCAGCTGGGCATGGTGGGCACCTGTAATCCCAGTTACTAGGGAGGTTGAAGCAGGAGAATCGCTTGAACCCAGGAGGTGGAGGTTGCAGTGAGCCGAGATTGCGCCATTGTACTCCAACCTAGGCAACAAAAGCAAAGCTCTGTCTCAAAAACAAACAAACAAACAAACAAACAAACAAAAAAAAGCATGAACAAAGTGTGATGGACAGGAATGTGAAGTCGTCTTCTATAAAGAAGGTAAAGATTAGCTAGGTAGAAACGGAAGGACCATTTGTCATAATAAATAATAAAGTGTCATTTATTGAGCACCTATTTTGTGCTAGGCATGATGGTAAATATTATACGTACCTTATCACTATCTAAAAAAAAAAAAAAAAAAACCTGTGGCAGTGCAAACATTTAAGAGGAAACTGAGCCTCCAAGAATTACACCATATACCTAATGTCAGGTTAGTGGGTTTGGGATGGTTAGAGAATGGAGGATTTTAAACAGAATGACAAGTAGTTTGAATTTAATTTTACAGGGGAGACACAAAGGAAACAGATTCCAGGAAACCATGGTACGGAGAGAAAGGTTTCATGCCCTGGTTAGAAGGTCCCTGAGGTAGCCTGGGTTAGAGTGAAAAATGCCTGAATGTTGAAGTTGGCTGTGGATTTGAAAAGCAAAAACAAATCTAAGAGGAACGTGAGAGAAGGTGTTAAAAGTACTTGACAACAGGGTTGCAGGATGAACAGAATAAAAGAGGATAAGAATAGATCATGTGTCCATGATGTGAAATTTGTTCATTCTAACTATAAAATGTATTGGAAGTCTTGTACATTAATGATTATAACAAATTTGACCGTTCTTGAGTCAAATAACATTTCTCTTCTCACATCATTAATATTTTCAGTTGTGTGGAACCTACCAATCCTCCTACCTTTCTTTTTTTTTTTTTTTTTGAGGCGGAGTCTCGCTCTGTGGCCCGGGCTGGAGTGCAGTGGCCGGTTCTCAGCTCACTGCAAGCTCCGCCTCCCGGGTTTACGCCATTCTCCTGCCTCAGCCTCCCGAGTAGCTGGGACTACAGGTGCCCGCCACCTCGCCCGGCTAGTTTTTGTATTTTTAGTAGAGACGGGGTTTCACCGTGTTAGCCAGGATGGTCTCGATCTCCTGACCTCGTGATCCACCCGTCTCAGCCTCCCAAAGTGCTGGGATTACAGGCTTGAGCCACCGCGCCCAGCCCTTTCTGACTTTCTTTTATCCCAAGAACGTATAATGAATTATAAGTAGGATCAATAATTATGAGCTGCTAAAAGGAAAACAAACTCAATAGATTAATTTGGCAGGAACACATGCTGTATGGCTTTGAAAGCCTGTGGAGTCTTTGAGGGCTCTTGGGCCAAAAGGTAGGGCATATGTCGGACAAATGGGACTCTATTCTAAGCACAGCTCTCACGGGAGGGCTTAAAAGAACAGACAAAGAAGCCTGGAAAGGAAAACGGAGAAAACAGTTCGGAACATAGAGATACAGAAGGTCAGAACACATAGAACCTAGGGGAAGGAGAGATGCAATCAATGTGATGAAAGACAGACTTCTGGAATACTTGAGCAGCACAGAGAAAATGAGCTTAAGAATGCTCCACTACTAGGCTACACGGGAGAACATGGAAAAGGGATTGAATAACTAGAATGAATTGGTGGTCAGAAAACAATGCTGGACTACCGTATTAGCAATGGTGATCGAATGACTATAAGCTCCACAATTAAGTGCCTTTCATCTGTGTGTGAAAGTGTCCTTCGTACAACAACTCTCATTTTAAAATCTTACAAAATTTGAACACATTCAGACCATCATTCACTCTCAAAATATACTCAAGGAGTACTAGAGAGGCAATTAGTGTTCATTGTAGCTGTTCTTACTTATATCACAAGTGTTCTTGTATCTTAGGTTACCATCAGGAGTCAAGGTTCCCTTGCTCCTGCTCCAGAGCTCCATTTGCCAAATATGAGGTCACTCTAACAGGAAGCAAGTCCGTCATCTAAAGCTCCAAAGATCAATGAGGTGGTGCTTATAACATCATTCGAATTCCCAGACCTCCATCCAGGCATGAGAACACATGTTCTCCATAGCTTCAGCAATAATATGTAAAAGATGTACAAAGTCAAGAGAAGATGTACCAAGTAAGTCACGACAGAGAGAAAGTAACGCTGAAACTACAAGGTCCAGAAATTTTACATTTTCATCTTTATGACACCTACCTATGAGAAGCATGCTTAAAATACATTTAAGCGAAGTTAAATACATGGTAGATTCTACTGTCTTCCCTACAGGGCAGAGTCAGTGAAAGGAACTGATTAAAATGTTAACCCTTCTGATTGATTCAAGAGTTGATGACACTATGTCTACCCAAATGAGTTTGAAAGCACTTGACTAGCCCAATCCATATATTGGATAATAGAACTTGTTTTGTAAGTGACAAGAAGAAAGATTGGTTATTTTACATAAATCAACATCAGTGTAGGAATTATCTGATAAACTCTTCACGGACATACTTTCCTTAGACCAGAGCCTTTTCATTCCTCTTTATTTTCATTCTTTCACTTTTATTTTTCTTTCCTTTTTTTTTCTAGATGAAGAGTGAAGTCATGTATAGATTACAACATAAAATCTTCCCCACATTTGCAATGAGTACATAGGGTCTGTTTTGTAGGAAAAAAAAAAAAAAAAGAATTAATCTCTTTCAATGTGCTTGCTTTTTGCAGTAACCAGAACCATGCCCGCATGCCACTGTGCCACAGTCTGCCAAAGGAACTCAATATAATTGCCGGTCAGTTCCCCCATAAATAAATCTTCCAAAACAATGAGTCATGCATGTAAATATTGCCCTTGCAGAGCATATTTATTGCGTGTTGATGCTGATTGTTTAAAAAGAGGTTTTGGTTCAATAAATTGAACACCTGAGCTGAGCGCTTGTAGGATGAAATTGAGAGACGGGCAGATCAATTTAGACTCACTTCTACTTTTCGATCTGTTTAATAGATTTTTAAAATGACACTTAGAGCCCCATGGAGGCAGCAGCACTTCACATCCTCCCTCAGATACACCTCATCCGGCACTCCCAGGCTCGCTGCACTTGGAAAAGCTGATGATCTTGTGAGCAGAAATTCGCAAAGCATGCTCTTGGCCTCCTGCTCTCAGCTGAACCTGGCTCATTTATTCAGCTGGTATTGCGAGTTTGGGGGCACGACAGTACATCTGACCCCTTTGGGGTAAAATTTGATCTGGCATTTCATTTCAAGGGCTCAGCCACTGGTCTGTCAAATCTTCATTTTGCGGGTGCCCACTAGAACTGCTGACGCTTGTCTCTAACTCCCTCGGCTTTCATCTTTCACTGGCAATAAACATGTCACCCTGCTGAGGTGAAACACAATCTGGAATTAAATTTACTGCATATAAAATATAGTGCCCTCTTTATTGGTTCAAATACTTGTCACTCATAATTTATTTGCCCGTGTATGGCCTTCATGCAGGGAGAAGAGTGCTGCAAACAGAGAGGGGCTTTGGTGTTCATCGTTGCTCAGATCTTTTTCACTTCTCATTCTTTCCCATCCTTGGTCCTAAAATCACACTTACTGGCTTGGGCTAATCTGTTTTCCATGAAGCACCTCAAATAAAACTGGAACCCTTTGCCAAAGTGTGGTGAGCATGTCGCTGAGAGCATTGGCTCCAGGCTTGTTGGCTGAGCTGCTGCGTGTTTGCTAGGAAGTGGCAACAGCATGGCACCTGGTATGCCCTCCAGTGAGCAAACCCCAAATACAAATAGGGGAAAGGGAGGAGGGATTTAGTCTTCGTCAGTTTCAATCTCCCACTTGCCATGCCTTCCCTTCTGGCACTCAACTTTTTCGTGATTTATTCCAAATACTGTCGATCAGCTTCAACTAATACAGTTCTTGTATGAAGCACCTCTCTAATCTCTTCAAACACAGATGTGGAAGCACGGCTTAGAGCATGGAGGCCAACAAAACCCTCTGCCTGTACCAGTGATTAGCTTTGATTGACACAGAACCCTTATGCTCTCCTAGGCATCCTCTCACACCCATAAATGATTGTTCTAAAAATGAGACGCACAGGGTACGATGGGCACCAGCTTCAATAAATTTGCAGTGCAAGCACACTAGCAGATAACGCGTAAACCATACAACACTAGATACATGACATTGCTCCCGCCGCCTTCCAATGCTATTTCTTTTTATCACTTTTAGGTCTGTCTCTTTATATCTTTATAGAAAAGGTTTTAGTGAACATTAATTTCTCATTTAGAATTGTTAAAACATGCAAAGATGTATGTTTTATCTTTCCCTTCTGTTTTCAACATTATATGGTCCCAGATATAAAAATTTATAAAAACAGAAATGTTTTTATAAACATTGGGACTTTTATGTGTTTTCAGCTTGCTTTTAAATATAAACTTAAAATTTGAATCTAACCCTCCAGTAGTATTCAGATCACCAGAAAGGAGTACATGTCAGTGACACAAATCCAGATTCCCACAGACTATTCAAATAACTTTAAAAACTTATTAATTTCAGTGACATATACTATGTTTTCACTTTGATTAATTCTGCCCTCTTATCTCATGCTGAGTTGTGAGACCTGAGAAACTTCCCCACTTGTACTGATTGTTTGGGACCGTATCATACAGTAACAGTGGGGAAAGATACAATCTTCTCCCGAGGAAGAATGTCCTTTGCAGGTAGAAGTGCTCTTCGGACTCCAGATAATTCCTGCTGCCTCAAGGATGGTCCTCGGGGTTTATGGTAAATCTCCAGTGATTCTCCCAGATTGTCTCAGATCTTAAACTTCTGGTGGTAAAGTTTTCCAGAGTTAGAGGATGTCATTACCGTCTTCCCATCCCCAGAAAACAGTCACTTTTTGACTAGCCATGGATATGAAATGTCTCTCTCTGCCTGCCTTTTCCAAGCAGCAGTGTAAGTGAAGGGAGAGACAGAATAGGAATTCTTGCTCCAACCAGCTATGAAATGCCTAATTCTATTTGCATCTGCACATATATGCAGTTAGATGTTTTATTCATTACTTACACACTTACTTCCAAAAGAAACTTACGAAGAGCAAAAGAAAAAGCATATTAGTGCTTAAGATTTCCAAATAGCCTAAGTTAAACATTGATTTTCCAAATGTTTTCTAAAACATTTTAAAAATAAATTATATATGTAGAAGGAGAATAATTAAAAGAACATATTAATATTTTAGAAAGTATCTCACCTCCTAATCAGTTCTAGGATTATAGAAACAGAGCAGAAAAATAATTTATCTCATTTCATTTTATGCCTGAGGAAACTGAGAGCCAGGTAGTTTAAGTGACTGACCCAAGATTTTCCAGTTAGCAAATAGAAGAGTAAATAATAACATAAGGTTTTTGTCCAACACTATGCTAAGTATCTACTAGTTACTGGCATACAATAAGTCTCACTAAATAACCGTTGAATGAAGAAATAAATGCACACCAAGGTCCCCAGACCTTAGAAGCTGAGAGTGATCCCAGATCTACCCACTCTGGGTGAATGTGCCAGTATACACCTAATCAGAGCTGTTTGTACAAGACCTGTGAAAAGTAAGAGCAAAAATACTGCTCTTTGTAAAAACCTCAGAAAGTACTTTTTTTGTACTTTTTAAACATCCATTAATCCTATCCCGGGGTGAAAGTTATACTCTCTATTCCTTTTAAATTAAGAATTTAATGATTATTTCAAGAAATTCAATGGACTTTCCATTCCACACAGTGTTTGACAGAGTGATTTTGCTTCTACATGCACTGTTCCACAACAACACTGCTATATTCTTCCTTCCTTTACAGTTGGAGAACATGAGGCTAAGAGAGTAAAAATGACTTCCCAGAATTCACGTAAAGTCTAAAGCAGAGCCCAATTTTGAACCGGGTTTGTTAACTCACAATCTAGGGCACTGTGAATGGCACAAGTCTCCTGAAAAGGAATGACATCTCCGTTTTAAAGAACTAGCAGTACAAAGACTAATTACACCAAGTAGGAATTTAATTTCCTAGTTAATTTTTCAACGATCCAATGGATATATTAGCACTTTTTATCATTCTTTAACCATTTGCCAAGTGAGTGTCCGATAACTGTACATTATTATTTGATTTTCTAATGCTTTGGACATCCTTGAGAGATAAAGAAACAGAAAAAAGAAAAAATTCAAGCTACTGTGTCATTACCATTTATAAAATTTCACTAGATATTTTAGAATGTCTGATTATCACTCACTGTAAGATTATATGCAACCAATAAAATAATCAGTTATCTACAGCACTTGTCATAATAATTTTCTCTTCAAGTGATAGTACAAATTTTTGCTTTTATTTTGGAGTATTTTTGTATTGCATTTGTATTCTTTCAGTTTTATTCACAGTTTTATTGAAATGTAAAATCTACCACGTAAGCACCAATAAAATCAAATGTGAAAATACACATCTTCTTTGAGTTTCTGTTATGTGATTGTATCTGAGTATATTTTTCCCAGTTAGCTATAATAAGAACTATCCTATATGTACAAGTCCAAACTTCTGTCTGAAGCATAAAATATATTATATTGTAAAATGTATTAAATGTGTTCTTTCAAATGGCTACTATATCTCTTATTATATATATGAAGTCCATTTATGTCCCCTAAACTTTAAAACTGTTTAGATCAGAATAAGAACTAGGGGTTTCAGATTGGCCAGCATATGTGCATTGGACTATCTATAGTATTTGTGTGAATGGTATTGCCCTGGGAGGGCGAAAAGAGAGAAAAGCAGCCGGTTTATGACTAAGCCTTTTAAAATGTCTCAGTATTTAAGGAATTAGAGGAGAAAGATGGTATCATGATGGAGACAGACCCAAAGGTATGAATGGAAATTAAGGGAGGACAATGTTTTAAGTGAAGAAAGATGTCAACAAAGGCAAATGCAGCAGTGGAATTCCTCATGACAAGGATTGATAGTCCTTTAATTTGGCAAGAATGAAGGTTAACCTGAATCAACCAGAGCTTCTCTGTGAAGCAGGGAAGATGGAATTCAGATAGTGGTGAGTTGAGGGATTAACAGAAACTGAAGAAATGGTATAAATATAGATATTTGCTTGGCTGGATAAATATTACATAATACCGTAAGTCTTTGCAAATGTATTTTTTAAATTTTCTTTCTGTAAATAATAATGTATGTTAATTTGCAGAAAGTTTAGAGGCTGTGAGAAAGTGTGAAGAATGAAATTCATCTAAAATCCCGTGACTCAGAGAATACTAAAGTTTTGTTCTATTTGCTTCAAGACTGTTCTATGCAATTTTTTTTTTTTTTGATGTTGAGTTCATTCTACATATACAGCTCTGTATTCCTTTCCACTTGTCACTATTTTGTACATTTATCAATGACTGTTTTGGAATGCATGAATTCAGTGTATTTTTTTAGCTTCATGGGAAAAAATCCTCCAGTGAGGAATCATTGAAGGGACAAGTAAAAGAGATAAACCACTGGATTGATGTCCTACAGGTGATGAAAGAAAATTGATTAGGAACATAGAAGGAAGAAGGAAATAAGAAATGCACCAACACAGATACATTTGTGAAGGCGAGTCAGGGCCTGAGTGAATTTATACACGTTTTAAATTGCTAAGAATGGAACCACCAGTATTTAACTAAGTATCTTGACTATCAAGAAGTAAACACATTGTCAGCTTGAACACAGTGCCAACTTGAAACTGAAAACCAGGAAATTATAATGTCGGCAGCGGTTTTCCCTCCAGCTGCTCTCAGAACTATGTTTTTTCAACATATAATAGTTCTGGGCAATTTCTTTACCTTTCTCGCTACTCATATATCAAATATAATTTCCTTACTTCCCTTTAGTAACTCTGCTTAAGCAAATCTGAAATTGACCATAGAGAGCAGGAACTATTTTGTGCCTAAAATCAGCCTCACAATATATGTGAGATTAATCATCGTTTGGGATCTCCCCAAAAGACTGTGTCTGTTTCATCTCATAACACCTTTGTAGAAGGTATGCTGGTTCAGAAAGGGGCTTATTTTCTTTATATTTTCTTTACAGCGAGGGGAAAAATTATATTTACACAACTTTGAAATTAAAAATCTATTCATTTATTTATAATTAATTATAGTCTAATAAAGCAGGATTGAGGGTTGAAAAGAATGTTTTTCCCAAAGTTTTTCTGCTTAACTTGAGCACCACTCAACCATAATTTGTCTTTTCTCATTGCCTTGTTCTCCTATGCAAGTGTTAAAACTCTCCATCAGTCTTCATAAGAAATAGTTTTTTCTTTCTTTCTGTTTCTTCTTTCTTTCTTTTCTCTCTTTTTTCTTTCTTTATCTTTCTTTCTTTCTCTCTCTCTCTTTCTGTCTTTTTCTTTCCTTCTTTCTTTCTTCTCTCTTTTTCTCTTTCTTTCTTTCTTGGCAGCATTCTGTCAATGTATTAAAGTTCTCAGATTCAGGCTGCTTAACACGGTTAGGGTACGTCTGATTCTAAAAGCACATACCAGCATCAGAAGATAAGTCTTTCTTAGTGGCTAGTAATACTGTTTAATGAAAGATGATGCATTAAGTCAGGAATTGATATGGTTAGGTTACCAAATTTGTACCAGAATATGAGCTTTCCATCATTTAAGTTTACCAATATCCCATGGAAGAGTTGAGATGATTACAAACATCTTCACTGTATTTGCAGCCAATATACAGTAGATGGTACTGGATGGACAGCTTATATTTAGGGGCATTTGCATTTTCACCTATAATGTAGAAAACTGGATGTGCAGTCCATGTCTAGATTCTTCAAATGGCAGACCATAATCATCCTTTTTCAGCCTTTATAATATCTGTTGTCAGGCTCTTCTGAGACACTTCTAATAGGGTCTTGGCAAAATGCCACAGGCAAACACTTCCACTGCAGCTGATTCATAAATGCCTTTGGAGTTGTATTACAAATCCAGCAACCCCTGAGGTTTGATGGGAAGGTCTGCCAAGGTTCAACTGGGATTGCCTATTAGCCCACTGAACTCCCCTGAGCCCTAGAGACTCAAGAGTGGGTTTGATCCAAGCAACTTGGTGAGGAGAGACTCATTGTCTCTATTGGGAAGGTAGGGTATACACATTTTAATCTAGGAAGGCTGATTTGAGTCAAAAACTGTCACATCCACTTCTTTCTGCCTGTTGATATAGTGCAAAAGGCTACAATTAAAATTTAAGTGATAAAAGTGATTAAGGGAAACAATGTCGTTTGATGTGATCTTGTTTCTTTCTTCATATGTAGAAAAGATGTCCTTGATCGACATAGAATGAATACTTAATTTCCTTTTTCCCATTATTCCTCAGAATGAGAGAGATAAAGGAAGTGTGTAAGGTTCACATGTAAAGGGGTGATGCCTATTTTGTTTACTATTGTGTTCATAAAGATTAGAGCAGGGAATAAATGATAATGATTGTGGAATGAATGTTTGTATTAGTGACTGTCTAGAAAGAGAACTAGATTTAAGGTTTAGGCCTTTGGACAGTTGCTCAGGTTGCCAACCTATGTGGGCACTAACACATTACTGAGATGATATGAATCAAAATTTAATGATCAGGAGTCTTCTCAGGTGCAGGAATAAATGTAGTCAATGTGGTGAAGGGTAGGATGCCCCCTTCTAAAGAGACAAGCTCAAAGAACAGCAAAATGCCATCAAGGTTGTGGACTGGGATACTTTCAGGGAAACATTCTGGCATGGAATATGAAATACGGGACAAGAGAAGAATTACTCCAGACAATGGTGGAGTGGTTGGATCTTTTCTCCAGCTGTCCTACTTCATCACCCTCTCTGTGTAAGCTAACTCTCTGAGTAAGCATGCAAGAAGAGTAGCTCATGTGGAGAGGTAAGAAATAGCCTTTTCATGCTTACAGTGATAAAGAGGAGAAATTGTTAGCTCTCGTTTCTTTGTATATAGGATTGCATTCTGCCCTAATAGTTCTATTTTTCAAACAAGGTTAATATACACTTACATTTTCCTTTCCACTTACAAGATTTCCTTTTAGTGGAATCATATTTGTCCCCAGCTTCATAGAACACGTTTAATTCTCTCATAGTCTTCCTCCCACTTGCCACCTCCTGATTTGTGTTTGTCTTCACATAACTGTTTCTTCTCTCTCTCTCTTTTTTTTTTTTTTTTTTTTGAGACGGAGTCTCGCTCTGTCGCCCAGGAGTGCAGTGGCCGGACCTCAGCTCACTGCAAGCTCTGCCTCCCAGGTTTATGCCATTTTCTGCCTCAGCCTCCCGAGTGGCTGGGACTACAGGGGCCTGCCACCTCACCGAGCTAGTTTTTTGTGTTTTTTTAGTAGAGACGGGATTTCACCATGTTAGCTAGGATGGTCTCGATCTCCTGACCTCGTGATCTGCCAGTCTCGGCCTCCCAAAGTGCTGGGATTACAGGCTTGAGCCACCGCACCCGGCTCTTAACTTCTCTTAAGTTCACTAGCCACAATTTACTAAAGACCTAAGAAAAATTACTTAACCTTTTTATTTAGCCTCAGTTTCCTCAATGGTAACATTAGATTAATAATAGCCCATTTGCAAGGTTGAGGTGATAATATAATAATATTTTTTGAAATCTTAGGTAAGATATTAGCAAAATGGTGAAATAAGAAGTTGCCCCCTTTAAATATCCTAGGCAGCAATAATTTTGCAGCTATCCACAAACAAAAGTGCACTGGTAGGAGCACCTCTTGTATGCATCCTGAGACAGGCCCATTAAAATTAGTTTGGCTGGAGATCTTAACACACCCCTGTGATTCAGATTCATCGTCTCTCAACAACAGTGTGGGATCAGTCATGCCTACCTAGGGACCCACCAAGTGAACGAATGGGAGTCGTTCTCAGGACTTAATAGGAGCCACACCCATGTATGCATCTGGTAACAGGCCTGGCATCTGCAGACCCAACTGCAGACCCTGCTCCAGCATCAGCTGTCCTGACCAAGGTCCTGAAAGCAGTGTCATCTATTGAAGGACCAGATAGGATCCACGACTTTCCAAACTTCTGGTAATAGGCCTGCCAATTGTAGACTCTACTGCAGGCCCAGCAGCAACCATGTGATCCAGCTATATGTGCACTCTACTGCCATCATAGAGGTCAATCTTATTAGCCCATGGGTCCAACAGGGGAAGTTATTTACCATCCAAAACCAATCTATGAAGACTTCAAAGGATGTTTACCTCTACAAATGCACATGAACTAATACAAGACTACACAGGTTATGAAGAATCAAGCAAGTATGTCACCCCCAAAGGAAACTTATAAAGCTCCAATAACCAACTCCCCAAAAATAAAAATCTAAGAATTACCTAATGAATAGTTCAAAACAGTCAACTCAAAGAAGCTCAGTGAGACACAAGAGAATATGGATCAAGAACTAAACAAGAACAAGTAAATAATACATGAATGAAAAGAGAAGGTTAATAGGAAAAAAATAGAAAACATAAAAAAATCAAGCAGAAATCCTGGAGCTGAAGAATACAATAACAGAAACAGAATATTCAATAGAAAACTTCAACAGCATATTTGATCATGCAGAGCAAAGTATCAATGAGAACACAGGTCATTTGAAATTAGTAGATTAAAAGAACAGAAAGAATGAAAAAATGTGAAGAAAGTGTATGAGACCTATGGGATACGATCAAATGAACAAATATATATGTTATGGGGGTTCCAGAAGGATAAGAAAAAAAGGAGGACAGAAAGCTTATTTCCAGTAATAATGGCTGAAAATGTTCCAAATTTAGGGAGGTATTTATGAACCACAAAAGTCCTCAAGTAAGAGCCACTCAGAGAAGATAATCCTAAGACACATTATAATGAAATTGTCAATATTCAAAGACAGGGCAAATTTTGGAAGCAGCAAAAGAAAAGAGACTCATCACCTACAAATAAGCCTTTGTAAGAGTACCATCTGATTTCACAGCAGAAACCTTGTAGGCCAGGAGGGAGTATAATGATATACTAAAAGTACTGGGGAAAAAAAGAATAAGAATACTATAGCCAAATAAGCTGGCTATAGTATTATCTTGTATTGGGAGAGATTATCACCACTCAATCTATTTTACCAGAAATGTTAAATGGAGTTCTTTAAGCTGAAATAAAAGGATGCTAAGTAACAACAAAAAAAAATAGAAAGCTCACCAGTAAAGGTAAATGTATATTCAAATTCATGGGCAAAAACTGGAAGCATTCCCTTTGAAAACTGGCACAAGACAGGGATGTCCTCTCTCACCACTCCTATTCAACATAGTGTTGGAAGTTCTGGCCAGGGCAATCAGGCAGGAGAAAGAAATAAAGGTTATTCAATTAGGAAAAGAGGAAGTCAAATTGTCCCTGTTTGAAGATGACATGATTGTATATTTAGTAAACCCCATCATCTCAGCCCAAAACCTCCTTAAGCTAATAAGCAACTTCAGCAAAGTCTCAGGATACAAAATCAATGTGCAAAAATCATAAGCATTCTTACACAGCAATAACAGACAAACAGAGAGCCAAATCATGAGTGAACTCCCATTCACAATTGCTTCAAAGAGAATAAAATACCTAGGAATCCAATTTACAAAAGATGTAAAAGACCTCTTCAAAGAGAACTACAAACCACTGCTCAATGAGATAAAAGAGGACACAAATGGAAGAACATTCCATGCTCATGGATAGAAAGAATCAATATCATGAAAATGGCCATACTGCCCAAGGTAATTTATAGATTCAATGCCATCCTCATCAACCTACCAATGACTTTCTTCACAGAACTGGAAAAAACTACTTTAAAGTTCATATGGAACCAAAAAAGAGCCCGCATGGCCATGACAATCCTAGGTCAAAAGAACAAAGCTGGAGGCATCACGCTATCTGACTTCAAACTATACTGCAAGGCTACAGTAACCAAAACAGCATGGTACTGATACCAAAACAGAGATATAGGCCAATGGAAGAGAATAGAGCCTTCAGAAATAATACCACACATCTACAACAATCTGATCTTGGACAAACCTGGCAAAAACAAGAAATGGGGAGAGGATTCCCTATTTAATAAACGGTGCTGGGAAAACTGGCTGGCCACATGTAGAAAGCTGAAACTGGATCCCTTCTTTACACCTTATACAAAAATTAATTCAAGATGGATTAAAGACTTAAATGTTAGACCTAAAACCATAAAAACCCTAGAAGAAAACCTAGGCAATACCATTCAGGACATAGGCATGGGCAAGGACTTCATGTCTAAAACACCAAAAGCAATGGCAACAAAAGCCAAAATTGACAAATGGGATCTAATTAAACTAAAGAGCTTCTGCACAGCAAAATAAACTACCATCAGAGTGAACAGGCAACCTACAAAATGGGAGAAAATTTTTGCAATCTACTCATCTGACAAAGGGCTAATGTTCAGAATCTACAAAGAACTCAAACAAATTTACAAGAAAAAAACAAACAACCCCATCAAAAAGTGGGCAAAGGATATGAACAGACATATCTCAAAAGAAGACATTTATGCAGCGAACAGACACATGAAAAAATGCTCATCATCACTGACCATCAGAGAAATGCAAATCAAAACCACAATGAGATACCATCTCACACCAGTTAGAATGGCGATCACTAAAAAGTCAGGAAAAAACAGGTGCTGGAGAGGATGTGGAGAAATAGGAACACTTTTACACTGTTGGTGGAACTGTAAACTAGTTCAACCATTGTGGAAGAGAGTGTGGTGATTCCTCAAGGATCTAGAACTAGAAATACCATTTGACTCAGCCATCCCATTACTGGGTATATACCCAAAGGATTATAAATCATGCTGCTATAAAGACACATGCAGACATATGTTTATTGCGGCACTATTCACAATAGCAAAGACTTGGAATCAACCCAAATGTCCATCAGTGACAGACTGGATTAAGAAAATATGGCACATATACACCATGGAATACTATGCAGCCATAAAAAAGGATGAGTTCGTGTCCTTTGTAGGGACATGGATGCAGCTGGAAAGTATCATTCTCAGCAAACTACCGCAAGGACAAAAAACCAAACACTGCATGTTCTCACTCATAGGTGGGAATTGAACAGTAAGAACACTTGGACACAGGAAGGGGAATACCACAAACTGGGGCCTGTCATGGGGTGAGGGGAGGGGAAGGGATAGCATTAGTAGTTATACCTAAATGACAAGTTAATGGGTGCAGCACGCCAACATGGCACAAGTATACATATGTAACAAACCTGCACATTGTGCACATGTACCCTAGAACTTAAAGTATAATAAAAAAGAGAAAAATAAGAAAAAGAAAGGAAGATATGAGAGAGGATAAAAGAAGCAAAAGAACTACAAAACAATAGGAAACAATTAACAAAGTGGCAATAGTAAGTTCTTATATATCAATAATTGCTTTAACATAAATGAATTCTTTTCTCCAATCAAAAGGCAGAGTGGTTGAAAGGATTAAAAATGAAAACAAAGTCCAACAATCACTGCCCACAAGAAACTTACTTTAAGAACACATATAGGTTGAAAGCAAAAGGATGTAAAAAAGATATTCCAGGCAATTAGCAATGAAGAAGGAGCAGGAGTGATTAATACAAAATAGAATTTCAAGACCAGGCATGGTGGCTCATGCCTGTAATCCCAGCACTTTGGGAGGCTGAGGCAAGTGAGTCACCCGAGGTCAGGAGTTTGAGACTAGCCTGACCAACATGCTGAAACCCCATCTCTACTAAAAATACAAAATAAGCTGGGCATGGTGGCACATGTCTGTAATCCCAGTTACTTGGGTAGCAGAGGCAGGAGAATCACTTGAACCTCCAAGGTGGAGGTTGCAGCGAGCCGAGATCGTGCCATTGCATTCCAGCCTGGGAAACAAGGGCAGAACTTTGTCTCAAAAAAAAAAAAAAAAAAAATGAATTCCAGTAAAAACCTATTGCAAAAAACAAATGAGGTCACTGTATACTGGTAAAGGGATCAATTCATCAAAAGGTATAAAAATTGTAAACATATAGGTACCCAACATTGGAGAATATAAATATAATAAGACAAATACTAATAAAACTGAAGGGAGAAATAGAACGCAAAACAACAACAGTAAGGGACTTCACTAATTCCCTTTAAACATTGGATAGATTATCCAGATAGAAAGTCAATAAAGATACAGATGACATAAATAACACTGGTAGACCAAATAGACTTAACAGATAAATACAGAATGTGCTATCAGACAGCAGAAAAATGCACATTCTTGTCAAGTGTACAAAGAACATTCTTCAGGATAGATCACATGATAGTCCACAAAATAAGTCTTACCAAATTAAAAACATTGAAATAATATTAAGTATAATTTCCTACCTCAATGGTATAAAACTAGAAATCAATAACAGGAGGAAAATTGGAAAATTTACAAATATGTGGAAATTGAACTCCTGAACAATCAATGAATGAAATAAGAAATTAGGAAACAATCTAAAAAGATTTAAGATAAATAAAAATAGGAAAACAACATATGCAAATTCATGGGATGCAGCAAATGCAGCTCTAAAAGTAAAGTTTATAAAAATAAACGCTTACCTTAAAAAACTCAAATAAAAAAATCTAGTTTTATAGCCCAAGAAACTAAAATATGTAGAACAAATTAAGCCCAAAATTAGCAAAAGAAAGAAAATAATAAACAATAGAATGGAAATAAATGAAATAGAGACTGGAGTGACAATTGAGAAGATCATTGAAACTAAGAGTTGCCTTATTTATTTATTTATTTTGTATTTTCAGTAGAGATGGGGTTTCACCATGTTTGCCAGGATGGTCTCAATCTCCTGACCTCGTGATCTGCCCGCCTTGGCCTCCCAAAGTGCTGGGATTACAGGAGTAAGCCACCGCACCCAGCCAAGAGTTGCCTTTTTAAAAATATAAGCAAAATTGACAAATCTTCAAGCCAAGAGATAAGGTTAAAATACATAAAATTATAAATGAAAGAGTAATTATTAAATATGATATCACAGAAATACAAAAGATCATAAGAAACTAGCGTGAAACACACATATGCCAACACATCGAATAACTTAGAAGAAACAGAAACACTGCTGGAATCATATAACTTGCCAATACTGAATGAAGAAATAAAAAATCTAGATCAATAATGAGTAATATAATTGAAGCAATAATCAAAGAGCTCCAACAACAACAGCAAAAAACACAACCAGATGGCTTCACCAGTGAATTTTAGCAAACATTTAAAGATGAATTGATTCCAATCCTTCTCAGACTCTTGCAAAAACTTGAAGAGTAGAATATACTTCTAAACTCATTTTAAGGCCGATATGACCTCAAACCAAAGCCAAATAAGGACATTACAAGAAAAGAAAACCATAGATTAATATTGTTATGAACATACATGTGAAAATTCTCAACAAAATAATAGCAAACCAAATTCAATGACACATGTAAAGGATCATACCATGATCACGTGGGATTTATCCCTGAGATTAAGGATGATTTTATATATAAAAATCAATAAACATAATATGTTGTGTTAACAGAATGAAGGATAAAAATCATATGATCATCACAATATATACAGAAAAAGCATTTGACAAAGTTTAACACTTCTTAATGATAAAAACTCTTAACAAGACTACAGAAAAAATATCCCTCAACATAATAAAGGCCATATATGACAAGCCCATAATTAACATCATAGTCTGAAAAGACAAAGGTGTTTCCTCTCATGACTTCCATTCAATAAAGTACTGGAAGTGCTAGCCAGAGTAATTAAGCTAAAAATTAAAAAATAAAAAGCATCCACATTGGAAAGGAAAAAGTTAAATAGTCTCTGCTTGCAAATGACATTTTCTCATATATAGAAAATCCTAAATATACCACCGAAAAGCTGATTAGAACTAATAAACAAATTCAGTAAAAATGCAGAATACAAAAACAATATAGAAAACAATATTTGTATTTCTATACACTAGAAACAAACTCTTGCAAAAAAATAACAATTTCATTACAGTAGCATCAAAAAGAATAAAATATGTAGAAATAAACTGAGGTGAAAAATCTGTACACTGAGAACTCTAAGATATTGATGAAAAAATTGAAGAAGACACAAATCAATGAAAGGATGTCCCTTTTTCATTGACTGGAAGAATTAATAGTGTTAAAATGTCTATACTAACCATTTAAAATATTGTTAAAATGTTGGAGCTATTAGATTATTGCTAAAATGTCTATACTAACCAAAGAGATCTATATATTCACATAAATTCCTATCAAAATTCCAATGACAATTCTCACAGATATAGAAAAAATAATCTTGAAATTCATGTGGAACAACAAAAGACCCTAAATAGCAAAGCAATCTTGAGCAAGAAGAACAAATCTAGAGGTATTACACTTACTGATTTCCAACTGTATTACATAGCTATAGTAATCAAAACAGTATGGTGTTGGCATAAAAACAGACACATAGACCAATGGAATAGAATAGAAAGAACAGAAAAAAGTCTCATATATCCTGTTGACTAATCATTACCAAGGGTACCAATAATACACATAGAAGAAAAGATAGTCTCTTCAATAAATTATGTAGGATAACTGTATATCCACATGCAAAGAAATGAAATTGGATCCTTATTTTACACCATACGCAAGAGATATATTCAATAGTTAAATGTAAGACCTGAAATTGCAAAACTCCTAGAAACAACAGGGAAAAAGCTCCTTGATGTTTGTCTTCACAATGACATTTTGGATATGACACCAAAGGCACAGAGAAGTAAAAACAAAAATACATAATTGGGACTACATCAAACTAAAAAGCTCTGCACAGCAAAGGAAGCAGTCAACAAAATGAAAAAGCAATCTACAGAATGGGAGAAAATATTTGTAAACCATATATCTGACAAACAGTTAATATTCAAAACATACAAGGAACTCATATAATTCAATAACAAAAAAATTAAAAATAGCCTAAGTAAAAAAGGGCAAAGGACTTGAATAGACCCTTTCCCAGTTAACACATAAAAATGGCAAACAGGTATATGCTCAACATTACTAATCCTCAGGGAAATGCAAATCAAAACCACAATGAGATGCATTACCTCATACCTGTTATGACTGCTATTATTAAAAAGACAGGAGCTAAGTCTTGATGAGGGTGTGTAGGAAAGTGAAACTTGTACACTGCTGGTGGCAATGTAAATTGATACAGCCATTATGGAAAACATTATGGAGGTTCCTGAAATCATTAAAAATAGAACCACCATACAAAGCAATCCCACTTCTGGGTATATAGCTAAAGGAAACGAAGTCAGTATATCTAAGAGCTATATGCACTCCCATGCTTATTGCAGCATTACTCACAATAACTTAAGTGTCCATCAATGGATAAATGGATAAAGAAATATAAAATAAATACACATTTACATAAATCATGAATTTTACATGAAGTATGTATAAAGTTATATATGAAATACATATTATAATGGGTGCTGACGAGTTGATGGGTGCAGCACACCAACATGGCACAGATATACATATGTAACAAACCTGCATGTTATGCGCATGTACCCTAGAACTTAAAGTATAATAATAAAAAAAAAAGAAATATATATTATATATATATATGTACATACCTAGAATATAGTTCTAATGTAAACAACAAGGAAATTCTGTCTTTTGCAACAATATTGATGAAATGAACCTGGAAGGTGTTTTGGTACGTAAAATAAGCCAGATACTGGAAGACAAATATTGCGTGATTTCACTTACATGTGGAATCTGAAAGAGTCAGATTTATAGAAGAAGAGAGTAGAATGATTGTTGCTTGGGGGAGATGAAGAGATTTTGTCAAAGGGTACAAATTTTCATTTATAAAATGATTAAGTTCTGGGGACCTAACATACTGCATAGTGACTGTATTTAACAATACCGTATTGAATACTTGAAATTTGCTAAGAGAGTAGATCTTAAGAGTTCTCACCATACTCACAAAAGATGGTAACTATGTAAGGTGGTGAATGTGTTAATTAGCTTGGTTGTGATAATAGTTTGACAGCTTATTATATCTATCATATCGTGTTCTATACCTTGAATAGATGCAATTTTTATTTTTAATTATACTTTCAATAAATCTGGAGGAAAAGAAAGAGAAGAAAAATAGTATAGTGCCTGGTTCCTCTTAGGTGCTCTGTAAATGGCAGTTGGAGATAATGAGGAGGAGGTGAAACTGACCCCTCTGTCCCATAGAGCTGATGTTTACGGTTTCTTTGAATAAACACAGAAATTGATCCACCCAATCTTAAAACTTGAGAAAGTTACATTTTTCTTATCTGAGTTTCCTTGTCAGGAAACCAACAATCAAGCCTCCCAGATAGTATCAAGGATCTGAAACTCACCAGATCACTGCGTTTGACCAGTGAGACATCAGACCTCTTCACCCATCATGATTGCCTAACTAACCACTTGCCTCCTGTTGACCAACTCCTCTTCCCTACTCCTCCCTAATTCCTGTTTTCCTACACGTGGTTACATTTCTTCCCTGCTATATAAACCACTACTTTTAGTTAGTCAGGGAGATGGATTTGAGACTGACCTGACATCTTCTCAGCTGCAGCACCAAATTAAAGCCTTCTTCCTTGGCAATACTCATTGTCTCAGTGATTGGCTTTCCGTGCGGTGAGCAGCAGGGCCTAGATTGAAACTCTGGTGTTTCAGTAATGGAGGAAGAGGAAGAAACTGAAGAAGGTGAGATGTGAATATAATGTAATGAATTTGCATTCACAAGATTCATAAGTGACACAGGCAACATAACAATCTAGACACTTTGGAACTAGCCTGGGTATGTGCTTGGTGTAATGAGCATGTGACATGTTGGTTAGCTTTTGGCAAAGCTATACAAGAGGATGAGAAGCCATTCTTTAGGGAGAGAGCTATAAAGCTCATCTGGCAGCCCTACCTAGGGCCATGTCATTCCCTGGGACTTCTAGAATGCCAGAGTATCTAGGAGAACTGTTTTTAAAACATTGCTCCTTCTTGCTGCCTGAAAATCTTTTTTAACTTACTTTATTTTATTTATTTGTTTTTGCTGTTGGGTAGAAACGATGTATAAAAAATAAAACTTGGATTGATTCAAAAAATCTTTGCTTTGCACAGTGTTGTATTCTTTTGTGTGGGGCTGGAATTGGAGGACATTGATTAAATTTTACAATTTCATTAAAAACATGCCATCCATTTTTACAAAAAAAAATAAATCTTTAAAAGAGATGATTGCTTAATTAATCATAGGATAAAGAAAGATTGATGCTAAGAGCTGTTTTACAGATTAAGAAAAGTAGAACAGGGACCTGCTGGCTCCAAAATCTAAAGTTATTTACTTTCAAATGAAGCATTTATCCACATAAACTAATTCTCTCTTTCAGTGATATTCCATTACATCTAGGTGAACTGGTTCAATTTACCATAACCATTGAATAAGGTAAGTTACCACTGTTTAAAAGCCTCACACTTCTTTGCTGTTAACTCAACTCTCCTCTTGGATGAAATTATACTTTTCACTTTGCATAGTGCCCAAGGGACTCAGCCCACCCTCTGTGTGCTAAACTGCAACTAGGAGCTTTTCCTCTTTTTATAAATGATGAAAATTGAGACACAAAAAAACACAGCATATGCTTTAACTAAAATCATGTAATCACTTATGGTAGTAAGGGGAAAGTATATTTTGGTCCATCTATGGTATCCTGGAAAATTCATGGATAGTATTTTGGTAACTCAAGTTTAGAAATATTAAGTGGTTATGTGTATAGGTATATGGGGAGGAAAAGAGCCACAACTCTTACCAAATCTTCCAGCAGTCTATGATATCTAAAAGGTTAAGAGCCAAAAGTAAACTCTCCAAGGGCTGGTCTATTTGAATAGGGTATTCATCTAATCTCAAGAAGATAGGTAATTTATATGGCCACAAATAGAAATATTTTCAGGGGTTATGACACCAATATTGACAAAAGAGATGGATTTGATACTTGGTTCCTCGAGTTCGGCTTTGTGGCTATTGTTAATAACATACACATGAAGCTATTTCTTCTTCATAGATGAACAAGGTCTAGGACTACTGAACCACCAAAATTAATGTTTCTGCCAAGAAATATATACATTTAAAATTCTGTGGCTTAGCACCACTTATTTTGTAATGTTAATATAAGCAATAATTTGAATAAACACTGCTGGATTTTATACAATGGGCCAAGATGTAAGTGATAAAAAGAAATGTAAGGTGTACTACTTTACTGTTCATGTTGTACACTTGGGCTATAGACAAGCACATCAAAGGTTAAACAACTGTTTTATACAACAATGTGCAACAAAAATATTGTACCATTAATTGATAAATGAGTTGGATTCTGAAAAATTTAGAAGCCAGAAAGAAGCAGAGGATTCTAATTAATGTGGGGACTAAAAAAATGAGCATTTCTTGGAAAAAGAAGAGCAACTGAAAACGGTTCTGCCTTTTACAGAGTGAAATGGGAAATCATTGGAGGGTTCTGAGCAGAAGAGTGAAATGATTTAACATACATTCTAATAGGATAACAGTGATTGCTTTGATAAAAATAGGCTGAAAAAGGACAAGAACATGTGCAGGAAGACCAGCTAGGGGGCCATAACAAACCAGCAAAAGATGATGGTGGCTTGAATCACATTGGTAAATTCGACTGTAGTCATATTTTGAAGAGAGTGTCTGCAAAATTTACTTATTAACTTTGACATAGGATATGAGAGAGACATCAAAAATGATTCCAAGGTTTTGTCTTGTCCAACCAGAAACAAGGAGTTGCTCTATCTTGATAAGGGGAAGACTGCAAGAACGAACTTTTTGGAGATGATTAGGGGTGTGTTTTAGAACATGTTAAGTCTGAGATGTGTATTAGACATCTAGTAGATGAATATATGACTATAAGTCTGAGACAAGAGGTGTAATTTTGAGAATGATCAGTTTAGAGATAGTATTTAAAAAGATAAAAGCCTAGGTAAAGATCACCTGGTGAGAAAAGACAAAAGGAAGGAAGGGAAGGAAAGTGAATCAGCTACAAATATTTTACTATGATCGGAAGCTGAAATGTGTACACAGCGCATTAGAAGGTGACACTACAGAGCTAAGTAGAGGTTAGATCACAAAGGACCTCAAATGCTGTATGAACAGTAACCCTGGGAAGCTGCTGTAGAATTCTAAAGAGGAAAGTAACATGACCGGGTATGAATTTTAGAAATTGGCAACAGAGGCCGGACGCGGTGGCTCAAGCCTGTAATCCCAGAACTTTGGGAGGCCGGACGGAAGGATCAGGAGATCAGGAGATCGAGACCATCCTGGCTAACATGGCAAAACCCCGCCTCTACTAAAAAATACAAAAAATTAGCCGGGCCTGGTGGCGGGCGCCTGTAGTCCCAGCTACTCAGGAGGCTGAGGCAGGAGAATGGCATGAACCCGAGAGGCGGAGCTTGCAGTGAGCTGAGGTCCGGCCACTGCACTCCAGTCTGGGCGACAGAGCGAGACTCTGTCTCAAAAAAAAGAAAAAAAAGAAATTGGCAACAGTGTAGAGACTGATGCAGAAGAGGGCAGCCCTGACAGAAAGGAGTGCAGAGGAAAGCTATGGAAAAGTCCACGAGAGAGATAACAAGGATGTGGAGTACGTCACCAGCAAACGGGATAAACAAAATTGAGCAAAGTTTACAAAGTGCACTGGCAGAGCTTAACAATCATTTGATTGAGTGGAACCATTAGGAAGAGTGAAAGAGGGGAAACAAGATAATTCACATATTTATTTCTTGGATAACCAGTTGGAGAACAGAATCATTAACTAAAATGAGAATAAAACACAGAGTGGGAGACAGGGGCTACGGGAGCAAGGGGGAGAGATAGTTTGAACAAGTTGAGTTGGAAATGCCTGTGATAGATCTCAGTAATGATGCCATCAGCCTGTTAAGCATATGGATCTGGAATTCTAAACAAAAATTTTCGCTAAAGATAAAGTTGGTCATCAGCAAACAGATTGAAATGAGAAAGGAAGAGCACTAAAGTGAAAAACCAGGAAACACCAGCATCTGGAGGTATCTATGGGAAGGCAGAAAGGGGATGTGAAGAGGGTTCAGATAGGGTTTGTCACAATGAGATTTTGGAAAGCACAGAATTTCCAGAAAAAAAGGATGATCCACAATGTTAAGTGCTTCATAAAGACCAGGAGGCTGTGGCCCACACAATGTCGGTTCAATTTGGCCTTTAAGAAATCTTAGCTATATCAGTGGGGTGTTGGGAGCGATAGAAAAGTTGCAAGGTTTTAAAAAATATGTAGATACCAAAGAAAGTGTGGGCATAAAGTGTACACGAATATTTTGAGACTTTAAAATGAGAAAGGGAAGCTAAGGTGAAGTGAGGGGATCAAAAGAGAAGGAAGAGTGTCCACTCCTCTGCTGCATTTATACATCACCTTTGTCTGAATAAAGATATGTTATTTATATTAAGAGAGGGTTTAACTCACACATATGCCAGTCAGTGAAGATCTGTTCCAGGGCCTGTCAGGTTCACTCCCAATCCTGTGAGTCAGATGACTTTCAATTATGTGCTGCTACAATTATAGGAGAAAAAAGAAGAGAGAAATGTATAGCAATATTTTCCAAATATATACAAGAACATCCTTCAACTTGCCCAAAACTCTACCCATCAGCAAATTTTTATCAAGCATCTCTGTGAGCTACGTTCTGTGCTAAGCACTATTTTTCGAGTTAGCAACAGGATGTTTTTGCTGAAGTACTGAGTCTCAAATGTATCATGATTGCAATTCTGTTTCTATATCTATTGTTCTGTTCTCTTTTGTTGTTTTGGTAAGTAGTTAGGAGCAAGAAAAGATGTGCTAGAGAAAATAGAGTCCTATGTATCTGCATGAATGTACATGCACTGTGGCCTCAACACGGCTCTGTCCTGGGGACATGCATTAAGACTGTATTGCAAATAAGGCTATGGTGTTTCTGGTTGATCAGTAATTAAGCCTTCTGCTACAAGAATCAAAACGGATCTATTCATGATCATTCCCACACTCATAGCCAGGTCTAGGGTTTCTGTCCTGTGCTGTAAAAGACTTTGGTATACTAATTTGTGTGTGGATAACAAGGCAGAAACAAAGAGTTCACTCCTCATCAGGTTTTATCACATGCAAGCATGTTATGGAAACTTGGAGGAAGTTGCCTCACTTTTTTTTTTTTTTTTAATTTTTATTTTTTATTATACTTTAAGTTCTAGGGTACATGTGCATAACGTGCAGGTTTGTTACATATGTATACCTGTGCCATGTTGGTGTGCTGCACCCATCAACCCATCAGCACCCATCAATTCATCATTTATATCAGGTATAACTCCCCAGTGCAATCCCTCCCCCCTACCCCCTCCCCATGATAGGCCCCATTGTGTGATGTTCCCCTTCCCGAGTCCAAGTGAACTCATTGTTCAGTTCCCACCTATCAGTGAGAATATGCGGTGTTTGGTTTTCTGTTCTTGTGATAGTTTGCTAAGAATGATGGTTTCCAGCTGCATCCATGTCCCTACAAAGGACGCAAACTCATCCTTTTTTATGGCTGCATAGTATTCCATGGTGTATATGTG
>NC_045438.1:73798432-73887193 GCF_002776525.5 Piliocolobus tephrosceles | reverse complement strand
CCAGTTTTTGCCCATTCAGTATGATATTAGCTGTGGGTTTGTCATAAATAGCTCTTATTATTTTGAGGTACGTTGCATCAATACCGAATTTATTGAGCATTTTTAGCATGAAGGGCTGTTGAATTTTGTCAAAAGCCTTTTCTGCATCTATTGAGATAATCATGTGGTTCTTGTCTTTGGTTCTGTTGATATGCTGGATTACGTTGATTGATTTGCGAATGTTGAACCAGCCTTGCATCCCAGGGATGAAGCCCACTTGATCATGGTGGATAAGCTTTTTGATGTGCTGCTGAATCCGGTTTGCCAGTATTTTATTGAGGATTTTTGCATCGATGTTCATCAGGGAGATTGGTCTAAAATTCTCTTTTTTTGTTGTGTCTCTGCCAGGCTTTGGTATCAGGATGATGTTGGCCTCATAAAATGAGTTAGGGAGGATTCCCTCTTTTTCTATTGATTGGAATAGTTTCAGAAGGAATGGTATCAGCTCCTCCTTGTACCTCTGGTAGAATTCAGCTGTGAATCCATCTGGTCCTGGGCTCTTTTTGGTGGGTAGGCTATTAATTGTCGCCTCAATTTCAGAGCCTGCTATTGGTCTATTCAGGGATTCAACTTCTTCCTGGTTTAGTCTTGGGAGAGTGTACGTGTCCAGGAAATTATCCATTTCTTCTAGATTTTCTAGTTGATTTGCGTAGAGGTGTTTATAGTATTCTCTGATGGTAGTTTGTATTTCTGTGGGGTCGGTGGTGATATCCCCTTTATCATTTTTTATTGCGTCTATTTGATTCCTCTCTCTTTTCTTCTTTATTAGTCTTGCTAGCGGTCTGTCAATTTTGTTGATCTTTTCAAAAAACCAACTCCTGGATTCATTGATTTTTTGGAGGGTTTTTTGTGTCTCTATCTCCTTCAGTTCTGCTCTGATCTTAGTTATTTCTTGCCTTCTGCTAGCTTTTGAATGTGTTTGCTCTTGCCTTTCTTGTTCTTTTAATTGTGATGTTAGAGTGTCAATTTTAGATCTTTCCTGCTTTCTCTTGTGGGCATTTAGTGCTATAAATTTCCCTCTACACACTGCTTTAAATGTGTCCCAGAGATTGTGGTATGTTGTATCTTTGTTCTCATTGGTTTCAAAGAACATCTTTATTTCTGCTTTCATTTCGTTATGTACCCAGTAGTCATTCAGGAGTAGGTTGTTCAGTTTCCATGTAGTTGAGCGGTTTTGATTGAGTTTCTTAGTCCTGAGTTCTAGTTTGATTGCACTGTGGTCTGAGAGACAGTTTGTTATAATTTCTGTTCTTGTACATTTGCTGAGGAGTGCTTTACTTCCAATTATGTGGTCAATTTTGGAATAAGTGCGATGTGGTGCTGAGAAGAATGTATATTCTGTTGGCTTGGGGTGGAGAGTTCTATAGATGTCTATTAGGTCCGCTTGGTGCAGAGATGAGTTCAATTCCTGGATATCCTTGTTAACTTTCTGTCTCGTTGATCTGTCCAATGTTGACAGTGGAGTGTTGAAGTCTCCCATTATTATTGTATGGGAGTCTAAGTCTTTTTGTAAGTCTCTAAGGACTTGCTTTATGAATCTGGGTGCTCCTGTATTGGGTGCATATATATTTAGGATAGTTATCTCTTCCTGTTGAATTGATCCCTTTACCATTATGTAATGGCCTTCTTTGTCTCTTTTGATCTTTGAAGGTTTAAAGTCTGTTTTATCGGAGACTAGGATTGCAACCCCTGCTTTTTTTTGTTCTCCATTTGCTTGGTAGATCTTCCTCCATCCCTTTATTTTGAGCCTATGTATGTCTCTGCATGTGAGATGGGTCTCCTGAATACAGCAGACTGATGGGTCTTGACTCTTTATCCAGTTTGTCAGTCTGTGTCTTTTAATTGGAGCATTTAGTCCATTTACATTTAAGGTTAACATTGTTATGTGTGAACTTGATCCTGCCATTATGATATTAACTGGTTATTTTGCTCATTAGTTGATGCAGTTTCTTCCTAGCCTCGATGGTCTTTATATTTTGGCATATTTTTGCAATGGCTGGTACCGGTTGTTCCTTTCCATGTTTAGGGCTTCCTTCAGGGTCTCTTGTAAGGCAGGCCTGGTGGTGACAAAATCTCTAAGCATTTGCTTATCTGTAAAGAATTTTATTTCTCCTTCACTTATGAAACTTAGTTTGGCTGGATATGAAATTCTGGGTTTAAAATTCTTTTCTTTAAGAACGTTGAATATTGGCCCCCACTCTCTTCTGGCTTGTAGAGTTTCTGCTGAGAGATCTGCTGTCAGTCTGATGGGCTTCCCTTTGGGGTAACCCGACCTTTCTCTCTGGCTGCCCTTAAGATTTTTTCCTTCATTTCAACTTTGGTGAATCTGGCAATTATGTGTCTTGGAGTTGCTCTTCTGGAGGAGTATCTTTGTGGCGTTCTCTGTATTTCCTGAATTTGAATGTTGGCCTGCCCTGCTAGGTTGGGGAAGTTCTCCTGGATGATATCCTGAAGAGTGTTTTCCAATTTGGTTCCATTTTCCCCCTCCCTTTCAGGCACCCCAATCAGATGTAGATTTGGTCTTTTTACATAATCCCATACTTCTTGCAGGCTTTGTTCATTTCTTTTTCTTCTTTTTTCTTTTGGTTTCTCTTCTCGCTTCATTTCGTTCATTTGATCCTCAATCGCTGATACTCTTCCTTCCAGTTGATCAAGTCGGTTACTGAAGCTTGTGGATTTGTCACGTATTTCTCGTGTCATGGTTTTCATCTCTGTCATTTCGTTTATGTCCTTCTCTGCAATAGTTAGTCTAGCTGTCAATTCTTCCACTCTTTTTTCAAGATTTTTAGTTTCTTTGAG
Organism: Piliocolobus tephrosceles; assembly: GCF_002776525.5. NCBI lineage: Eukaryota > Metazoa > Chordata > Mammalia > Primates > Cercopithecidae > Piliocolobus > Piliocolobus tephrosceles. The sequence continues at coordinate 73,884,355 of NC_045438.1, read as the reverse complement.
CTGGGTGCGTAATTCCTCCTTTAGCTCTGAGAGGTTTGATGGACTGAAGCCTTCTTCTCTCATCTCGTCAAAGTCATTCTCTGACCAACTTTGATCCGTTGCTGGCAATGGGCTGTGCTCCTTTGCAGGGGGAGATGCGCTCTTATTTTTTGAATTTCCAGCTTTTCTGCCCTGCTTTTTCCCCATCTTTGTGGTTTTATCTGTCTCTGGTCTTTGATGATGGTGACGTACTGATGGGGTTTTGGTATAGGTGTCCTTCCTGTTTGATAGTTTTCCTTCTGACAGTCAGGACCCTCAGCTGTAGGTCTGTTGGAGATTGCTTGAGGTCCACTCCAGACCCTGTTTGTCTGGGTATCAGCAGCAGAGGTTGCAGAAGATAGAATATTGCTGAACAGTGAGTGCACCTGTCTGATTCTTGCTTTGGAAGCTTTCTCTCAGGGGTGTACTCCACCCTGTGAGGTGTGGGGTGTCAGACTGCCCCTAGTCGGGGATGTCTCCCAGTTAGGCTACTCAGGGGTCAGGGACCCACTTGAGCAGGCAGCCTGCCCCTTCTCAGATCTCAACCTCCGTGTTGGGAAATCCACTGCTCTCTTCCAAGCTGTCAGACAGAGTCGTTCGCGTCTGCACAGGCTTCTGCTGCTTCCCCTGTTATTTTTTAGCTGTATCCTGTCCCCAGAGGTGGAGTCTACAGAGACAGGCAGGTTTCCTTTAGCTGCTGTGAGCTCCACCCAGTTCGAGCTTCCCAGTGGCTTTGTTTACCTACTTAAGCCTCAGCGATGGCGGGCGCCCCTCCCCCAGCCTCGCTGCTGCCTTGCGGTTAGATTGCCGCAGACTGCTGTGTTAGCAAGGAGGGAGGCTCCGTGGGCGTGGGACCCTCCCAGCCAGGTATGGGATATATTCTCCTGGTGTGCCGGTGTGCTTACAGCACAGTATTGGGGTGGGAGTTACCCGATTTTCCAGGTGTTGTGTGTCTCAGTTCCCCTGGCTAGGAAAAGGGACTCCCTTCCCCCTCGCGCTTCCCAGGTGAGGCGATGCCTCGCCCTGCTTCAGCTCTCGCTGGTCGGGCTGCAGCAGCTGACCAGCACCGATTGTCCGGCACTCCCGAGTGAGATGACCCCAGTACCTCAGTTGAAAATGCAGAAATCACCGGTCTTCTGTGTCGCTCACGCTGGGAGATGGAGACTGGAGCTGTTCCTATTCGGCCATCTTGCTCCGCCCCCCTGCCTCACTTTTTGAGACTTTGTTTTCTTCACAACACTTTATTTAGTATTTTACTTATATTTGGCTGTATTTATCCATTTCTGATTATAGTTTACTTCAAAATTATAAATTAGTAGGTGTGCCCTTTCTTTGGTCTATGAACTGTTCCTAGGAAGCTTTTATTCAAAGAAAATCTTTTCTTTCATAAATTGTATTAAAGCAGCAGCAGTACTTTAGAAGGAAAAATAATCTAGTATCACAATGGAATATTTGGAGACAACTGTAATAATGTTTTAACCTCAGAACTTTCAACAAATTTTGTCATATTTTATAGTAGAAGTAGTAAAGGCATTGATGCATTGATTCCGTAAATTAGACCAAGCACATGTAGCATTGTTTTGGCACAGAAAGCTGTGTGGCTTCCTCTATCAACTAGCCTGAAAAATGAAGGAAAGGTATACAAATGGAAGTTGCATTGCTCAGGGCCATGCTGATAGTTTACTATTGCTGTTCCTTGGATCCTTTAAATCGTTTTCATAACAGATAGTTTTGAACTCTTATTTTTAGCAATAGCTGCCAAATTCTGCAAGCCCTATAATGTTCTCCTCCCTAATTAGTTTGGAAGCTTGTAATTGTTTAAGTTTAAGCCAGCCTCTAATGTCTGCCAACTCATTTGAGCAGGATTGAGTAAAAAGCTGAAGAAATGGCTACATATTATTACTTGCTCATTTATTTAATTTTGTCTTTTGATCAAATCATATAACTCTAATACCCCCAAAAACATTCACAGCACAGAAGGGGCTTCTTTTAAAACAGCTAGGAACTGGCTTTACTTCTTCGGACACAGCGATTTCATGTCTGAGCGATCCTGTTGATGTTTAGAAATTGAGCAGAGACTCCCTGGCATGATGCAGGGACGTCAACATACTTTGGATAAAATCTGTAAGGTCCATGATTTTTAAAATGCATCATAAGAAAGCCATTATATGTTATTAACAGGATCTGGCATGTGAGCAGCTCTACTTGTAGTTTGGGAGCATTTTTGTATGTGTTTAACAGAAATCTGGGAAAGTAAGAAGTATGTGTGCACCACAACAGTTAGGACTGTGTTCAGAATTTGTCAGTGTGCTCAAGAGTTTATTAGGTAATAAGATCCTACGCACGTTTCCACTTGCAATATGAAAAATGTCGGGACTGATCATGTTTCATTAATTGTCTCTGTGCATTCTCTGTATAATGTGGCTGTTTGACTGTTGTTTCCCCTACTCTAATCAGTTGTTTTTACTATGAGTACAAAGAGGGAGGATGTATTCAAGATCACTGAAGAATCATATAGGAAATGGCTTATATTGGCTACAGCTACTACTTCCTGAAGGAATCATGATGGTGTTTATTTCTAAAAGTTTTTTCATCAGCTCCACCTGAATGCATATATTTAGAGACTTTATATGATTTTACAGCAAAGTGCTCAACATTTTATAGCATCATCACAATTTCTACTTTTCTCTGTAGTTGCTATCCTTCCCATGGGTGCTTTTGGGAAGATACAAAAGTAGGTTCCAAATGATTCTATGCTGGACAGAGAAGGATTATGTGCTTTTGTCAAGTTCTTCTCATTCTTTTAATGAAAAGTATTGAGTATAAATTTAGGAACTATATTTCCTTACAAGGACTATGTAAAGTTTAACCTTTCCTAGTTATTGTGGCTTGCTGTAAGGTAAGGACCAACACAGACACACACACACACACACACGCACCCCTTTGCAAAGTGTTTGTTGATTGCTTCATAATCATCACTTGCAAGCTGTGTTTCAGTAGCTAACAAACAGACAGACCTTATTACACGAGATGATATTTTCAACCAAAATATGATTTCAACAAAAAATAGACTTAATGAGACTTATCCCACCATCTAAAACATTTCTCTTGATGAAAAGCATTCTTAATTTCATCCTATTACTCCCAGATTGACTCATATACCATTCTCAGTAATTTCTCCTCTAGCTGTAAACTTAGCATGTCCCCACCACTTCCAGCTCACTTAACCATGAGTCAATCCCTCCTTCTCTGATCTGCCTTCAACTTGTCTCCATCTTCCTGGTAAGGAGGTACTCAGATAATATTTTCACTCTCTAGGATTATCTGCCAGAGTTAAGTAGATATACTGCCTCTTCTATTCCATTGCCTACATTCTATGACCCCTTGTATTGCCACCTCAATGTTAAAGGACATCACCATGCAGCCACACAGTCAGAAAGCCCAGAATTCACTCATGAGAGAGACTAGCTCCCCTTTTCCCCTTCATTTCTGTGTGCCTCAGTTTCATCAAGATAATACCTCTTTCCAGCCTTTTTAACTCACCTTACCTCCTCATCCCCTATCACAATCATGTGCTAAAAACCAGGCTAAGCATAGTCAAAACCCAGTTGCCAGCTGAAATTTCAGAGTACAAAATCAAGGAGCCTCTTAGCTCCCTGCAATGCCCTTTGCCCCAGACACTCTGCCTCTATATCATTAAAGGCATGATAATGTCTCCAGCCTGCAGGCTGGCCACATCCCCCATTGACACTACTAGGGCCACTCCAACAAAAGAGGGCAGTGCTGAATTCAATAATACACATCCAAAGTGCTTTGAAATCCCCAAAGACAGATGCTTTATGAATACCAGACACTATTATTATCTACTCTACTGCTCCCTGTCATGGCAAAGTCTGCCCAAAGTCTGTACCCTCACAAATGTATTTTTACTTTTTCAAGCTGTTACCCATTAACTTCTTGCTAATATTTCTGGTTATTCTGGGCCTCTGTATTTAAACCCTTGGTTAATATTGGTACTTGTCACCCTTCTGTCTTTGCAGATGTCACTTAGCATTCTTTACAAATTAGCAACACAATTAAGCAACACTGAATACCCATTTTTGACCTTCTGTGTACTATCTCAACTTTGGATACATTAGAATGCACCCCACCATTTAAATATCCACTTAATAAAGCATTATGTTACTCTTAAGCCTGCCCAAATTAATTTGGGTTAGATTGAAGGATAAATTGTAAGAGTTTACAGAATGTTTTGCTAAAATCTAGCTGTAGTATATCCACTGGGCTTGTCATACTTTATTCTTCCATTCTCTTCAACTACAAACTTTGTATAATGCTTTATGCTTAGATTGGAAATTAGCAACCTATGCCATGTTTCTCTCAGACTACTGTTATAATGGAATTTTGCATTAATTTGGTCCCATTCTTTTACTAAGGCTTGGAGAACATGACCTCAAAAGCAACAGGAAAAATAGCTTTTTAAAATATAATCCTTAATTGATTATCAAATGATTTCATACATTTTTAAAACAAATTGCTTATATATTAGCAGACCTTTCTAGGGTCCTTACTTGGGGGCAATTATAAACAGGCTCTGGTTCTTATGTTTAGTCTCTGTTTCACTATGAATCAAAGAGATTATAACATAGGAATAGGATGCAGTCCTACTGCTTTTTCTGACCCATTCTGCTCAGGAATAGCAGTCTCCTAACTTTTCAGCTAACTTACATTTCTTCTCCCCTCCATTGGAGCAATGCTCCCTCAGAACCAGCAACACTCTAAGTATCCGTGAGTTAATATTTCTAAACAACTGGGTTGCCTGCAATGAGGTGCACTGTGCCAAAATCCACAACCATTCCACAATATCTAAACATTTTCTTCTATCTGGTCCCTCATAAGGCTCACCATTCTAAGAGCTATTTATCCCATTATTCAAATTCCCCCGATAGTCAAATGCCTTAAGATTCAATAGACTAATATTTTGTTCATCTACAATAGAAATCTGTGTTTCCCATATGTTACAGAACCAGATGGTTCAGGTTGGTCTTTTATTTGTCAGGCTCAATATAAAACACTGGTCTCTCTTGTACTCTCTTTCTCTCAGGGTTTTAACAGGCCATCCAGTTTACTACCCCACAACCCCCTACTCCATAGTTTAACAGACTGAACCAAGAGATGAGCAACTTCTCAGCTGCTGGCCTCCTCCCAAGACACTCTCAGCATGGCCAGCCCCCACGTCTGTTCCTGCTGGCTTTTTGTGCAGGCCCTTGATTGAGAACCAGCCCAGCTGGGCAGCCTGTTAACTCCTTTAACTCATTCTTATCCGGCCCACCTCGATCAGACCCGGCCCTCTTTCTGATCATAGCTACTTAGTGAGGCTGTATTGAGCTCCTACACTTACCCCCTGTTTTTTCACCAATCTAACAAAAGTGAAAAGAGCTAATAATTGCTGTGCACCTACTATGGCAAATGCTGAGTTAGAACATTTTAATAGTCACATATCATTTAAGACACAGAACAACCCAAGGAAAGGCATGATTATTACCATTACATAGAAAAATAAACTGAGGCTCAGAGATATTGAATAGCTACTCACACATCTAGAAAGTGGTAAAGCAGGATTGACACTCACATATATCTTGATCATGGGGATCAACTAAAAGAGGCTGCAACTTCAAGGCTAAAGAAGACACTGGAGAATATCTTGTCCAACACCACATTGTATATATATATGGCATCTATGAAACAGAAAAGTTAAATGACTTCCTCAGGGACCCAAGCTGAATGAATAAGGCCTTGGAGTTAGAAGCCATATTTTAGGATCCTAGCCTAGAACTCTTACATTGTCTCATAAGTCAAGTACATTTCATTTTTCGTTATTATCTACTTCCTTTGAATTTATTTTATTTTTTGTGATAAAAACACTTAATCTGAACTCTACCCTTCTAACACATTTTTAAGTACGCAGTACATTATCACTGACATTGCTGTACAATGTCATACAGCAGATATCCAGAACTTAACTTAAACTTTATGCCAATTAATTAGTTACTGCCCATTTCTGCCTTATTCCAGTCTATGGCAACCACTATTCTATACTTTGATTCTATGAATTTGACTATTATAGACATCTCACATAGGCAAAATCATGTGTAGCATTTGTTCTTCTCTGGCTGGCGAATTTCACTTAGCATAATATCCTCAAGGTTTATCCATGTTGTCACACATTGCAGAATTTCTTTCCTTTTTTAAGGCTGAATAATATTCTATTTTACATAAATACCATATTTTCTTTATCTGTTCATCTGTCAATGAACATTTTGGTTATTTATGTATTTTGACTATTACGGATAGTGGTTTAATGAACATAGGAGTGCTACTATATCTTCGAGATCCTGGTTTCAGTTGTTTTGAATAAATACCCAGAAACAGGATTCTTGAATTATATGGTAATTTTATTTATTTATTTATTTTGAGGAACCTCTATAATGTTTTCCTCAGTTGTTACATCATTTTGCATTTCCACCAAGATTGTGCAAAGGTTTAAATTTCTCCACATTCTCACCATCACTTACTGTCTTTTCTTTTTTTTTTTTTTTACATAAAAGCCATTCTGACAGGTGTGAAGTGAAATCTCATTGTGGTTTAGTTTGCACATCCCTAATGATTAGTGACATGGAACATTTTTTCATATATTTGTTGGTAATTTGTATGCCCTCTTCGGAAAAAGTCCTTAGCCCATTTTTCAACTGGGCTATTAGTTTCTTTGTTAGTTTGTTTATTTTTTATTGAGTTGTATAAATTCCCTGTGTATCCTATGGATTAATCCTTATAAGGTGTATGGCTTGCAAATATTTCTTCCATTCTATAGATTGTCTTTTCATTCTGTCGGTTGTTTCCTTCCTGTGCAGAAGCTTTTTAGTTTGATGTAGTCCCACTTGTTTATTTTTGTTTTAATTTGGCTTATCTGACTCATTCATTTATTCTACAAATATGTATTTTATAACTCCTAATACATAGGAGTTACCAAATACACTTATCGAGGTGTATTTATCTAGGAGTTATAAAATACTAGTATATATACACTTATCTAGGAGTATAAAATACACTTATCTAGGAGTTATAAAATACACTTATCTAGGTGCATCTAGGCACTTATCTAGGTGTGCTACTTATTAATCTATTAATTCCCAGCTCCAGATTGACCCTTCCACACTCTGTTGTATGGCACAATATCTTTTCATGTTAAATTATATATGTTATAAAATGAAAAGTGATATGTTTTCTATTTTCTTCACTGTCAGACCCCAGAATTTCTGCTCTGGTCCAGCACTTCCCTGGAAACTAAAAATACAGAAGTAAGCAAGAGCAGATCCAGTTTCTATCATCACAGAACTCATAGTCTAGTCCAGGAGATAGACACTAGTCAGTTGATTATAAAATGGCACTGTAATTGCAGACAGTGACAGTGAAATTGAGGAAAGAGGCATCTGCTAGTGAATGCTCAGAGCATGGGCTGTGTGGTCAGGGAGGGCTTTTAAGAAGAGGTGACACCTCAGAAGAGATCTCCCACAGGAACCCATTATGTCAACACTGTGGAGGAAAGAAGAGAAGAACCAATGCACACTGAAGGAGCTGAAATAGCCAGAAAATAGTTTGATTTCCTTTCATCTATTTTATTACAAAGGAATATTGACTTGGGCTTCATAAGTCCAAGCTATAAGAAACTTTTCAATTTAGTGAAATCATCTTTTGTCTCTGGGCTTTCTCAGCCTGATGTAGACAAGCCACATATCAAAAATACTTGTTTCCACTTACTTCTTGTTCCAGGATCTCATCTTTCGTGTGAAGTACCTTCAGGAATCTTTAATTGTGCACTATAGGTTCTGCATTCTATTCCAGAAAGAGTTTTGATATGTGATTACATGTAATTATATGTCTTGGTTTCACTTAGATTTGTGTAAGTTAATATATTTTTTAAAATTTTTAATTATTTATTAGAATATGTACAAAATTTATTCCCTCAGAGATTATTTTAGGGGGAAGGAATGGTCATTTTACATGAGCAATTAAAGTATCCTTTTTGCATTTATATATATCAATATACACATATCAGTGTGTGCGTGTATATATAGATATATGTATGTGTGTGTGTGTGCGTGTATATATATGTATGTGCGTATATGTATATGTATGTGTATATATATATATACACGCACACACACACTAAGCAATTTGAAAGACAACATGTAATTGACTTTAGAATGGGACTGATAATTTGGAGGAGGTAGAAGGAGCGTACTCCTTTCTGTTTGCTTCTTTTTTTGTATCTGAAAGGAATTGTTTTATTTCTTTATTTTTTCCCCATTTTAACCCTGTTTTATACCTTTACCACCTCCCAACAGCCCTATTGTAACAATCTTGTAACTGACTTTTTCTGCCTTTAGTCTAACTTGCACACGTATACATACCTTCCATTCTGCACCAATAGTCGTAGGCTTAATATTAATAAACTCTAGCTTTATACTGTACTTCCCCTTGACTACAAAATCAAGTCTTTCTACCATGACAAAAAAGACATGATTTTTCCCCTTTCTTTCCAAACTTGATTCTGACAGTGTTTTTAATTAGTGCTTCCTAATTTGGCTGCACATTAGACTTACCTGGGAGAGGGGCACATAAAAAAATATCTGATCTCCAGACCTCACTCTAAACCAATTAAATCCAAAAAGGAAGCTTCCACGTGGTTCTAACATGCAACCAGTGTTGGGAATTACCAAACGTGAGCCTGATGTGAGATTTATGCTGGGCAACTCACCGTTGCCCTTTTCCATACCCAATATGCACCATTCTTAATTTTAATATTCTAACTCACTCCTCTTGGCATGAGATTGGATGGAGGCCAGTTGTACTTAAAATAAATCTCCTCTCTAAATATTAATTTGATTCTACTAAATTTTATTATTAATTTTAAAAGCTAAGAACATTAAAGAGTAGCTTTCTCCTCACTAAAAAGCATAGGTACTTCTAAATATTTTCAATATGTCTTTCCACCTTGGATGTTATTCACAGTTGGGCTTGCATCCAGAGCACCATTAGACACCCATGTTGTACTCACTGTGATAACATACCTGCTGGATGGTGCCACGACACAGGAACAGAAGTGATGTGAGCCCCTGAAAATTAGGCTTTGAAGTCTGGCTTTTCTCATTTCTGTCCCTGGAGCAGCAATAGGGCAAGTGGATACTAATAAGGATGCAAGAATGCACTCAGTCTCAGAAATGTTACAGAACACAGTACAGCACTGAGCATAATGTCTAGCATGAAATTGGTAATCAATTCATATTTTCTAGAAGTATGTATAAACAGACAGATAAAGAACCCATATTGCCTTTTGGTATGTTATATACCATATAAACTCACAATCTTTATAAAATGAATTCGCTGTATGATGTTGAGGAAGGCCTTTAAGCTTCCAGCTTTTAGTTTGCTCATCCATAAAATTAGTGGTAGTGTTAGGAGGAAAGACGAGTTCAAAATTTCCTTCCAGCTCTTACGGTTTTTCAGCTTAGAAATATTTTTGCTTAAGTTTTTTCTGTACACGTCAGTGACTATTTCACGCAAATGAAACACGCATACATTGCTTAACAAATTTGAGAATAACCTGTGCCCTCTAAATTTAGTTAGCAGATTGTGTACATAAAAAAAATCTCAATGAATCTACAAAGAAGCTACTACAACTAATAAGCAATTTTAGTAAGGCCACAAGATTCAAGGTTAATATTAAAAAATCAATTGTAATTCCATACACTAACAAAAAACAACTGGAAATTAAAATTAAATATACCATTAAAATAGCATAGCATAAGACATAAAATACTTGGGCAAAAGTTTAACAAAATATTTTAAAAACCTGTCCACTGAAAACTACAAAAATTTGCCAGAAGAAATTGTAAAAGACCTAAGAAGAGGGATAGACTGTGCTCATGGATAGGAAGATTCAATATTGCTAAGACAGCATTTATCCTCAAATTTATTTACAAATTAAATGCAATCCAAATCAAAATCCCAGCATTTTTGGTAGAAATTCACAAATGAGTTCCAAATATGTATGAAAATACAAGGCCTTGGAATAGCTAAAAGAATTTTGAAAAAAAAAAAAAAAAAGAACAAAGTTCTTCTTATACAACCTGATTTCAAAATCTACTCGTAATGGTTTAAAAATATGCCTGCAAATTATTTGACACTTCTCCCTTCCAAAGGTGGAGGCTAATTCCTGTTCAATTGGTTGTGGGTCATACAAAGTTGCTAACTTCTATAATTAGAACCTGTTGGAAGTAGTGGAGTGACTTCTGAGGCCAAATTATAAAAGGCATTGATGCTTTTTCCTTGCCCTTTCTTTGATGGGGAACTCACTCTTGGGGAACACAGTCTGGGGAAACAGAGCCAACATACACGTCATGACAAAACTCCAGGAGCCCTGTGGAGAGTCCTGTGCAGCAAAAGAAACCATCTTGCCAGGACTGACTAGCCAGCAAAGTGAGTGAGCAACCTTGGAAGTGAACCCTGAAACCTCAGTTAAGTCTTCAGATGATTCTAGGCTCCTACCCTTTGAGTCTTTCAACTGAAACACCAGATGAGGTAAAGCACCCCTGTATGTTCTGTCACAATTTCTGATCCACAGAAACTCTGAGGAAATACATGGTAATACATGGTTATTCTTGTTTTAAGTCGCTAAATTTTGGAATAATTAGTTATGCAGCAACATGTAAATAGTATGGACTTTATTGGATTATAGTAATCAGAATGGTGTTAAGTTGGTATGAGGATGGACATACAGATCACTACAGTATAGAAACAGTCAGATGTTGGTCATTTCCTTTACAACAAATGTAAGTGGGACAAAGACATGTTTTCAGTAAATGGAGCTGCAATGTTAGATATCCATTTGCAGAAAAAAAAAAACTGGAAAAAAAGAAACAAAAAAGAAACTTTGGTATTTACTTAACACCATATACAAAAATTAACTTGAAATGATCATAGATATTAACATAAAAACTAGAGCTGGAAAACTCTAGAGCTAGAAACTTTATAAGAGAAAATATTTGTGACTTTTAGTTAATCAGACATTTTTTTAAAAAAGGACACAAAGATCAGAAACATTAACAGAAATAAACATAGTTGATCATTACAATTTCTCAAAATTTAAAACTCTTATATTTGAAAGAATACAGTTATGAAAATGAAAAGATGTTCTACAAACTGAGAGATACCTTTTGCAAAACATGTATCTGTTAAAAGACTTGTATCCAGAATATAGAAAGAGCTCTTCCACTCAATAATCCACCTAATAAGAACACAGTCAAAATATTTGAATAGACATTTCACTAAGAAAGATACGTGCCTGGTAAATAAGCACAAGAAAGTAAGCTCAATATTATCAGTCATCAGAGAAATAAGTTAATACCACAATGTGCGAATAATATTTTGCTTCCACTAGAGTGGGTAAAATTAAAAATATTTAAAATGCTAAATATTGGCAAATATTTGGAGCAACCAGAACTCTCATACCTAGCTAATAGGAACTGAAATCAAAATGGCACAACCTCTTTGGAAAACCCTTTGGCAGGTTTTTACTTATTGTTAAAGAAGTTTAAAATAGGCAGTAAATGACATACTTTATTTTACCCATTAATCTGGTAAAAGTTTAAAATGTCAGTACATACTACAGTTGGCCAGTGTCTGGGTTAAAACATCTTCTTGTGTAGTATTGTAAGATGTCTATTGGTAAAATATTATATAGGGTATAATTAAGGTCACATCTCATAAAATCAAAAGGTACCAACAGTAAATCCAGCTATCTGTAGGAATATATTCTGTACATGTAATGTCAAATGTGTGTTGAGTATAGCAATGCTTGCTATAAGAAAACAGTCAATCAAATCATCATATTAAAACAGCTCGTATATGAGTCAGTAGGTAGAATGTTCTGTCAATTACAGTATTACATAGTTTTTAAAAGAAAGATGTTGATGTGTATAAAGTGAAACCTCAATATTTGCAGATTCCACAACACATCTGCAGGTTCAACCAAATACAGGTTGAAAATATTCAGAAAAAACTCAATATAATAATACAAATAAATAAAAGCAATACAGTGTAACAACTATTAACATAGCATTTACATTTTATTAGATATTACAAATAATCTAGAAATGATTTAAACTATATGGGTGGATGTGAGTAAGTTATAAGCCCTGCGCCCTACAGGCCATGAGATCTGGGGCAAATCATTGCCTTTCAAGCCGCAGTTGCCTCATTGGAAAATAGGAAAAAAAAAAAAGTCACAGAAGTGCATTAATTATGCATTGTATGTCTGTATCAAAATATCTCATGTATCCAATAAATATATCTACCTACCATGTACCCATAAAATGAAACTTGAAAAATTTAAAAAAATATCTGAAATATTACGTTGAAAATGCTAGAAATAAATGATTCATCAGATTTAAATTGCATACCAATCTGAGTAGCATTATGAAATCTCATGCTGTCTAGCTCTGTGCTGCCTGGAATGTGAATCATCCCTTTATCCAGTGTATCCACATATAGACCCTACCCATCAGTTAGTGACCTAGCAACCATCTTGGTTATCAGGTTGAAAAACATAGTATATTGGGTTCTGTACTATCTGAGGTTTCCAGCATCCACTGAGGGTCTCGGAACATATCCCCCACAGATAAGGGGAGGCTACCATACTAAAAAAGAAGAAAAGTACAGAATCTGCTATTTAAGCTTCCATTTTAAGGTGCTAGGAAAAGAAGTACAAATTAAGTTTTTAACTTATTACAAAGTAAATTATGCAATGCAAGTAATAAAAATAAAAGATGAAATTAAAATTAAAAATGGACAAATAATAGATAAAATCAATAAAGTCAAAAGTTGACTTTTTTGAGATGATTGGTAAAATGTATAAACCCCTAACCAGACTCATGAAGAAAACAAAATATGAGAAATGAAAGAGGGAACATCATAACAAGTCCTACAAACATGACAATGATAACAAGGAAATATTATATACAACTTTATGAAATAAATTCCACAACATAGGTGAAACTGACGCATTCCTAAGAAACATAACTTACTAAAACTAGTACAAGAAGTAAAAAGTCTGTATAGTTCTGTGTCAATTAAAGAAAATGAATTTATAATCAAAATCTTTCCACCGAGAAAAATACTAGCCCAAATGGTTTCAATGGTCATTTTTATAGTACATTCAAGTAAAAAAATATATCATTCTTAGAAAATACAGGAGAAAACACTTCTGCCCTCAATTTATGTGGCCAGCAAAACTCTGATTCCAAAATCTGACACACATTACAAAAAATTTCAATTACAGACGAGTATTTATAATGAATGAAGAAACAAAAACCAGTAACAAAATACTAATAAATAACATTCAGCAATTTATGTAAAGGATAGTACCTCATGACAAAGTTCAGTTTATCTCAGGAATTCAAAGTTGGTTAAACATTAGGAAATCAAAGTAATTAACAATATTCAGAGAGCAAAAGAGAAAAAAAGTAGTGTATGCTGTTACTTAAAAATATTGTATAAATAGAAGAAAACATTAGAAGCACTTACATTAAAATGTTATAAGTAATTTCATTGGATGGTATGATTGTCAGAAATGTGTTTTGTTTGTGTTTTGCTGTATTTTCCAAGCTTACTGCAAGGAGTATTATGATATTTTATAATTATATAGGACTGTGGTCGGGGGTAGGTATAATGATAAACCATTTGACTATGCTTCAAAGAGGCTAAAGCTAAGAAAGACAGGCACAGAGACTTATAGTTTAGAATAATAAATGAAGGATGTTGGAGAATACTGTATATCCATGTCAGCTCAGAGGAGGGGCACAAACAGACTTGGGATGGAGTCAGAGAAGTAGCTTAATAGTGGGCTGGTTGTAGAGAGAAAGTAAGTCCGTTGTCAATGGTGAAATTGTATAATCTCTGTAGTTTGATATGCATGAGAAACAGATTTTTTTTCCTTTTGGGTTGTTTAGGCTCAGTTTTATTAAACTAACAGAAGACAAAGATTTTATATCTACTTAATATAAATCAGTCTCCTATTTGTCTTTCCTCAAAGGCTTTCTCTATCCCATGGGATATGTAGCAGAGTGCACAAATCGGATCCTTCCACTGCCAAATTCTGACTTCTCATCACTCTTGAAGAGAAAATCTTCCAACTAACAGAATTCTGCTTTTTAAAATTTTCTTTCATTCCTTTCTTTTTTTTCTCCCTATCTTTTATTCCTTTAACATTACACTTTATTCTAGAAGCTCATAACAATTTTGGCAAAAACACAAATAAATAAATGAACACAATAGCTTCCACAGTCACTAACAACCTAAATTGTGAATAATTAGGCTGATTTAGTTTTAAGTGACATTTTAACGATAATTTCGTTAGTTAAATTTATAAGAAAGAGTGTTATTGTTTTAAACACTCAACTTATTTCAGAATGGCACTGGGGGAAAAACCCTGAGTATGAGAAAAAGGTTGTGTTAATCTGAGTTAATTGTTGGTTGCTTTTACTTATTTTTATTTTTAATTTTTGTTTTTGAGAGGGAGTCTCACTCTGTCACACAGATTGGAGTGCTGTGGCATGATCTCGGCTTGCTGCAATCTCTGCCTCTGGGGTTCAAGCAATTCTCCTGCCTCAGTCTCTCAAGTATCTGGGATTAAAGGCGCCTCCCACCATGCCTGGCCAATTTTTGTGTTTTCAGTAGAGATGGGGTTTCATCACGTTGGCCAAGCTAGTCTTGAACTCCTGACCCCAGGTGATCTGCCCACCTCAGCCTTCCAAAGTGCTGAGATTACAGACGTGAGCCATCATGCCTACCTATTGGTAGCTTTTAATCTTTATCTTCTAGCAAAGTGATATTGTTTAGGTACAAATGGAATTCTTTTTTAAAATGTACTTTGCTTTCTGATAGAAAATTACTGAAGAAAGTAAAAGACTCTCAATTTGTGATAGTGAATTATCTATTCCTGTCATCTGAAAATTTTACATGTGAACTTTGCCATCCCTTAGTAGCATCTAATCCTAACAATCATTACTATTTAGTTCTTGTTTATTCTGACATGGCAGTACTTTCGTTAAGTGGGCAACCCTACATGTAGAATAAAAACCGATTATTTGCTTGCTTTAGATCTTTTTCTTTCTGACAATTGGATACATTATAAAACAACAGCAAGGTCAATTAATAGCATAATCTAACAGTCAATTCACTGATAGTTTTACCCGTGCCTGGCCAAGACCTCAAATCAGAATATCAGTGTCATATTTGAACACTGTAGTGTTTCAGAAAAGAAAAAAATCCTAAAAACCAACAGCATTCCATTGAAAGGCATTTTCTGTAGTGCTTTGATACGTAACTGACTGAAGCTCAGCATGCAAGACATTAATCTCAACCTTCATGTAATATACCACTGATGCTCCAGGAAAATAAAATTATAAGACTTTCATGTTATTCCAAACAGATTGAGAAATGTGCCAAGAGGAATTATACCTTAAAATCTTCTATTTTGTTTTCCATAATAGGGACAAGGGGAGAGAAATATTGTATATTTGGCTATAAAATCATAATGAATATTTATTCAGCACATTTTTCTTTTAGAAATTGTATGCGAATTAAACTAGTAAAATGTTTCATTTTCTCACATCATATTGCATGGTAGTCGGGTTGCGTGTGTGTGCGTTTGGGTGTGTGTCTTTGCATGCACTGTCATAACCTATCTGGCCAAGCGTGAACTGTCTCCAAAGATTAAGTGCACCTATTTTGAACTGGAGGCTGCATGCCATAATTTTTAGCTAACCCGTTTCTTTCTTAGTGAAAACAGAAATAAAAATATATTGTGCACACTTCATTGCTAGAGCCTTTGACCTCAGCTGCCTGTCTAGCTGAGACTGTGATGAATGCTTTGTGTCCCTTCATTTTTAATTGCTCATAAATTGTTATCCCACGAAACACAAAACTAGCCTTGTCCTCATTTTAGTTGAGGTTGGAGGTCAGCCTAACAGTAATACAATTAAGGAGTGTCTTTGTGTGGGGGTGTGGGAGTGAGGAGGGCACTAGGGTTGCAGAAGAGGGGTAAAGAAATGTAGTAGTCCTTTCTAAGGAAAACACAAAGAAAATTCCTACTTTTGAGCGAAAACATCACACATAGAGTAAATCATGCTTGTTTGACAATTGTGTCCAAAGTGCTTTGAAGGGCATTTCTGGACAGCAACAAAGGAAGTGAATTATATTTTATGTCTGTGCTCAAGCAAAAATGTGTTTTGTGATTCATGATGTAGAGGATAAATTAATTCTGTGAAAAAGAAGTCTGGTTTCAGAAGTAGCATCTAAACCCAGGTTGTTTTCAAAAGAGAGTGAGTGTGAATCTAACGCCAGAAGTTAGCCTTCAGCTTTGTGCCACTCTGTCATCACCCAGACAGCAGCTCATGGCGACTTCTCCAGCACACATTTGATTCCAGTGCACTGTGGATCTCTTCTGTGGGTTTTGCAGAGTCAGTCATTGTTTTCAATTATACTTCCTCTATTGCTCAGCAACTAAGGTATGACCTTAAACAATCATGTTTCAAATATCAATGGAGCTAAAGCTTTGAATCTCTTTTCTCATTTGTGAAGACTGTCAAAAACAGAGATGATTATGCACTTTCTTTATTCTGCCTAAAATAGTGTTTAAAGCTCAGTCAGTGGCCTATTGACTGATTTTATTGTTTTGATTAAACCAAACCAGAAGCAGCATGGTCTAAATGAAAGCAGAATTGAACTTATAGTGAGACCACGCCTTTCCTTTTTTCCAGCCATTCTTCTGATTTTCTTTCATTTCAGACAAATGGTTTGAATTCCACGGATTACAGACTTCTGTTTTCAAAATGAAAACATACCTTCAGTATTTACCTTACAAAAATATAGGCAAGGGAAAATTATATATCTGTTACAACTTTCTTCATCAAAATAAACATGTAAAATACATTTTCGCCATTGCAATGTTTCTCATTCTCGTCTTAATCACTGTTTGCTTGTTTTACCATGTTTCACACTACCTTTTGAGCATTTTGTCAAACTTGGTCAAATTCTGAATAACTAAATGGTATTCCCAGCATTAACTTCCCCATTCATTACTAACTGAGTCTTTTCAGTTAGTTAACTATTCTCCCAATAGAATGTATACTTCTCTCTGGGGTAGCTTTGGCAAAATAGAAAATAGGTTAACTATAGACCACTCACTAATGCACCAATTTGGTCACCATTAATCTCCTCCTATGTACATTTCTGGGACACTTCTTATGTCTCAAGTACTGTTTAGGTACTGAGAGTAGAATCATGAACAAAAAAGAAAAAAAAAATCTGTCCTTAAGAGAAATGATATTCTATTAATTTGACAAGTTCAGTTAAATCATGATGTCCAAACATATAAACAAAAGCATAATATAATGCAAGCAGGGACAACAGGAATGGGATAATAAAATAGCTAGATTACAAATCAGAAACTTAGAACTAGAGACCTGTTCTGCTATTCCCTAGCTTTGGGATGTTAACAGAACCTTTGGACCCCGTATTCCTTATTTGTAAAATGAAGGAGTTTGGGGCCTATTCCAATTCTAAAATTATGGAAAATTGTGGGGTTGTCTATATAAGGGAGAAATCATCCCTCACCCCTCAATGCGAGACAAAGAGAGAGAGAGACAGAGACATACAATTATCTCATATTTTCAGATTAAGTATATTCCTAGCTTTTGGCTGGAAATTTTTGCCAGAAAATTTCAGAGCTTTTAAAGCCTAGAGACGGAAAAACAATATTATTTTTCTTTGTTTACTTTCAGCTTACCCTGAAAGTAAGCTAATTGCAATAGCAAATGATTCTGGTGCTTGGTTTCCTGGATGTTGACAATGTTGGCACTTTGTCACAAGAAGGAGGGCAGAGCTAACTGGTTCATAAGGTTCCCAGTGGTCCGAATAGCAGAAAAATCTGTTAGACTCATGATGAGCGCATTGTTGGCTGAATTCAGCAGCACACAAGTCTAAAACTGATCATCTGTGCCCTCACCAGTAACTGCTACTTGACTGTAATAAGAACCACTACATGCTACCGAAAATGATAATAATGATTCCTAGCCATAAGAGAGAAGAAAATTTTATTTTTAAAACATTTCATAAATCCTCCAATCTGAAAAAAAAATCAAATTGAAGTGTTAAATATTAGATATAAAACTTAAAGGTGTATCAAAGTTTGCCTAACACATCATGCATTTAATGGAAATTATAATTTGTATGTAAACATTTCAAAGTATTAGACATTAATTAAAGAGCATATTTTATATGGCATTTCAGTCTCAAAAAATGGCTCAAGATAATATTTAAATTAAGATTAAAATATCTTTCTAGTTTTTACTGGAATATATAACATTTTCTCTTATCTGAACAAAACAATTCCTAGTTGAGAAGTTTCTAATAGGTATAATAGGGTTTTTCTAGTTTGTAACTTTTCCGAAGGCCGTAAGAATTAGAATCACACAGCAGCATACCTACATTTTCAAATGAATGATGAAATCAAGATAGAATGAGCACACATCACCATCTTATAAGTGAGTGTTTTTCTTTTTTAAAAAATCATTATTGACTATCTCCTCACTATAATGCATACTCCTTGAGAGCAAGGGATTTTGTCCACTTCTTCATTACCACTGCTGTATCTCCAGGGCGTGGAGCATTGACTAGTGCATAGTAGGTGTTCAATAAACATTTATTAAATGAATTAATATTGTTATTATTTCCTGAGGCATAAACAAGAAGACTAAACTTCTGTAAATTAGTGCCCAGATCCAATGCATTCTAATCCTAAGTTTCTTAAGATGTCACTTGCTAGTTCCTTCTTTGACTGTTATGTCCCTACAAAGCCAGGAAAAAAAAAAAAAAAAACGAAAATTAGCTCTGTTGATTTCTGTCTCAGAGTATTTTTTTAGTATCTAGTTTGACATGGCAATAAATGTAGTTAAAGTTTGATTTTTTAATTCCTAATACCATCAATACCTTTGCTTCAGCCCAGTGGTTGTTTTTTTACTCATTCTATCAAGGAATGTGCAGGATCCAAAATTATAAATTCCTCATTAAATTGAATAAACTTATTCCTTTTGAGGTTGGATTTTATAATATTGCCTGCATGTGGTATTTGTAAAATGTGTATGACTTTGTCATCTCCCAGAATTTATTTATATTACTATTTAAACCTTGAAAGTAGTTTCAAAAACCACTTGGCTTACAGATTTTGTTGTATTATTCTGGGACATTTACATTTGAGCAAAACAGTATACCATTGGAAGACTCCATATTTATATCACTATTCAGAGCAGAAAGTTTAGGATCATGCATTAAAATTGGGTATTCAGACAAGGCAAATTAATAAAAGCTGTATGAAAACATGTGAACATGGCATTTTTGAAGACATAATTAAACGATTTTTTTTCTAGTTGATTATGGTAATTCAAATGAATGCCTAATATTTAATACTAAACAAACTACAAAGTACAATTGAAAATTAGGGCGTATTTCATTTGCCACTTTGGAGTACCTACCTCATACTGGTAACTTCATTAAAAGGCATTGGTAGCTTATGACATCTGCATGGTTAGAACACCGTGGTAATTCAATACTCACTTTCATTTCTCTTGGGTTTGCTAACAAGAAAAATAGTATGATGCTATATGTCAAACAAATGTTTCACATATGTTGATAATAGTATCACCATATCATTAGTTTCTTACCCAAATAAAAATAATCGTATTAATTTAGGTCCCATGAGAACACTGTGAAAATGCTGTTTTGTGTGAGTTGGTGCTTTGAACAACTTTTTACTAAAAATGTTTCTTACCCTAAATATACTAAAAGTTGTGTGTCTTACTCATACCTATCTAGAGCTCTATACTTGCTATACTGCTTTTGGCCAACGAGCTGGCTCAGAGTGACCTCTTCTGTCTTCCATGTTTATATACTTAAAACTTTCTGACTTATAGAAGGCTCCCAGTGTGTATCCCAATGCCTCTCATAGTTACCAAGGGCTAAAGGTGTGCATAAAACAATAATGTGGATTTTGTTAAGGGAATATTTAAACCAGTTGGCTAAATTGCACATTGCAGCAATTTTAATCAATGCTTCTAACTAATAACTGCAGCCTTAAAATTCAGTGACACTCAAAATTTCCTAGTGAATGAGGAAATGAAATGTGTATTCCTGGGAACAGTGGAACAGTTGAAGCAGCACACACAATCAAAACAATTATTTGACATGCCTCAATTTATCTGAAACAGAGATGTGAATGTTTGCATGCTACTCCTATAACATATACCTTTAACATATCACTAAAAACTCCCAATAAACTTCATACTTCCGGGAGAAGGTCCATTTGTCCATTTTCTTCTGTTAGTTTTTCACATTTCCAACACCCTATCCACTCAATGACATAGACATAATCCAATTTTCGGTGAATATTTAGAGGTCAACATAATGATAAATAACAACTAAAGTTTATTGGTTTTGCTCAGAGTCATTCAGAACCCAACTGGTATTTCATTCCCCTGTCAGCTTAGAAATACCTAAAAGATTAGTCATATTCTATTATCAGATTTCTTTGGGAGCTAGCCAAACTCAGCTCATCTGAATGATTAGATGTCTCCTTCCTTGCTTTCCTCTTCTCCTCCTTCCTTCCTTCCCTTTCTTCCTTTTTCCTCTTCCTCCTCCCTTCTTCCTTTCTTCCCCCTCCCTTCTTCTCTCTTTCTCTCTCTCTCTCTCTGAGAAAAAACATAGCTAAAAAGTAACCAAGAAGTCATCAAAGGGAAATCTAAGTCCGCCCAGGAAAACTCAGAGGTGAGCAAAACTGGAAGGTGTTCTTTGTGTGACCATCAATCCTCTCCAATCTCTTTCCCATGGAAAGGATGAATTCAGATGACCTCTTTGGAATACCACTATTTTCTCTCCATCAAAGTTTGTACCTAGTCTTAATCACTTTACATGCACAAAGGTACAAAGTGTCTACAAAAAAATAAATAAATAAATAACCAGTGCCCTGGGGTTGTTCATCCTATGTTACAGAAATGCAGAGCTTCAGTTTTTTGATATTCTTCATTTCTCAGCCCCTATACAATGGATGTCACTAATGTCACCTTTCAGTAAGATAGCCATGGCCAGCAGAAGGCCTGGAAATGCCAATTGTAATTAACTTTCTTTTCAAATATGTTTGACAGTTTCATGCTGAGAAGTGCTTCTTACCTTTTGAACTTTCAGATTGCTTGGCTGAGCAAAATGCGTATCATTTTCTTTTAAAATTACCTTACAAAGAGCTATGTACTATGATATTCTTGCACATGTCAGCCATTTATTAGAGATTTAGATTTTTAAGCAGATTATCCTTGTTCCAAATGAGAGACCTTGCTTTTGTCTGAAGCATGGGCTATGTTCAGGTGTATAGCAGAGCACCAGGACAAGGACACTCATATATTCATAAATGTCAAAAACAATGACCCTTCCTCATGGGCTGATCATCCCAGCTGCTCTATAAGGTAATATTCCCAAGACCTGTAGAAGCCAGAACCATGCTCTCTGACAGTAGCTAAAGAAAGGAAAGAAATGCTCCTTGGGTCCAGTTTCCTACAATATGGTTATTCATCATTTTTTAAATTACATCAAAAATCAATAAAAATGGAAAAGCTCTATAAATGCATCTTTTCTTAATTGAGAGACTTAACCTGACTTTTGCAGTAAGAATAATATACCTTACTGTGACCTACTTAAAAAATGTAAAAAGTCACTTTATGGCTGCTTTTTTCAGTCTTTCATTTGGCCTTCCTACTCTTTTTTTCATAGCAAGAGTACTCATGACAAAAAAAAGAAGATACAGATTCTCACCAGCATTTTGATCAAGGAGAAAGGCTTCATACTTCAATAGTGCACGTAATGGAATTGGTCAGATTTGAAGCATGGGAGCACATTTTATCTTGGATCTTTAATTTTTTACAGTTCAGCTGACAGAAATTTAACTAAAATGTTGGTTATATGACCAGTTAGTGGACTCTCTGAAATAACATTTGCCTTAATTTTGCTGTAGATTGTCAGAAAAGGGTGTGAAGTAAGCACATTTTATTAATCCTTTGGTTAATTAGAAATTATTCAAAAAAAATGTCTGTAAGACTGATTTCCCCGATAAAGATACAAATATATCAATTACTCATAATTTTAAATCATATTGAAAACTCAGAGAATTATTTGTTTAAAAAAAAAAAACCCAAAGGATATATTTTTAAGGTAGCTTTTCCAGTCATCAAGACAATTGAAGAGACAGGTCACTGAGGTTCACACTACCCTAGAAGATGGCAATATAACCTTTCCTCCAAAAATATTAAAATGGGAATAAAAGCCTCATTCTCCATCCTCTTCAAGTAGAAAAAGCTATAACTAGCCTATAGTATTATCAATTTCAACATGATTTTGGAATTTATAAGTCTTTTGGTCCAAATTCCAAGTAAAAATACAGTTCAGTTTCCTGTAAATATACCACTTGGTGCTCTGTTAAGCTTACTCTTAACAAGTCCTCTGAAGATCAGGAGTGAATAGTTTTCAGCCATATATTTTTTTTTTAATTTGGAGGAACTTTAAAAACATTTGTTGCTTCAGTGTAAGACATCAAACCAAGGCAGTCAGTTGAATTGAAGAAGTTATGCAGATGTCTATTATCAGTTTAAGAAAATGAGTCTTGAGTGTTTGAGAGCTTCAACTGGAAGTCTCTTTCCATGGGGTAATGATATTTTGATTTTCTTAAGACTACATAGTTCTCATTATTAGGACTGACTGCCTGTTTCATAGAATATGTCTCCAAGTCAACAGGTAAAAATCATTTCTTCATCAGCCCTGTCTCTTTACTACACACTTTTGGATAGCCAATGGATAAAGAGTAGATAAAAGAACCTCTCCCTGATCTTTTAAGAGGGAAAATTATGTGAGTAAAGCATTGCTTAAGAAATTCAGTATAATATTGACCAATTTTTCTGAAATCCCCCTCCAAATTTATTTAAATTGTTAGCCTATGCCCCATTTATTGTGCTCTAAGCATGCATTTTCTAAGGCAATAAAATGAATTGTTCAAAAGCAGTTCCAGGATTGACTATGACTTAAAAGAGGCAAGTTAGAAAAGAGCAAAGTAGCCAGGAGACTTGAAGTGGCAGGCAGAATGTTTTGGCAGCTATGATAAAAGTGAATGTCATTGCCCTAACCCTAAGTAAAGGACAATATTGGCCGGGCGCGGTGGCTCAAGCCTGTAATCCCAGCACTTTGGGAGGCCGAGACGGGCGGATCACGAGGTCAGGAGATCAAGACCATCCTGGCTAATACGGTGAAACCCCGTCTCTACTAAAAAATACAAAAAAACTAGCCGGGCGAGGTGGCGGGCGCCTGTAGTCCCAGCTACTCGGGAGGCTGAGGCAGGAGAATGGCGTAAACCCGGGAGGCGGAGCTTGCAGTGAGCTGAGATCCGGCCACTGCACTCCAGCCTGGGCGACAGAGCAAGACTCCGTCTCAAAAAAAAAATAAAAAGGACAATATTTTGGGGATAAAATGTAAAAGAACTTGGTTTATAAATACAGTTAAAATGTGGCTCGTATTTAACTTCAGTTTTCAAGAGATTCTAATGGTGTGCTAAACAGCAGAGTTTTAGTAATAAATCTGTGTGTGGGCTACCCTAAAAAGCTCTAAAAAGTTTCTAATTAATTCTGGTGCTTTAAGAACCAGGCACATATGTCTCTACCACATATCGAAAACCAAATTATCAAAAATGCTCACCTACTTTGCAAAATCATCTCAGTGCAAAGAACCTTACATATATAATCTATGTCCATGTATTTCCTAGTTCACTTCCTTTTCCAATTTGCATTCCACTTTGTTAGCTCACCAAGTACTTTTTAACTTGGCATACAGAAACCCAGGTGTGATCGATCTTAGAAGACATTCCTGTGTATGTAAGAAAATGACTTGGGAAGTACATAGAGGGGGACTACTTGCACCTGTTACATCTAATTTCAGAGGCAAATGGGAGGAGAAAAACCATAAAACTCCATAATGTCCAGGTTATGCCAAATCCTGAGAAACTGCTTCAATATAAGAAATTGTTCAAAAACATCATAGGATGAAAAACAAATAGTCAAAGATTGTTTTACAGGTAAAATACGTGATCTAAATTACGAAGACATATATACACCCAAAATAACCATGATTATGTATTTCATATGTGTATACTTTAATAATTTTGAAAATAAGAGTTATAGAATCACCATATATATACATAGGTTTTCTTGACTCTTAGTTGAATTTAAACACACATAGGACTGAAACAGTCCATTATGTTTTTATTTTTAATAATGAAGTACTATTTTTCATATATTGATAAAACAGAAAATGCTTTAACTATTCCTTCCCCTTTTCTCTGTTGAATTACTGTCATTGTTACATAATTGTTACATAGAGTGTCACATGGAAATCAATAGGGTTTGGCATAAAAACAAGTGAAAGTTTACTGCTTTTCAATATTTGTTAATGCAAGTCCATAATGCTAAATGTTAAAGTTGGTAGAAGACACTATCTGTATCTTGTTCCTGTCACTTTTGTTTTTCTGATCGAATATATCAGCCAAGCTGGAAACAATCATTTATTTAAGTATGAGTCAACTATGCTTTCTTAGAAAAAGAAGGAGGAGGAAAAGGAGGATGAGAACGCAGTACAAGTTATAGGCAAATATTGCTTCTTCTCTTTTTTTTTTTTTTTTTTTGAGACAGAGTCTTGCTCTGTTGCCCAGGCTGGAGTGCAGCAGTACGATCTCAGCTCACTGTAAGCTCCGCCTCTGCCTCCCGGGTTCACAGCATTCTCCTGCCTCAGCCTCCCCAGTAGCTGGGACTACAGGAGCCTGCCACCACGCCAGGCTAATTTTTTTTTTTATTGGTATTTTTACTAGAGACAGGGTTTCGCTGTGTTAGCCAGGATGGTCTCGACCTCCTGACCTCGTGATCTGCCCGCCTCCGCCTCCCAAAGTGCTGGGATTACAGGCATGAGCCACCGCGCCTGGCCAATATTGCTACTTCTAAAATAACTGTAGAGCTAAATATAGGAGATGGAAGGTCAGATGGTACAAATGCCAAGTGGTACTCCATTCTATATTCAGCAAAAACATATTGTGTACCTATATGTGAAAGACATCATGTAGGGTAGACATCTATGATCAATTCCTTCTAGCATCTGGGCTATGACTCATTTTTAAGTAAAAAGTAAACTTTATCATTTTTAAGGAAAAGATGTTTTATATTCCATTCATTTTTCACTTTGGCCTTCAGCAAGTTTATAGCTTGGAGCTCATAGCAAAACTCCTCAACTAGACTTTTGAACTACACACAACACTTTGTTCCATGATGTCGAGTCTTTTATTCTTATGTTTAAGATTTCTTTATGTTGTATATTTTTTATGATCTTTATTTTTTAAAGAAAATTTTACTACAGAATCTTTTCTTTGCCTTTTGCTAATTTTTACTCAACAATTGTTTAATGCCTAGAACCAAGTTCCTATAACCCAGATGGGGTATCCCCAAGCCTGTCTTTGCTCAAAGTCTACCTGGGCATTCTCACACCAAAAAGAGTGGGAAGAAGAGAGACCTGGACATGAAGGCAGATAATAGAATCTGTATCATGTCCTTAACAGAGGCCTTTGGATGCAGCATCACAAATGTGACATGGAGAAGGAAATATTTCTGAAAAGAGCCTCAACAGAAAAATTTAAATAGGTATTATTTGAAGTCAAGTGTAATATGAAAATTCAAATAGGTTCTCTGATTCCTGCACTGGAGATGTCAGCTAAAGTTCTACTGCAGTGCCCCACTTGTAAGTGCCCCCAAATCCTTCATGGAACTCGTATAGAACAGGGAACGTGATGAGGCTCCTCACCCCATCAGGTCCCTTCTTAGGACAAGGGAACCTGTTTATCGGGTCCCCAGGATTAGAGAAAGAAGTGGAGTAGAACAATATCATGGGACTGTTTGAAGCTCTATATTAATCATAACTTATTTAATCATTTTACACCCTATGAGACATGGACTAAGCCAAATCATCTCTTGATTTTTCTTTCATAGCTCTTCCAGAACCTTCTCTTTTCATCTCTCAGGTGTCCTAGATACCCAAAAGCTCCTAGTCTGGCACATTTTTCAGTCATGTCTTTGTTACCTTACCCACCACAGACTGGAACATGTTTCATACTCACCTGGAACATGTTTCATACTCACCTGTTTCTCTTCATGCTTCCACATTTTTTCCAAACTCTTGCTAACTCCAACCAAAGATAAATTATGTTTCATCCAAATTAATTCCTCAATAAGCCACTTTTATACAGTCTAAAAAGGTATTAACGATGCTTTCACTGGGGAGGGGCTGAAGCAAGTTCACTGAGTCCCCCTGGATTACAGAGAACCAATATCAGCTCCTACTGCCACTCTACTCTCTCCTCCACCAAAACCCAGCATGATTCTCTTG
Source organism: Piliocolobus tephrosceles (assembly GCF_002776525.5). Taxonomy (NCBI): domain Eukaryota; kingdom Metazoa; phylum Chordata; class Mammalia; order Primates; family Cercopithecidae; genus Piliocolobus; species Piliocolobus tephrosceles. Next base: position 73,857,706 of record NC_045438.1, on the reverse strand, counting down.
TTTCTTGAGTATTGAGCTGTCATCTGTGAAATCATCTTGGCTCCTACAAAACTATGCTTGCACCTGCTCTCCATGGGTTTAGAACAATGTTGTCCAACAGAAATATTATGCAAGCCAAAAATGCAAACCAGATAAGTCATTTTAAAGTCTCTAGTAGTCACATTTTTTTAAATTTAAAAATAAATATATTACCTTGCTAAGGCTGCCACAACAAAATACCACAGGCTAGGTAGCTTGAGCAACAAAAATGTATTTTCTCACCTTTCTAAAGTCTGCAACTCCAAGATCAAAGTGCTGCAGATAGATTCTTCTGAGACCTTTCTCCTTGGCTTGTGGATGGCCACCTTTTTGCTGTGTCCTCTCATTGCCTTTTCTCTATGCACATGCAACCCTGACATCTTTTCTTCTTCCTATAGAGACACCAGTCCTATTGGATTAGGGCCCACCCAAATGACCTCATTTAACTTTATCTCCTTAAATGCCGTATCTCCAAATACAATCACACTGGGAATTAGGTCTTCAGTATATGATTTTTGAGGGGGACATAATTGGGTCCATAATAACTAGTAAAATTAATTTTTAAAATGTGTTTCATTTAATTGAATATATCTAAAATAGTATCATTTCAACGTATAACCTTTTATGTTTTTGTATAACATGCTATTTTTATACCGCATCCTCAAAATCTGGTGTGTATTTTATGCTTACACTGCATCTTAATTTGGACTAGCCACTTTTTCAAATACTCTGTAGCCACATATAGTAGCGACTACCATATTGGACAGCACAGGTATATCAGGACCAGAGATATTATTCCAGATGACCCCTCTCTAAGCTGCAACTTAAACCTCATCCCCATTTGCTCAGGCTGCAATTTTTGCCCATATAAAATGAGTTTAGTTACAATATATTGCCAAGAGTAAGGGTGGATTTTCCCACTGCACCTATCAATTCTTCTTTTCATACAAAGTGGCACACATCTAGAAGGCTTTGTGGAGATGAGTCAAGATAGGGAAACTAACAACTTAATTTGACAACAGAGGTTAGATAAGAGAGTAGGAAGCAGCAGTTAAGAAACAATTTCAATGTTCTGGGTAGAGGGAAGGAAAACGATGTGAACCACATTTAAAAGGAAGGTGGTACCTGAGTACTGATTAGATGTGGGGAATAAAGATAAAAGTCAAAATGATTTCATGATTTTAAAAGATGATTTAAAAGAAAATGACTGTGGGCAATTCTCAAGACCTATGGGTAGTTTACAAGGTCCTTTCTATCTTTGTACCAAGATTCCCTTCAGCTGGAACCTCCAAAGAGATCATCTCCAAATCTCCTTTACTTTACCTATAGAAGTCTTCTGAGCTCCAGTACCACATTTCAGACTGCCTGGTAGACAATACCTGTAGAAATTTTTGTCATAAATTAAAAATTCACTTGCAAAAAGTTAAATCAGGTCTTATCAGGCTCACAATAAACCTGAATTTCCTTTTGACTTCTCTCTATTTTTCTTGATATATAATCTATTCTCCCTGTAATCCATTTTTGGAACTTCAAAGTGAATTCTGTTCTGAACCCTTTATATCAAGTTCCATCAGTCTTTTTAATTGGCTTTGTATTTTTTCCCACATTCTACTGCCACTTTAATTTTGGTTACTTTATTCCAAATTATTATACTAGCCCCTAACTAGTTCTCTTATCCTTCTCCTCCCTGCAGTTTATGCTACACAAAGCTGCCATTTAACCCCCTTAAATCTCAGTTATGAATCTCTCCTCTGCCTAATGAATATGTGTACTTCATATTGCTGGTTAAGCATTTGAGATCAGTCTTAACTGTTCCCAACCTCCCTGCCATCCTTACCCTATGTTATCCTCTTATACAAACTCCAACTTATCTGAATTACTACTCACCATTACCTTTAAAAAAAATCATCAAATATTTCCAGTTTCAAACTTTATCCCACATAGTACCCACTGCCTGAAATGAAGTACCATCATCTTTTGTCATCTACTGAAGTTTCAGCTCAAATGCCTTCTCTATGATGCTTTTCAGAATCACTCCAGCAAGAAATCATTTCTTGATTTATTCAATTCAAAACACCTAGCCCTTTTTTTGAACTTCTGCTATATGCTAGGCACCAGTGAATCAAAGTTGAATGAGCTCTGGTCCCTAACTCAGGAGTCTCAATATTTATTAGTAGAAACAAATGCATAATCATCATCAACTATTTATTACATTAACAAATATTTATCAAACACCAATTATATCCTAGACAGCACTCTAGGCTCTGAGGATATAACATACACAAGATAGATAAAGTACCTACTCTCAAGCAGTGTACATTCTAGTTGGGGAGACAATAAATACTATAAATCAGGGATCCCCAACCCCCAGGCCACAGAGTGGCCTATTAGGAACCAGGCCCCACAGCAGGAGGTGAGTGGTGGGTGAGCAAGTGAAGCTTCGTCCATATTTACAGCCACTCCACATTGCTCATATTACCACCTGAGCGCCCCCTCATGTCAGATCAGCAGCAGCCTTAGATTCTTATAGGGACACGAACCCTAATGGGAGCTATGCATGTGAGGGATCTAGTTTGTGGATTCCTTATGAGAATCCAAAGCCTGATGATCTGTCAGTCTCCCATCAACCCTAGATGGGACTGTCTAGTTGCAGGAAAACAAGCTTAGGGCTTCTACTGGTTCCACACTATGGTGAGTTGTATAATTATTTTATTATGTATTATAATGTAATAATGATAGAAATAAAGTGCACAACAAATGTAACCTGCTTGAACCATCCCAAAACCATCCCCTGCTCCCTGGTCTGTGGAAAAACTGTCTTCCACAAAACTGGGCCCTGTTTCCAAAAATGTAGAAGATGCTGCTCTGAATCAATCATCAAGAACATAGCAGATAGTGGTAAGTTTTGTGCTAATAACTACAATAGGGCGATGTGATAGGGAGTAACTGCGTGACTGATTTGGATAGGAATGATGTTCAATCTAATACATGAAGGACAAGAAGGCAGACACATAAAGCTTGGGGGAAGAGTATTCTAGGCCGAGGAAAGAGCTCTTATAAAGACCATAAAGTCAGAACTTGCTTGGCACATTTGAAGAACTGAAAGGGTTGTAGTTATAACTGTAAGGGATGTCTGGGGGAAGAGTGGACTGTAAGAAAGCAAGAATGGAATCACAGATACCAAATACGAGGTTCTTGCAATAACCTGGGCAAACAGCTGATAGGGACTTAGAAAAGTGGTGAGAAGTGGGCAAATTCAATATAAAACTTGGAGGTAGTCTATAAGACTTTCTGATGAATTGGATGTGTGGAGTGACAGAGCATAAAATCAATGTTGGTGATAATGTAATGCAATAAAAGCATACCTGGGGGTACATGCGAACACTTGGTAGGGAGACATTAATCCTAGTGTATGTGTGGGGGAGGGAGGAAGTCATGGAAGAGCACCCCTGCAAACAACATTAACACTACCTGAGAGTCCTTTGAGTCACAGTTACCTAAATTTATGTCATCTTTTTAAATAAAATATAGTCTTAACTATGTTTTATTTAAATCTAACATATGTTAGAAAATCTAACATATGTTGGTTTTCCCCTCCCCCACAACACCCAGATTAGTGCTCTGTGACAACAGCAAGCCATATAACTTTTGGATAAATAAATAAAAGAACAAATGTATGTTTTAATCATTAAAAACATGATGGTGATATCACTGACAGAAATGAAAGACAAGCGAGAGCCAGCATGTCGGGGAAAAGGGAGGCACAAAAAAATGTTGATTTAGAAGTAAAGGTGCCATGTTGAAAAAGAAATGATTCCTACTGTTTAGGAGAATGGGAAAGAATATAAATGCACTATTATCTTTTTAGGCCCACAACTTAGCTATTTTTGGTAGGGTTGTGGCTTCAAATAGTCAGATATTATTATGAACATTAATACATGTCTTAATAATACGAAGAATCATACCATCTCCTCCATGCTAAACCTGGTGGATGGGTGCTTTATGGACATCTCATTTAATCCCAACACAGTTCCATGTGGTAGCTGTTTGTATCACCATTTTACAGATGAAGGACTTGAGCAACAGAAATGTCAAACACTTCCCTGGGGCCTCACAGCTTGAAGTCAAAGAACTGGGATTCAAACTCATATTTAGACAGTTGCTTGCATTTGCCAACTTTTACCAGCCCACTTTGCTCTCTGTATAATTCTAGATGTTTTGAATTCAAGTTTATTTATATGTAGATGCATTATTTCTAAAGGCTAAACACTTGTGAAACTGAATTACAATTTCCTATTGAATCCCTTCATGGAGTTTCTTAAATATAAGTCCACCTCAATCTTATGTTTCATTGTACATGTTTAACTATATAAGCAGCGTACACATGTTGATTATGTCTATAAAGTCACTCTACAGTTTCGATTCTATGAGAGATCAACATTTATCATTCTGACTAGTGGTGCCCATTACATACTATAAAGGAATTCACATTTCTGCTGTCACACACCAATATATTGTCCTAGAGTCCTAGAAAAAGATGAGAGTGGGAAATAAGCTCTGTTACTGCACCCAAAGTAGGATGAAGAAAATTCTTCTCTCAGATTTACATATATTGTGTCCAAAGGCAACAGTAACCCCGATGAGAAGACCAATCATACCCAAAGCCTCAGCATCATGCAATATATCTATACAACAAATCTGCACATATGCCCCCTGAATTCTAAAATAGATGTTGAAATTATATTTTAAAATATTTCTAAATAACCCCAAAATAATTGATTTATTTTAAACAAATACTAGAGGCTTCTAAAGAATATTTTTGCCTACATTTTCCTTGGTCATTTTAATCAAATTTGAGCATGCACTCCTATTTTATAATAAAGGGGATTTTGCCCTTGTTTCAAGAAATATGCGAATCTTGGTACTTAGGAGGGAATGAGGCCTATCACTGTATCTTGATAATGCTAATCAACAATGCAAGAGAAGAAAATAACAGCCTGGATGAGCAGACTACACAGAGCAAGCGGGAAGTTGATGAGGCTTATTGCTTTCAAATGTCAACCCTATTTATAATGAACATTCAGAAAAACAGGACCAAATTCCCTTTGCACACAACTGTGGCAAAGCTGTACCCTCTTGTTTCTCACAATGAGATTTTTTAAATGAGGCTGTTGGTCTTGTGGGAATCAAATGATTTAGACAAATGTCTAGAGTGGGCTTTGAAAGGCATCTTGGGAAGAAGTGTCTCTAAACCCTCGTGGATAAGGATCTAGTCCATTTTCAAATCCCAGGAGTAAATGTGCTTGGTACGCCCTCTTTCAGATACTTAAGCAACCTTGCCCTTGTTATTATGACATGCTTTGAGAAGAGATGAGGAGCAGGCCTGGCCTGGTGGAAACCCTGTCAGATATGTTCATTAGTGCCCTTTTTCATTTTCCCCACATTAAGTTCAGCCTTCAAGCCCAGTAGTCCCTACTCCTTTCCCTGGCCCACAGCCAGGAAGAAAGCCTAATGGCTGGAGGGACAAGGTGTTTGGGTTCTGATACCACTAGCAAAGCTAGATTCCTCTGTGGAGTCACTGCAGTCAGACTGGTGTGTATTTCCTCATCAAAGAGGAACTCTGAGGCTTTACACCATAATTTGTATAATTAATCTTCTGAGCTTTTTTGAAATTGCATTTTTGTTGTTGTTGCTGTTGTTAATAAATGCCACTGTGTTATCAGTCCATATTTAGTACCAAGAGGAAATAACAGTGCACACAATGCACATGAACGTGAAATTCTAAACCTAGCTCCACCAAAGGTGTCACTCTTGAATGATGGGTAAAATGCTGCCATCTTTTGGTTATTGACAAGAGTGAATGGGGGTGGAAAAGTGAGGGGTGAAAAATAGAGTTTGTTATTCTAAATGCAAATTCTCCAGGTTGCTGAGACCTTATTTAAAAAGCTCAGAGAAATGTTCTTTAGAATTTCCAGAATTTTTCTTTTTTATTCACACAAGTTTCTGCTGCTTCATAGATTTTGCAACACAGGGTTTGTTCCTCTGGTTACAAGGACTTTTCTGTGGAGTCCAGTAAGTAGAAGTGGGTGCAATAATACAGTAGAGGGTTTGTTAGCTCTAGTAAAGAACAAGTGGAATCAGGTTGGTGTAAACAGTCACTTCACCATGACAGTGGTACACTCTTCCTGCCTCAGGAATACTTGAGAGCACCTTGCATTATGTTGCATTGAAATCCGTGTTTCCCAGGGTAATGAATTATGTACCATTTGTACTCCAGCCTCTTTTGAGCACTCAGCTCTAAATGTTTGCATCAGTGCCAGTGAGTGTAAGGTGATCTCATTAGGGCAAGAGAGGTGGAATATATATTAGTAGACACAGTATAATTCCCCAATAGCTTAATGTCAATTTACAATTAAAATGCAACTCCACATGCCATTTCTTGAGAAAACTACAAAGCTACAATTTTATTACATAGTCCAAAAGGAAAAGTCCCCAAGTGCTTGAACTGGCCCAGTCAACATCTTGCTACAAGACCAGCCCTCCTCATGAATGCAGCTGCTGTAAGGTGGGAAGTAACAGAAGCCCTCAGGTGATGTGAATTCTGCCGTCATACATCTGCTGCATTGATTAAACCTGTCATCCTCTTTTGGTGGCTAGCTCTCAGAAACTGGCAGTTCATACCTTGCGTTTTCAGAAACTATCATGGTAGGCATTTCCCAGTTGAATGTTCTCTATTCAGCAATCTCACTTGAGACATTTACTAATTTATGATCAGTTTTGTTTATTAAATAATTCAAAAGAGTTGAAAATAGTTTATACTCTTTCCCATTTGGAGGCTGAAAATGGGCTTCAGGATATGCGGAGGCCAGGCTGCTTCTAGAATTTAACATTGAGCTTACTTCTACTGCATGATTGGATTATCTAGTGGTGTTTGCTATTAAATGCATGGAATTACAAATTTTCGTACTTTAAATGAACAAACTGAGTTGTATGCTATTACCTAAGAATAGGTGTTGTTAAGCCAACCATTTAAATTGTTTGGGGTACACAATATGAATCTGTCTTCACCCCTTGGAGGACAGGTGTAGTGCACATCCTAAACATCTGTCATCTGGCAACAAGAAGAGAGAGTGTTTTATTTTTATCCATAGGCTCTCTGTAATATGTATGTATATCTGTGTGAACGTGCACATAAATTATACATATATACATATACATAAAATTACATATATAGTGAGGTTTTAACAGAACAATGAAAGTGGCTTAGTAAGCCGCCAATTTGAAGTAAATATATGTTTTTTTTTTAACACTACCAAAGAAATACAACTTTTGAATGTGTGTGTTTGTATTGGGTGATGTTGGAGCAAATGTGCAAGAACACCTGTTTCTATACCTTGCCCCTTCTTAAAATATTGTCTTGAAAGAATGTTATTGGCAACAATGAAAGAACACAAATTTTACAAACATTTCCCACCTCTTCTTTTTGAGCCTTTTAGTCAAATAGTAAACTAAAACTGTAGCAAAAATAAAAATCTCATGCAAAATCAAAAGGAACTATTTAAGATAAATATACCTGAATAAGAGCAAATCACAATCAAAAACTAATATGCCAAGGTGAACTCATTTCAAGGCAACCTCTTCCCTTTCCCTCCCATATCTAATCCCATGCATCTGTTCATTCATTTGCCCCTCTCTTTACTATGATATGGTTCCTTTAGGTTGCTTGGCAACCATTATAATGCTGCTGCACATGCGTGCTAGATAATAAATCCTATCTTGCTTTATTTTTCTCCTTCTTTAAAACAAGGAATTACAAAACAAGATATTTCCCCCTTTTTCTAATGGACAAAAAACATCTGTGGGAATTTCAAAAGCACATAAAATGCCTGCAAGGATGCAGATAAGTAATTAAAATTCTTGACAAAGTGTAACTGATCATTGCCTAATGTGTCTACATGCAGTTATTATTTGCAATGGCCTCCTCTTTTAAATATGTGTACATTAATGTACATATGTCGATATATGTGTGTGTGGAACTATAAAGAGAAAGGAAGAGAGAGAAAAGAAAGTGACAGCTGCTATGCCCCAAACAAAGAAAATAAAGAAAATTCCTGGAAATAATCTTGTTTTATTTTATTTTTTTTTAAACAGTGAATGCAGTAGTTTAGAAGACAGGACCTGGACTAAATCCATCTACTTTTTTCTATAAGAAATCAGACAAAGCTTATGGCCTTCCCCTTCCCCTCCTTGGCAAATCCGAGTGTCCTGCTGCTTTCATTTGTTTTTGATCTGCCTCATTAAAAGACTATTGATGGCTTTAACTATTGTTCTTGTTTAGGTGCTGATTTACAAGCACTAATATCTGACTGTGCGAGATTAATGGGAGTCCAGGCAGTTTACGATTATCCTGAGGTCCCTGACCACACATGTAGGGGTTTGGGTAGGGGTCATGCACTCCTATGAAAAACTCCAAAGCAGGCTTAAACCTGGGAACGTTTTAATAGGATTGAATCTGTAATAGGATTTGGCAGCTTGGCCGAAACTGGATGGTGTGACTTGTTTGGGGTTTCTCTTCTCTCTTTTTTATATATATATTTTTAATCTTAGAGTCATTATTGTCTTGGAATAAAAAGACAATATTTTATGATGAAGTCCAAATATTGTTACTGTTCTTCAAAGGGGTCTTTAAGGGGTAAAAACGCTGTACAATATAGGATATTAAAAGAAAAGAATGCTGGGGCATGAAATGCTCTTTCTATTATGTAGTAAATTAGAAGGTAAAAAATAAAAGATGAGGATAGAAAAAATTTTCTGTTGTGAATGGCTGTGTATTTTTAGCTAAAAATGCTTTAAGTAGCCTAAAAGGCACTGGAAACACAGGGCTATTTATAAAAGAAGATATTTCTCCCAGGCAGGCAAAGCTGCCCTTCCTGGCACCATGTTTTGCTGAATAGCACAGTGCCCTGAAGCTGAAGTCTCCCTTAGTCAAACAACAAGGGCACTCTAAGTGGCAGCAGCAGTGTGGTGCATTCGATTTTTGAATAATATCACAAACACGAATAAAATTCAAAGTAAAGATACCACACTCTTGATAATATCCCAAATGGAATTCTATCAATATTTTAGTTCCCATTTGAAATCTGGCACAAGGGACTGTGAGCTTTGCCGACTCTATCTTCTATGTCAATTGACTTGATTGTAGTGTGGAAATTCAGGAACAGTGGCAGTAAAATTATTTAACATTTTGTACTCCGGTCATTTGGACATTATAAGGACACCATCACATAAAGATGCTTTTATTAATTTTGGTGGGCTGGAAATGAAACACAAGATATACAGCGCAGGCCTAGAGGGTCACACAAGTGCCCTTTTACAGGACCTAACCTGTAAATCTCAAAGCACAAAAGAAGTTACGGTGGCTATAAGACCTCATAAACAGGTAATAGGAAAATAAATTACAGATTTTGTTTTGGTTGGCTTTAAAAATCTGGTTGTAGCAGAACTTTTAGGAAATCTAAACTTTAACTAAATATCCGGAGTATATTTATGACTTCAAAGAAATTCACTTTCACACCCAAATACGTAACATAGCCAAGTCATTCTACTGTATTACTTGCTGTTATTCTGCTTCAGAAAGTTGCACATTTTTCGAATAGAACTATAGAAATGAAATGAACATATTATTTCAAACAGGGTTTTTCCAGAGAATCATTTTCTTCTTTGTTTATTTGTATTCCAAAGACGATTTTTCAAAGTCTATTTTTTTGTAGTGTTGCTATAACAATGATCTTTCAACCCAAAGATCTGAGGGGTTTTTATTACTGTTATTATTCCTTTCTAACTACATAGAACATTCTTCCTATAATACTCACATCTATACATACTATAAATATTAAGCGTTTATTATAGTTGTGACTATTTTTATTATATGGAAGGTAGTAAGTAACCTAAGTATTTTATTCATGAATGAAGCAATTTATAGTGGTGATATTAGTGTCCATACAGCATTGATGTCATAAGAACCACAGAAATGTTGACAGGAAGCCTCTCAGACATGATGCTTTGACCACTGGTCAGGACTGAGATGATCATAGTACTCCCTGAGGACAAAGCCACAAGGGAACTGACAGCCACTATAAACATTTTGGATACACATCAACCAGTGCTTTAAAAATGCTCCATTCCTAATGCTGTCCATAAACTCAGGTCCGGTGTTGTTATCACGATCACTGGTTGTTACTATCTAATATCAAATATATTTCTCATTATTCTAATATTTCCTATTGTTCACATCCTAGGAAGGAAGAAAAATCTATTACTTAATCCAATAACCTGGTATTTTCTTCTATAAATTCAAACTGCACTTAAATACTGCTTGACTAATCGCTTACACATTCTCATAAAGTATGCTGAGAAAGACATCATGATCCTCTATTTTGCAGGCTGAGAAGCTGAGATGAGGTGATAGAAAGTGGCTTAGGGAGGACCAATTCAATAACATCTAAGAATTCTACCTGAGTTCAACTCAGAACTGATTCAAACTTTCTAACTTTGAAATGCCATGGAAATGAGTTATGAAAGCTACAAACTTGCTCTCTGGATGCCAGTGTATTAATCATATTTTCTTTTGCACTTGCATGAGCTTTAAAGAATAATTTGATAAAGCTGATCCTGAACCCTGAAAACTGATTAACACCATCGTCATAAAAAAAACAGTGTTTTTACACACAAAGACAAAAATTTCCTTTTACTGAGGGACCTACTTCTGATTTTCAGAAATATCAATTATAACTAAAAACACTCTTGAAAATTTTCAAAAGGTTTTCTAATTAAAAGGACAGATCCAATGCAGAGATGATACATAGAACTTGTGTGTAAAAAGAGAAAGATAAGAAAAGAAAAAAGATTACGGTTGTTTAATTATAACATTTACAAAGCTAAAATTACAACATTATGGGTAATCATCTTCTTTGTAAAGCCTCAGAAGTGTGAAACTAAATATCCATGAAGCAACCTAATTTTCTGTGTTTCTTCCATAATATCCTCTCATGACAGTCAGCTAACTGAGTGCAACATGCCAATCATTGCTATAGAGAGATAGTGATTTTCATTTGACCAGATTTTTTTCAAAGAGGAAGGCCCAACGTATGTATTTGAGAAGATGGGAGTTGGGGGAATTGTTTGTTTGTTTGTTTTGGTTTGGTTTGGTTAGGATATATCATTACATTTTACTTTCTAATTTTTGAATGCAAATTGTACTCAGAACTGTGATCAGAATTGCTTCTGTTTATGTTTAATTACAGTGTTCATGACTGCATGCAACAAATGTAAACATTCATCAGCATGTATGGAAACTGCTCGTGGCTACAGCGTGTGCTATGTCTGTTCTTTTCCTGGTCCCAGCAGTAACTAAATCTCGGCAAAAATAGAAGATACAGCTATGAAATGAGCCCAATTCAGAAGTGGTGTAATATCAGTAATATATATTTGGGCTCTTCTCACAATTAGAACTATACAGTTTAGTAGATAAATTCGAATAGTTTATTTCATTTAAAACATCCCTTCTTTGGCTAACCATGGCCTCTTCTGCAGGCATGGAAGTAAAATGGTCAACAGAAAATTATGCTTCTCACAATGGCAGAGCAAACTATTCCAGAGTCTCCCAAAGAGTGAGATATTGTTTTTAGGAGTCTAGGAAGCAGTTGATGATTCTTTGGTTAAATATGCTTGATGACATGCTTGTTTAATCAAGTTCCTTTAGTTCAGGTGTAGAGCCTTTAGTATGCTAATGCACATTTTGAATTTTCCAGAGAGTAATAGTATACGCAACATCTGCCACAACTTTTCAACTAGAGCTTTTTTCTAAAGGACATGGTTTGACAAGGCTTGCATGGTTTTCTGATCCCAGAGAGGTTGTAAGCTGGTCGGAGATTGCCAGTAGGAGTTTGGTGGCTGCAGTTGAAGTGAAGCCTGGTCATGACTGTGGGAGAGCAAACATTTCTTACTATCTGATGTAGGGTTATTCCAAGGCCCTCTGGAAATCAAGAGTAGAAAGCAACAGTACAACGTCCAGAAACTGGGAAGTAGGTGAGGCACTAGAAATGGGTCCCTGGATTGTCCTCCAATCTTCACCCCTCTTTGCCCTCACTTGCAGTATTGCTTGGAAGCACTGAAATTGCTGTGAGGGAGCTCAACTCAGCTCACAAGTTTTCTCCTCTCCTTGGTTAAGAGGGTTTAAAGAACCTTTGAAGAGCTGATAATGAAATGGACAAATTATTCCATAGGTGTCATCTTCATGCAGACTCCAGCAGGGACAGATGTAGAGCATGGGACAAAAGGTTATTCTAGCCATAGCCTTTAAGAGAATTACTGTATACCTCCAACAAAAGCTAGATAATGGTGATGGCATGACCATGAAGAGTGGCCATCTTTGAGGACTTATGATATGCTGAGCACCCTGTTAAGGACTTCACATACATCATCTCAGTTAATCCTCACCACACTGGCCTTATGAAATAGAATGCCCATGTTATAGATGAGCAAGTTGAGGCTTAAAGAAAATCACAGAGGTCACCAAGTCAATAAATAGTGCAATCAGCATTCAACAGAGATATTTCTGACTCCAAAGTATGTGGAATTAACTATTCTGCCATACAGCCTGGGTCAGCACCTTATACATCTGGCTCAGCTAAGATACAGCCCAAATGAGACACCTGCTAAAGCTGTATCATAACCCAATCGGTCTCCTGATGTGGAATTAACCAGAATAAATCTTACTGTATGCAATAAGTTAACGCATATTTTGGATTTAACTAATAAGAATAAGCAATTTAGAAGCACCTTTTCTTTTAAATAAATTATAGTTTTTTTTTATAAGTGTATCAGGGAAGAGAAAAGGGATGGAGAAATATGAAACGTAGAGCAGCTGAAAAATTAAATACAAGTTAATTAATAAATGGCTATTTTAGGAAGTAACTTCAAATACAATCAGTTTCTAAATTCTTCCAATGGTTATTTAAAATATGATGTCAAATGAAGTATACACTTGCCATAATACAACACACTTCTCCCAGGGAAAACCTAAATATAAACAAAAAAACCCTGAAGCCACTTACTTCTATGCATGGGCAAATTTGCATAAGATATCATAAATAGATCCATATCCTCTTGCACCATGCAATGGCCTAAAATACTCCCCAGCACCCTATTCAATGACCAACACCAATCTAGAGAATGATTGTCCAGCTTTATAGAGATCATTATGGATGAGTGGCATGCCATCAATCAGATAAGTCCATAGATCCCATATAGTCCTGAGGTCATCACTCAAGAGAGAAATGATTTCTCCAGAAAGCATGCTCTGAAGGCTTTTTTGCTTCTAATCTTCATAAGCCAAATATAAAGCTGGATAACTGGAGACATAAGAGGAATATAAGTGGACATGTTTGCTCCAACTGAAATAATTGTGGTAAATTTGTGGTTGCAGTATATCCAAAAAAGGAGAGGAAAATCAAAATTTTATTTTGAATATTTGGGTGTGTCCTTCTGCCTACATTTTAATTTACTTAAAGGAATTTTCCTTGATAATATCATGAAGATAAATTCTACTTCACTATATTGTTTTGTTCTTGAGGGTTTTGTTTCTGTATGCCTTTGTGCAGATGATATTTGAAGAAAAGTAAAAAATATGAATATCTGGTTCCCAAGTGGGTAGACCTAGGAAGAAATGCCTCTAAGTACAGAAAAGTATCTGCGCCCACTTACAGGGCACCGGTACTGCTATGGGATGGCTTTCTGGGACTTCTCCAAGTTGAAGGGTCACATCTTACAGGGTGGTGCAAAAGTAATTTTGGTTTTTGCCGTGGAAAGTAACACTATCTTATCTAAGAGACAGAGACTCCAGAATACAGGGAGGCAGTCTTTGTCTCCTTGTTCTATTTCCCAGATCAACTTTTCCTGGTTTGTTCAAATCTAAAGCACGTTGCTGGCACTTTCCTCACAATGCCATCTCCAACAGCCTCCATCACCTTCTCTCCCACTCATGTCCTTCAGGCCTAGAAACACAATGCTTTGATAAAATACCAAGATGCCTATTCCCACCCCCTTTCATTTCAGTCCCCAATACACAGACCAGTCTCAGTGAGTTTTACCAGCCTGGTGGCTGAGGTTGGAGTCCAGAGATCATGGCAGGCATCTGGATGCCTAAAGGAAGAATCCAGTCATGTGACATAGAAATTGTTTACTTTCCAAATCACAGTTGCTGCAGCCCAGGAGAAAACTTGTCAAGCCTGCAGGGTGCAAAAAGACAATGGGGGTTTGCTCTGATACGGTAATGGTTGCCTTTGTGTTGCACTAATTGCTCAGCCCCAGTGCTTATTTGGCTCAGCAGTGAGAGGAGGGGTCTTACTTTGGCTTTCTCCATTTTGATGTAATCTTAGATAAACCTACCAGACTCTCTTTTCTTAAAATAATGCTCCTCAGAATGCAATATTCTATTTGGTCACATAAACATACTGCCCAATAAGTGCAAACAGAATTAAAGGTTTTAAATGATCAGTACCTGCCCATAATAATAAATAGTTATTCGTGTAGCAAAATCAGACAAAGTAGTTTGGCATCATATACAGGATTTTAATCATCTTTAAGGTCTTCAGTTCAAAAGAACTTAATTACATAAGCACCATATATGTCTTAGGTAATATGGAGAATATCCTCCTGCCCTCCCTTGAACAAGAGTCAAGTATACATTACCGGTATCAGTATAAGGGACAGCCACACTCCAAATCTGGCATCAAGACTTCCCTGTATTCACATGGAGTAAACAGGGGAGCCTGAGAAGTGTCAGGACTCGACCTGGATAATGGGCCTCGATCCAATAAACTGTGTTCAATGATTGCTGCAGCAAAGTGGCCGGGCTCTCGCCAGACACTCTAAGCTCTTTCTTACAGCCCTACAGGGACAGCTCTGACTTCTTCATTAATACCACAACTTTAACAGCAGTGATTCAGTTACCTATAAAAAACACACTCTATTGACAAGGATTATTTACAGAAAAACAGGAAGGTTTAAACAGTGGACTGTGAAAAACATCTGGGAACTTGTCAAAAAAGCAAAAACTAAGCTGCTTCCCCAGAAAATAAGGGAAGCACAAGCACGGGGCAACCCTTCTCTTTCCTAGACAGCTTTCTCATGTGGGGACTTAACTATGAGCACATAGAGGAGTTTTCAGATGTGGCTGTGAGAACTTATGCAAATTATAGAAAGTTCTCTGAAATACCTACAAATATTGCCATGTACATTTTATAGAACTTTTGAGTTTACAGTGTGTGCTGCTCTTCTATGCATGTAATATAAGGCTGGAGAGAATAAGAGAAGATAAATATTTTTCCTTTACTAACTGTTAGTTCTGGGCTAGCCACTTATCTAGTGGGGTTATTTCAGTAGGAGAGAGAGGGAGCTTGATCATTCTTTCTAAGAGAACAAACAAGCATGCATACTTTTCAGCTTGTACTGAAAGGTGACTTTATGACAGTCCATGCTATTCCATCACCACAGTATTAGATTTTTATTACTGCATAACAAAGGACCACAAATTTAGCAGCTTCTAACACCCATTTATTGATTCATGATTTCCATCACACCAAGTGTGAACATGGTGTGACTAGATTTTCTGCTCAGAGTCTCACAAGGCTAATACTCAGGTGGTATCCATTCTCGTCTGAAGCTTACAGTCCTCTTCTATGGTCATGTAGTGGTGGTAGAGTTCAATTCCTTGCGGTTGTAAGACTAAGGTCCCTGTTCCCTTGCTGGCTTTCCTCCAAGGGCTAGACTCATCTTCTAGACGCTACACCCATTTCTTACCATGTGACCCCCTCATCTTCAAAGCTAGCAACAAAGAATCTCCCTTGCATCAAATCCCTCTCACACTTCAAATCTCTTTCTTCAGGAAAAGCCCTGTCCCTTTTAGGAACTCACCTGATTAGATTGGATTCAACCAGGATAATCTCCCTTTCTTAAGGGCAAATGATTTTCGGCCTTAATTACATCTGCAGAATCTCTTCACAGAAGTATCCGGAGTAGTGTTTGATTGGATAAGTGGTAGGAGGTGTGTACATACCTGGGGCAGGGACTCTCAGAGGCCATCTTAGGACTCTATATCTCCCACAACTGCTTGAAAAACTGAAAAGCCTTGAGAAAAAATCCTAACATGACTCTCACCATCAGGTGAATCTTCAAGGAATCTGCTTTGCACCAGTCAAAGATATGGAAGTTCCCCTTTAGGGTTACAGTGATGTGATGGCAACTACTGGGTCTGCACAATCTCAGTTGTCTTTGAGGGTGAGCATA
The DNA here is from genome assembly GCF_002776525.5 of Piliocolobus tephrosceles. NCBI lineage: Eukaryota > Metazoa > Chordata > Mammalia > Primates > Cercopithecidae > Piliocolobus > Piliocolobus tephrosceles. The sequence goes on along the minus strand of NC_045438.1, from coordinate 73,841,341 downwards.
AATGCCCCTCTGATGAGCCTGAATGAGGGACACAGAGTCTGGGTCACTCTTTCCAGAGGAGAGAGAAGCTTGAAAACCAAGTGAGAAATGGGTTATTTTTAACTCCTTTCTTTAATTCTCTGTTAAAGGGAACCAAGCTCCTCTATTCCTAAGCACAAACATGCAAACATGACCAGCTCGGCCTTCTCTTGAAGTCTGTCCCAGAATTGACAGGAGGCAGATAGAGCCAGTCACCTGTTATCACTGCACACAGGCTGTATAACTCCCCAGTTACATGTGTAAATGACTAAGAGGACAGTTCACCCTCAGCTCCATGGAATGGAACTTTAGGAAGATAAATTTTATGACCTAATTCTTAGATGCAGACTGAGAGGGAATTAGTTTCAAAAGAAAAATTCTTCTTTTCATAACTTAAAAGTGCAAGTGACCTCAAGGGGCAAAATTGAAACTGAATGTCTTCTATTTTTTTTTATTATGGTAGGCTTTTTTTCCCCGTTTTTTCCTCCATTAAAGTAAAAAAAAAGCTAACTAAGTCTTAGACAGCTTAGAAGTTTTTTGAGTTCTTCTAAGTTCTAACCATAGCTTCAGTATGGTGTTATTCTAAACACTCTCTGGGTTAGATAATTTTTCTTCATTATGAATCTTAAAATGGAAATTTTAACAGGTTAGCACTTCTTTCCCAGGAAGAGAGATCATTAATGTGTAAAAACCCATGTGAGGAATAATATCTCCTTGCTCTCCACATTCCCTGCCTCATTGCCCACCCACTGCTGTGACTACAGGGGCACATGCCCAGTGCCTGATCAATTTCAGAAAACTCAGCTCATGGTCAGAGAATAGGGAAGTGGGGACGCCTAAGGAGCAGAACCAAAAAGTGGGGATGATCAGAAGGCAAATGAGTAACCAGGGACAGAAAGAGTGCAGAGATAGGGACCTAGTAGCCTGAGGCTTATGACCTTAGAGATACATGTGTTCCCTCCTTGACAACAGACCATACTGATCACATGACATTAAGAAGGTTACAACCAATGCAAGCAAGAAAACTAAAATGATAGTCGTCTTGGTCAGAAAAATGAATTAACAGGAAAACACAACTATTTTTGCTATGATGCTATCTTTATCATGACAGTTGTCCACTCTTACTCTCTCCTGAACTTATAATAATCATAATCATAATACATTGATGAATATTATGTGTCCACTTGACTAGATGTCCAGAGAGCTGGTAAAGCACTATCTCTGGATGTGTCTGTGAGGGTATGGGAGAAATTAGTGTAAGGAAAATGGATATGCTGCAGTCAAGAATAGGCCAAGGCAGACATCTGGTCCAGCATGACTCAGTGGGTTGGGAGCACAGGTGCACAACTCTGCTCATTATGTAGCCACACCCACATGAGCTCGTTCTTGGCTTGCAGCCACTGTTGTCTGTAAAAGGTATAATTACCTTACTAATGCTGTACCTATGGCTTGTGCCCAAGCTCACTTGTGGCCAGGATTACTCATTCCCAGAGAGAGTAAAGCCATTCCAAAACTGTCTAAGGTTCCTTGAGTGTTCTTCCAGCTCCCCACCACTCACCCTCTGACTCCCTTGGACCTCAGGTAGAACCTGACAATTGGCATCATGAACAGGATCCCCCATGACCATGGAGAAGGTGCTGAAGCAGCTGGAAGCACAGAGTACCCAGAGGGAGTGAGCTTTTGCCAGCAGGATTGGATGGGCATTTCTGACTGTGCTGCAAGAAGTGCACACCCAGTCCCTGGGGAGTGCAGTGCAGGTGGGGGCCCTCCAGGCGGAGGTGGGGCACCTGGAGGCCAAGCTACACAGCTCAGAGAAAGAGTTAGAAGCTGCCTTGAATTGGAACCTCCAGGCACAGGCGGATCACCTGGAGGCCTAGCTACAGAGCTTGGAAAAGGAATTAGAGGCTGCTAGGAATGCAGGCCTGCAAGCTGTTGGCAGGACCTAAGGGTCTGCTCCATAAAGAAAGGGAAGAAGCCCCACCCACGGGGACCCCCCAAAACGAGAGCAAAGTTAGCCCCAACAAGTTACACACTCACAGATGTGGATAGATTTTATTTTGGCCAGGGTTGACCGAGAGAAAACCGATAATCTTAACTTTGTGGAGACAGTTGTCTCCAGAGCAGCAATTCCAGAAAATGCCCAAGGGGGAGAAGGACATTGCTGTGTGACCCAGACCCACCCAAGCACCTCAGTTCAAAGACTACATGCTGCAGTCAGGTGGATGTGTAAAGCCTTTTTTGTTTGATTAAAGAACTGGATGAGGTGCCCAGCTTGGGGGAACAACGGACAACTGGGGTTCACATGCGGAATTAGTGATCCACTGGTCCCCCACCAATGTATAGTGGGTGCTGGCACTGGTGAATACTGGCACAGATTGCAGCCTTGTTTATGGGAACCCGGATAAGTTTCTGGGCAAACCTGCTCACGTTGACGATTTTGGAGGCCGGTCAGTGAAAGTGAAATCTGTATCTCTGCATATTGACGTCGGCTGTTTGGCTCCCCATTTATATACTGTTTATGTCTCTCCCATACCAGAATACATTCTGGGGGTGGACATTTTACACGGCTTGGCAGCTGTTCTATCACAGATTTGATGAACCACTTGATGATGGAGTCAGTACAGTACCACTATGTGGTGGGCTTAGCTATTGCTTTTTTTTTTTCTAGAGAGCCAGGAACAGTTTGCCTTCAGGGTAGGGCAACAATGGACTTTCACAGTGTTGCCACAGGGCAGTATGCATAGCCGCCCCCCATATGTCATGGTATTGTTAATAATATTGTTAGCCTCTGATTCTCTTGCAGATTTAGAAGCGGCAACACTCTTCTTGCCTGAGATTGGAATAACACGGCCGAGACCTCCTTCCTGGCATCTAAGCAGGCTATTCAGCAGGCACAAGCCCTACAGCTGGTTGACAAGAGGTGCTCATTTGAGCTGGATGTGCATATAACCACATATGGTTTCAGTTGGGGCCTGTGGCAGCACATGGAGAGCCTGAGAATGCCAGTAGGCTTTTGGTCCCAACTGTAGAAGGAGCTGAGCTCCAGTATTCCTTGAAAGAAAAGCAGCTCAGGCTCATGAGAGTGTGACAGGATGGGTTACAGTCGTCATGCGGGCAAGTTACCCAATAGTGGAGTGGGTGCATTCATGAGTGACAAACCCCCGGACTGAGACAGCACAGACACCCACTTTAGCAAAGTGGGTGCTTACTTACAACAGCGAAGTGTGATGAACACAAGCCCCTTAGCAGCAGAGTTGCAAGAGGTCTTTGGACCTGTAGTCCTAATGCAAGATAAGGCCATGGGGCCTGAGGCACTCTTAGACCCCAAGCCTTCACCTTTTAAGTAAGGGCACCCCCCGTTTCTGATGAGACATGGCATAAGGATGGGTCTAGCCAGGGTGCTGCTACTGCCTGGACTGTTGTCATGGTCCAGCTACTACGGACACCATATGGTTTGATACCAGGTATGAACAAAGTAGCCAATGGGCTGAACTCAGGGCAGTGTGAATGTCGATCACCAAGGAGGTGACACCTGCAGTAATCTACACCAATAACTGGGCAGTTTATCGAGGTTTAACCTTGTGGTTAACCACCTAGAAGTTACAGAAGTGACTAGTTGGTCACCGGCTCATGTAGGGCCAAGCCACATGGCAAAACCTATGGGACGAAGGATGACGTCCTCTGGTCAGATATGAGGACCTGTTGTTGGCTGCCCCAACATCCCTAAAGGTAGGGAAATAAAAGCCTGGCTTAATATATAAAGCAACATTGGGGTAATGTCACCATAGGGTGGTTGCCTGCCATAACCTAGAGTTGTTGTCCCCTGTATTACTGCTGTGGCCCCTGGGTCCAGGGTTCCACCCTGTGGGTGGGTCTCCCCACTAGAAAAACTCCCTTGCCCTAGGGGATAGAATACATTCCTATGTATCAGACCTGTCTGTCCAGAAACTGTGTGCCCAGAGCCTATGTACAAGGCCTATGCATCAGACCTGCATGTTTGGGGCCTGTGTGCCCATAGCCTATATATGAGGCCTATGTGTCAAACCTGTGTGTCCAAGGCCTGTGTCTCCCTCAGCCTAGTGGGTGGAGTGTAAAGAAAATGGATGTGCTGTGGTCAATAATAGACCAAGGTAGACATCTGGTCCAGCATGACTCAGTGAATTTGGAGTGCAGGTACACAACTCCATTCATTATATAACCATATCACATGAAGCACATTAGGTGATTACCCACGTGAGCTCTTGCTTGACTTGGAACCACTAGTGTCTGTAAAAGGTATAATCACCCTGTTAACGCTGTACATATAGCTCATGTCCAGGCTCACTCCTGCCCAGAGAGAGAGAGTGAAGCAATGTCGAAACTTTCTATGATTCCTCAAGTGTTTTTCCAGCTACCTGCCACTCGCCCACTAACTCCCCTTGAACCTCAGTTAGAACCTGACATTAGCATTTGGATCAGTAAGAATGAGAGGAAGATCACTCTCACAAATGTGGGTAGGCGTCATCCAATCTGTTGAGGGCACCAATAGGACAAGAAAGCAGGAAAAGGGGCGAATTTGCTCTTTGCTTGAGCTGGGATATCCATCTTCTCCTGCCCTCTAAATCAGCACTCCTGATTCTTAGTTCTTGCAGTCTGGACTGGAACTATATCACAGGTTGTCTATACCACAAGCTTTCCTCCAGCTTACAGAGAACAGATTGTGGGACTTCTCAGCCTTCATAATTTCATGAGTCCATTTCTCCGGAAAAATCTTTCTTTATATCTGTCTCTCTATATCTATGTATTTAGGTTCTGTTTCTCTATAGAACCCTTATACAAATGGAAAACTCGTATGCAACACATGTCTATACCAAATATTGTTCTAAAGTGCTTTATGTTGACTCATTTAATCTTCACAATAACACATAATGTAGGTTATATTATTATCCCTATTTTAAAGAGGAGGAAAATGAATTCAAAGTAACTTGATCAAGGATATTTGGTAGTAAATGGTCCAACCAGAAATCTGTGGAAATCGAAGTTAATTATGTATAAAAAGGGAATATGCTGCTATGGGCACCACAATAGTCTCCACAGCTCACTATCTTGCTTTTACATATTTCATAAAAGAATGTGAGTTATAGAGGAGAATACCATGCATATAGAACTGGAATAGAAATAAAAAATTGAAACATGTCTCCCAATGACAAGTAGATGATACATACAGATATTAAACCGAATAACTTCCTCTTTGGCATGGTAGGGATTATTATTTTTTCTTTATTAAATTAAACATGGCAGCTAAATGTGAATCTAAGAAGCTACAAAATGAGAAGATCCAAAACCTCATGGGGTAAGCAATACTAGGTGCCAGGAGATCTGAGTTCAATTCTTATCATTTAGCCATGAAACCATTATTGTCTTGACCAGCTTGTTTTGCACAATAGATATTAAAAATGCCCCCACTTCGTGTATGTTTGTAGGTTCTTAGTAAGTGAAATAAAAGATAGATGCACATGTATTTGGAAAAGAATACAATTCTCTAGAAGAATAGTGTCTAAAAATAAGTTTCCAAGTATGCATACGTGTTTGCAAAGTTGCCTACATTTATACTAAACAAAGAGAGGAAAGAGCTCTTGGCAGAAATGGTTCAGGATCCCATTTTCCTACATAAAGAACAGGAACCATGGAGATTCAACTGGTTCATATTAGTGATCTCCATTCATAGATGAACTGTCACCAGTAGAGCATATTACTAGAGGAGAAAGAATCATCATGCTTATGTTCACGAACAAAATGAAATCCCAGACAGGCTTCATCTGAAACACCAAGACATTGAAAGGAAAAGGAAATACCTAAATGCTGGCTGGCTTTTGCAGCTGTTTACTAGCCATCTATATACAAAGACATAGAAATTGTAGCACATGTATTCTGAATTGCTACATGCTTCTAGATTAACAGGAAAAAAAAAAAAAAAAAAAACTAGATATACTCAATCACATTTGAAGGATAAAATTTTCCATTAGCTTTATTATCTTTTACATATGTAGATATCTCTTTTCAGTGGGAGTCAAAGGTATTTACAAACCACAAAACGTATTTTCTTATTCTTTTTCCTATCTATCAAATACACAAAGGAATACAAAAACCTTGGCAATGCAATGTTCTTATTAATTGCAGAAAACTTTCAAAGTATATTCAATTTGACAACCTTTTTTTTTAGACGAAGTCTCACTCTGTCGTCAGGCTGGAGTGCAGTGGCACAATCTCAGCTCACTGAGCTCACTGCAAGCTCCACCTCCTGGGCTCAAGCGATTCTCATACTTCAGCCTCCCAAGTAGCTCACCCAGCTAATTTTTGTATTTTTAGTAGAGACGGGGTTTCACCATGTTGGCCAGGTTGGTCTCAATCTCCTGACCTCGTGATCCACCCGCCTCGGCCTCCCAAAGTGCTGGGATTACAGGCATGAGCGACTGCTCCGGACTGCGTCTGGCCCAATTCAATAACTTTTAAGTTAAGCGAGTATGATTTGTGTTTATTGTGCTGAATATTGTGAGAAATACACAAAAAAAGTCTACAAAGACACAATCCAATTAGGGCACCAAAGCAGGTAGGAAACTAAAGATGGTGTAAGACAGTGCTTACACAACAAGAAAATTACCATGTCAGATGGCCTTAGGTATGAAGAAGACATTTGATCTGAGCCTTTCAGAAGACTTTTACCAGGTGTAGGCTGGAAGCAGACATCCAGGGTTAGGGTGCACTGTAAGGAAAAGTATAAGAATAGAACCGAACAGAGCTTTACAGGGAAGACTGGAGAGGATAAAATGGATACAGGAAGAAATGAGAGCCTACACAGAGGGACACAGTTTATAAAAGATACTGAGGCCGGGCATGGTGGCTCACGCCTGTAATCCCAGCACTTTGGGAGGCCAAGATGGGTGTATCACGAGGTCAGGAGATCAAGACCATCCTGGCTAACATGGTGAAACCCCGTCTCTACTAAAAATATAAAAAAAGTAGCCGGGCGTGTTGGCGGGCACCTGTAGTCCCAGCTACTCCAGAGGCTGAGGGAGGAGAATGGTGTGAACCCGGGAGGCGGAGCTTGCAGTGAGCCGAGATCCAGTCACTGCACTCCAGTTTGGGCGACAGAGCGAGACTCTGTCTCAAAAAAAAAAAAAAAAAAAGATGTTGAAAGTCAAGCTACCAATTTTAACAAGATGTTTCAGCCAAACCATTGAAGGATTTTGAAAGTAACCGTTATATAAATGAAGCTTGGCTTTAGGAAGATTCATCTTACATCACTGTGGGATCAGTTTGAACAGGGAAAGACTAGAGATCATGACCAATCACAGATGACTGCACTAGGGTAGGCAAGAGGTACAGCAAATTAGGACAGAAATGTAGGAATGAGACAGAAAAAAGATATGGCAAATGGTGCAAGAGAAGAACAGGTGGAATTTTATTCTGCAAGTATATAATATCTATAAAATCACAATACTGTAAATGATGTTAATTTGTTTTTGTTTTATAATTAAATGACAGATTATGGAAAATCTCTGTTACAAGAGAAGAGAAAGGCAACACTGTTCACTTTCAAAATATTAAAATAATGGCATTGCTATCAGAGACCAGGAGGCAGAAGGGGGAAGAGGTGATGAAAAAGTTGTGAGCATTAATATCTTTATCTCTCAATATGGGGGGTCAAGAAATACTGCTCATGTTTGATCAAACAAAAAGTGGAGGTCTAAGCAGGGTTATTGGGGTTCTAGAGTCAACCAGTGAAAACGTTAAAGCTAGTATCATAACTAAGTTGGGGGAAGCTAGAGAAGGGATAGTGCGAGTAATATAAATCCTCATGCAAGGCGGTCAACAGACAACACCTAAAGTTGATAAATTGAGAAATAATAGCACAAAGACATTGTTTAGAGCTGTAAATGTTATCAAAAAGGCCAAAAAACAAAGAAAGAGAGAGAAAGAGATAGTCAAAAAAGGAAGGAAGGAAAGAAGGCAGGAAGGGAGGGAGGGAGGGAGGAAGGAAGGAAGGAAGGAAGGAAGGAAGGAAGGAAGGAAGGAAGGAAGGAAAATAGCATGCGTGGGATGGGGCAAGGGGTTGTTACTTTGTCACAAATTCTTCTATAATCATTTGGTTTTGAACCATGTGCATACATTGTTTTGATTTAAAATATAAATTTAAAAATTTTTAAATGAATTTATGAGATTTGACAACAGTTTCAACATAAAAGGAAGAGTCAGAAGATGACTAATTTTCACATCTACTTTACTGAGAATTTGGTGGGTGACACATTAAAGTTTATGAAAGAAATCTGAAGAATGAAAGATTTAGAGCAAGGTGAGATAGGGAGTTTGGTTTCACACATAAATTTAAATGTTAAAATGAGCCTTAATGCACTCATGGCAGATGCTACACAGAATTGTAGTCAAGCACTTGGGCTGCATGAAAGAATAGATTCATTGCTTGGAGTGAGTTATTTCAATGTTTAAGTGAAAGTATAGTGCAGAAAACATCAACTTGCTTAGTTTGTTTTCCAGACCATTATAACCCAACCTGACATAGAAAAAAGACACTGAAAGATCCCATAATAGTTCAAATAAAGAGAAATATAGAACACCCATCTTATGCTTCTCCTTCTGCTGAAGTTCAATGAGTTTAGCCTAAGTTAAGCTAATAGAACAAAAGAGCAGAGATGGAGAGACAAAAGGAAGCATTGTACACTTTAACTAAAAATGCATAAATTACAGTATTGCCTTTTAAACAGCACCAATTATTTTGAGCCATTTTGAAATGATATCAAATATAAATGTAAAAATGATCAAAAAATTAAACAGCATCAGATCATAACCTCAGTCCATATTTGGATTATTGTAAAATTCTGTTAGAAACTATATCACTGATGAGATATACATTGCATACCGAACTTTTATTAACCAATTCAAATGGCCAAGAATTAAAGGTATATATACATAGCCAGAATCAAGCTGACAAAATGTTTTCCCAAATCAATAGAATCTCTCTGTTGTCCTGGAACTAAAGAAGTTTTTTGTTTTTTGAAGAAAAGTATGAGAGATAAATAACGTTATTAAGAAGAGAAAAATCCTTGCAGCAAGATTGAGCTTCACAACCAAATCATCTCCTTTCTTAAAATACTCTAGTGGTGAAATAAAAAGTCTGACTCCATTTTTTTTTTTTTTTTTTTTTGATGTTGGATCAATGACAGCTTTCAAATTCTACCTCCCCTTTTCCCTTCTTTTGCCCCACATCTGGGCAAGTGGGTAAGAAAACCTGAGCACTCTGGCTGGGCTCAGTGGCTCATGCCTGTAATCCCAGGGCTTTGGGAAGCCAAGGTGGGTGGATCACTTGAGATCAGGATTTCGAGACCAGTCTGACCAACATAGTAAAACCCCATCTCTACTAAAAATACAAAAATATTTTTTGTATACAGGCATGGTGGCACATGCCTGTAATCCCAGCTACTTTGAAGGCTGAGGGAGGAGAATCAGTTGAACCTGGGAGGAAGAGGTCGCAGGGAGCTGAGATTGCACCATTGCACTCTAGACTTGGCAACAAGAGCAAAACTCTGTCAAAGCAAGAAAGCAAGCAAGAAAGCAAGAAGGCAAGAAGACAAGAAAGCAAGGAAGAAGGAAGGAAGGAAGGAAGGAAGGAAGGAAGGAAGGAAGGAAGGAAGGAAGGAAGGAAGGAAGGAAGGGAGGGAGGGGGGAAGAGAGAAAGGAAGGAAGGAAGGTAGGTAGGAAAAAGGGAGGGAGGGAAGGAAGGAAAGAAGGAAAGAGGGAGGGAGGGAACAAAGGAAGGAAGGAAGAAAGAAGAGAAGAGAAAAAAGAAAAGAAAAGAAGAAGGAAAAGGAGGAGAGGGAGGGAGGGAGAGAAGGAAGGAAATGAAAGGTAGGAAAGAAGGAAATGAAAGGAAGGAAGGAAATAAAAGGAAGGAAAGAAGGAAATGAAAGGAAGGAAGAGAGGGAGGGAGAGAGAGAAAGAAAGAGAAAAGGAAAGAAGGAAAGAAAGAAAAAAGAGAAAGAGAGAAGAGAAGAGAAAAGAAGGAAAAGAAGAAAGTGAGGGAGGGAGGGAAGGAAGGAAGGAAATGAAAGGAAGGAAAGAAGGAAATGGAAGGAAGAAAAGAAGGAAGGAAGGAAGGAAGGAAGGAAGGAAGGAAGGAAGGAAGGAAGGAAGCTTGAGTACTCCCTCCCCTGGTGCTGGTGAAGTTCGAACAAGCCTACCCTCAATAAGCATAATTTTTAAAAAGTCACTCTCCTTTTACTCAAAATTGGAGTGGCTTGGGTGCCTGCCCTGCTCTCCCCAGAAAGTCTTATTATGTGTGTAATAATTTTTTTATACTCATCTGATGCATGCATGTCATCATTAGTCTTGACATCCAAATCCTTTGGGAGTTGGAGACTGATCCTGCCTTCCACTGGGAAATACAAAACAAGTGGATTTTCATTGCTCATAAGATAAATGCAAAATAATAGTAATGGCTAACACATAGGGCTCACCATGTGCCAGCCATTTTCCTAAGGACTTCACATTTATCAAATTCATTTAATCTGTATGCAAGTCCCATGAGGTAGGTGATAGAAAATAGTATATTAATCCAAAACTTCATGCCTTTAGCAATAAACGAAAGTGTAACTATTATTATCAACCCCATTATAAAGTTAAAGATACAGAGTTTCAAAAAGGTTAAGCAATGTTTCCAATGTCACATAGCTTGGAAGAAGCAGGGCAGGATTTGAACCCAGAACCCCAGCTTTAGAATTAACACTTTCATCCATTTCTTTTTTTTTTTTTTTGGTAATGCTGCAACTCTGATGCACAAATGGCCCGTGAAGATCTGAACAACAGGACATTTGCCTACCTTTGCAGATGGATTCTGGTACTTGCCCTGTTCCCTCTGCCATTGGGCCTTGCCTCTGCTATTTTCTCCCCTCTTTGTTAAGGCAGCTCTTACTCAACCTTAAACTCTCAAGGAAGCCTTGTCTGACCACATCCCTCCTCCCTTAACTCTCCATCTATTCCCCAACCAGTTCAAATCTCCTTATTACGAGCTTCATAGTATACCATGTGCCTCTCATTGATGTTCTTCTTAGCGTGTAAGTTTGCCTTTATTTGTCTAATTATTTGACTGTTTCTTTCTCTAGTAAACCATAAGCTCAGTGACAGAAGGGACCATGTTTATTTTTACTAATTGTTATATTTTATCAATGCCTGGCTCTAAAATAGGTCCTTTATAAATGTTACATTTGCTGAATAAATAAATAATGCACAGACATTTCCTTTTCACCCAATTATGTACATTGCCCATAACTGGACTGACCCCTTTAGCAGAAATTTATAAGCAAATGGGTTATGTGGATTGATAGAGGTTTTGGGTTTTCTTTCTTTGACTCTGGAAGTGTAATTCTTATAGTTACTTTGGGGTTTTCTAGGGGGGAAGAAGGCATGTGTTCCTTTTCTGGGGTCGCTTTTACATATTTTATGAAGTGATTACAAACTCCAGTACTGCCTAACTGGGGAAGGCCCGCTGGGTGCCACTCCAAGCAGACTGGGGAAGAGAGAAGGACCAACCTCTGCACCATCCACAGTGTACTCACTGCTCCCCCTGTGCCCAGGCAAAGATGGTCCATCAGAACTTATATATGTGCATAAGTATACAGTTCTAATGTGATGGGATCTTTTTTACTGTTACCTAATTTTTCTTCTGGAAAAATCCAGTAGTGGAGAAAGGTCAAAGTGGGCACTAAATTTAATTGGGTGCTCACTATCTTTCAAGTGTTTTTCATAATTTTAAAATTGAATATTCACATGTCATTGATGCAGCTAATATTATATCCATTTTACAGATGAGAAACTGAAGAACCTGAGTCGTGTGCTTACTAAATGGCAGTGAGTAGGCCAGCATTCAGATTCAGGTCTGAATGGCTCCAAATGTCATGTTCTTTCTGTCTCAGGGTGATGACGTCATTCTGTCTCCTAACTCCAAAAGGAAAGACTGACACAATAGTATCAGGATACAGGAAATTAGATACCGAAAGGGACACCTTAAAAATTTGTGAGGCAACTTTCTGGCATCACTAAAAAATTCATTTTTAAATACTGTGAAGAGATATTTTTACCCATTAAAACAAAAGCTTTTCATGTTATATTAAACAATGTTTTAATTAATAATTGCTCAAAGGGAAAACAGGTGTCCTAATTGCTAACAATTATTTTTGGAGATGAACAGAAAATAAATAAGTGGATAAGTAGCTCTTTCTTAAAATAAGATGATGATTAAAAAGTCCATATATACCTCCTTGTTAATAGGAGGAAAGAAACAAATGAGGGAAATAGAAAATAAAAGGCTATGGGATTCAGCAATAGATTCTAGGAAAGAGAACCTTCCAGAAAATATCAGAGAGAAAGAAGTAGTTGAAACGGAGAACTATGAGTTGGATTCCTAAGTGGTGAGGGCAATCCCCAGAGTGAGAGGTCTAAGTCACAGGAAGTAGGTAGAGATCAGAGTATGTTCCCATAGGCAGGAGGCAGCTCGTGACTGCACAAGGATTCTGAAGAGAAACTCTGAGAATTAGTCTTTAGTGGACTGCTGAGAGCTGGTCTTTGATAGTCTGGTGGCATGTGATAATATCATTAGGATAGGCACGGAGCAGAAGTTAGCATCACTTCCTGTGTTCTTCCACTACTAAAAACAAATTACAGTTTACCCTAAGAGCCACCTGGTAGATGCCTAAACGTTCCCTGTGCAGATCTCACTCAATCACCTTGCCTTTTCAATAAAGGGAAACTGAAAGACAGAAGGAAAGCATACTAAGTCCAGCACATCTCGTCCTTGTGGCCTTGGAATGATAGATGAATAGGTGTGTGCTGTTTGTTAAAAAACATTCAGTCTGAGTGTAACTCGGGAGACATTTAAGTAGATAATTAATCAGTTCTAGGCCATCCATCCCTCACAAGGTTCAGGGGACTGTACCCTTTGTAAGGCTTTTATTTCTACTTTATTAATTTTTATATCTGTTCACCAAAAACAAAGGCAGTATTTATCTTTGCACTTGAGAAAGTTCTGGCACATCATGCATCACTATAAACATTGATTCAGTGTAGACGAAACCAGAAACAAACGTTTATGTCCACATAACAAAATTCATATGAGAGTCATAAAGAATGAAAAGCGATCCAGGTTTGATTTAGAATGGCTATCAGTATCAATTGCATTCTCTAAAAATGCCTAACATATGAAAAGTACTCAGTTGTATGGGCAACTGACTAAGGACTCAAACTAGCTAATATGCAAATTGAATATTTGTTTTTGAAAAATTGTGTTGTTTTGAAATACATTTGACACTGAAATCCTAAAGGAATTTGCTTACATTTTGGTTCCATGACTTGGCCCTAGAGACACTTCCCCGTTAGAAAAGTCCATAGAAAGTTGAATGAATGTAACTTTTCACATGCAAATATTATAGTCGCAAGGAAATTCTGGCAGTGAAATTTTGTACAGTACCAGAATCTAGAGATTTATGCTAGACTTCACAGGAAACATCTTGTTCTTCACATCCAGTGGTTCCAGAAGCAGGGATGTCTTAGAATATATAACCATATATTAGTAATGTTCTGCTGTGAAGAACACCAGGTGTATGGCCCATGGACAAACAGTCAGATATAAACGGAAGGCTGCTGAGCCCAGATACCTAAATGTCGGCTTCCTTCACTCAGTGGTCTGTGCAGAAATTCCCTTGTGGAATCAGCAAAGGAACATATTGGTGTACCTTCAAACAGCTGACGTTTTCATGAATGCCTACTAGGAAACAAGTAGTGATAACGAAACCTCCTTGTCAGAAACTCTTCAGCTGTTCTTTTCACCTAGCCCTGGCCTTCTCCACTCAATTTAATTGTCTTTCCCAGCTGCCTCCACCAATTTTTATTTGTTGTTTTTGTGTTTTCTTGTTGGGGAGAGTGAGGTGAGAAGGGGAGGTGGAAACAGTAGAAACACAAAGGAAAAGACCAGCTGGAAAATTTACCTTTAAATTACCATCATACTAGATGATAAATGAGTTTAAGTAAAAAGATGCCTACTCTAGAAACAGTGATATTTTTGCACTGTATGATTAGTTTGTGGAGTGTGTGTGCCTGTGGTCTTGAGAACCTTCGAAGTGCAAGGGTAGTATTTTTATAAATGTCAGTTGTACTTCTCTTTCTATTGTGAATGCATGGGACTTTTGGAAACTGGTACAAATTTGCAGGAAAATTAACTGAACATACATAAGTGAGCCTACTTAGTGCCTAGAAAATCTGTAGAACTAGTCTCTCCATGCACTGGAAGATTCTGCTTGTAATGTGGATGTAGAGGATTCCAAAGCAGGTCCTAATGGCTTCCCCTGGGTCGGACTTAACTGCAGTGCAACCAATTCCGTAGTCTTGTCAGCCCACGCATGATTCTTCTTTTCTCTGTACCTAGTCTCACAGTAATGAACTACTCATTATGACTAATTCAATCTGCATATTTTCATTGGGAATACTTTTTGTATGGTAGGAAAGACATATTAATACCTTATTATCAAGGCTTAAACAAAGGTCCTACATCTGACATGTTTCACAGGACATTAAAAAACTTTACCTCTGGAGCACAAACAGAATGTGGCCCAGATTGTCTTAAAACATCTCAGTCACCCATGTGAGAAGAGTAACCAATTTCAGCAGCATACCTATAAGGGAGAAGCAAAGATGTCCCTAGCCAGTACTTTCATAATTAACACAAAGTGGCATCCTTCGTCGTAGGCCCTAGAAGGGGGCTGTGCGGTCAATGAGGTTTTATCCTTTTGGTGTCTGAGGAGAGCTTTGGAAGCAGAACAGAGCCAGGGTGTCAGAAGGACCTGAATCAGGAGAAACAGTCACTGCGTTCTGGGTTTTCTGATAAAAGTCTATTGACAGACTTCAGGGCCAACAACACAAAACCTTCCCCAGATATTCTCTCTTTGTTAAAGTTTTCTAGAGGATTCTTTTAAAGGTACAAACTTTTAATTGTTACGAATTTGAAGTTATTTGATAGGTTGCAGATTTCCATTGAACCTACTGCAGGAAAATTTCTAAAGTAAACTGTTATAATTCTTTGTTCTTAAATAAAGTGTTCTTTATCTCTCAGGAAGCTGATAATATGATAGGTGCAGCCTTAAGGACTAATTATACTAAATAGCGGGGCATAACCCAAAAGAGAGACTACATCTATTATGTAAAATTCCCTAAAGAAACATTAGAAATTTTACATGCATTGATTGCTAGTTAGCATTAGAAAGACATTTATGAGGTGACTTCACCAAAACCACAACTGTTTGCATTAGCAAGCAGACAACATAAGCTAACTGATAAGAATGTGGTGATACAATGCAATTAATACAGTTTTGTCTGTTAATTAGTGTTTTCCAACTGTCAAAAGAAGATGCCTTTTAGGAGCCAAACTTATTTTACTGATTAAAAATTAGAATCCACCTTGCAAAGCTGCAATGGACCTTCTTTTGATCTAGTTAAAGGGAGAGTGTGCATACTCAAAACTCGTGCCTCTCTGACACAAATTAACATATTCATAAATGAGATACATAGATATTTTGCAATTAACATGGGACAACAAGAATAAAGCCTAATTAGCAAACATGTTTTCTTTATTAGCTTGCAGGTCAAGCTCTGTTTTATTATAAACCAATAATGATAGAACAGAGTATTTTCTTTTTCAAAGAAAAAATTATTGGCTCTAAAATTGTGTGGCACTGTATCACAGAAATGTGACTCAATTCTTCATTTCCAGACACCTGTTAGCTCATAACCAGAAGTATACACAACTGCTGTTTTTTATGCTCGACTGGAGAATTTCAGCCCAGAGCAAGTTTATGGGTTTCCTGAAAGAGTCCAATTTTACACTTATAACCTTAAAGGCGTTTTTACACTGCCTGTAGACACCAAAGGCTCTCTTAATCCTCTAGTGGATATGCTTTCTTCGATGTTGTGCCTTCACAGTTCTCATTAGATGAATTTCTTGGTTAGACTTTCAGTCAAAAAGAAGCAGCCTCGGCTCGCCTGTGTACCAAGTATAAATGTCTACCTGCCAAACTAAGTTATTGATTAGGAGCATATTATGGTTGCTTTATCTATTTATTTATTTAGTCCAAACAGTTTCTAGAATCCGATGTCAATGGTCTCTTTCCTCAACCCATTTGTCCCACACTTCGTCCTTTTCTGTCTGTCTAGGCTTAAAATGAAGCCAGGAAGTCCCCCAGAAATCAATACACAGAAGAGAATATGCCTCCAACCCTGAGAACACGTCAGGTCCCGCCTGGATGCCAGGCCATGGCATCTAGAAGACCACATCATTCCAGATTGAAATAAATGTTCCAGGTACAGTCTCAGGGAAGAGTTTAATGTAAGAACACAAAGATCCCCTCAGGCACTCACATAGTCTCTTAAGGGTGCTATGGATCAAAGACAACCCAGATCACACAAGTTACATGCTCAGCAGCTGTTTAGCACTGTTAATTAAACAAAATCTCTATTTTTCTTGCTTCACACTGAAAACAACCTTGCTCATTGCTGCATTCTCTGCCCCAGAATGCTTCTGTTTGTTCTTTCTTTCTTTCTTTCCTAAAGGCTACTGTTTTCTGAATTCTTCACAGACTGATTCAAACCCACATTTATTTTTCTGATTTTCTTTTCTTTTTTCTTTTTCTTTTTCTTTTTTTTTTTTTTTTGAGAAGGAGTCTCGCTCTGTCGCCCAGGCTGGAGTACAGTGGCCGGATCTCAGCTCGCTGCAAGCTCCGCCTCCCGGGTTCACGCCATTCTCCTGCCTCAGGCTCCCGAGTAGCTGGGACTACAGGTGCCTGCCACCTCGCCCGGGCTAGTTTTTTAATATTTTTTAGTAGTGACGGGGTTAGCCAGGGGTTACCATCGTGTTAGCCAGGATGGTCTCGATCTCCTGACCTCGTGATCCATCCGTCTCGGCCTCCCAAAGGCTGGGATTACAGGCTTGAGCCACCGCGGCCGGCCTATTTTTCTGATTTTCTATCACATATATCATCTCTACCCACCACAAAGTACTTTGTTTTTCCTGATTGTTTTTTGCTTGCTAAGATGATCTTCTCTGCTAGACTATAGGAATAAGCAATTTGGCACCTCCATGTTCAATCAATTAGAAACTCTTTGATCTCAGAAAAAATGTCTGGGCTGTGGTGTGCCTCAGTTTCTTCATCTGCACAATGAGGATGACAATGGTACCTTCTTATACAAGGTAACATACCTGAGGAATGTAATGGAATACCTGGTAGATGTTAGGTGCTCCACTGGTGCTAGCTATTTATATTATTATTTGAAATGTTCAAGGAACCTAGCATATCATTTGACACCTATTCATTTCTCAATAAATCCCTTTCTTGTTAACTACATAATTTCTAGCTTAACAGAACCTAAATATCTTGGGGTAGAAAGGACAACACATCCAATTAATCAGATAAGTGTTCACTGAGTATTTATTAATGTTTTGTGCTGCTGTTTGGGAAAGCAGTGCCTCTTCTCTGTCCATTTGACTGGATCTGGGGCAGCAGAGTAGCTATGGGGGCACCTTGGCCTCCAAATCTGGAGGGACACACAAAGTTACTCCAAGGAGTAAGTTGGTTAGTCTCACCCTTACAGAACATAAGCACACAGTCTAGTTCATTTAGGAGAATAGCTTGAAGTACAGATATTTTTATACCACGATTTAATTTTCCTACGAAGTAAGAAAAACCTGTCTCTTCTGACGTGGTCGGCTGGGTCTGCTGCTGATCAGAATATTCTTTTGAAAGTATTTTAGGACAAGGGTAAGGGTAATGTCATATTAAGTTTCCAACCTCTTCTCAGACATGAAATACAGATTTCTATTCAGATTTCCTCCTTTCATGGCCTCAACCTTCCTCTTTACATTCCAAATTCAACATGAAAGTTTATCTTTAGGTAGCCAACTTTTTTCCAACGATAAAGGTCAATTTTGACTTTGTTTTACTGGCAGTTATCATTGCTATCCAGGATTCAGTTAATAGACCCCCAGTAATACTGCACTAGGAATAAAAGTGGCTGGAAAAAAAAATCTCACAGGCAAAAATTTATATGCAAAATAAGAAAAAAAGCATCAACATTTCCCTCCTGTTACCTTTATTTATTTGAAAAAATGTCATGAGAAAAAGAGTCTTAGGCTTAATCTCCTTCAATCAATGTCAGCCACATTACAACTTAATGGGAGTTTATACTGCATAATATTATTTTCTTTGTATGAACCATTTTCTGACACCTTACATTTAGTTAAATGATTTATGCATGTACGTTTTACATGAGGATAAATATGAGAAATGGTTTCTGCTTATATTGAGTGGGATAAGGAAGCAACTCTAAAATACAAAGTCAATTGGCTCAGCCTCTCAGGCCCTGATGTCAATAGCAGATACATATGTGTGCGAAGAAAATCTATCTGAATGGCAATAGTGACATGAGGGATAATATATATTTTTCTTATGTCTTTCTTCATGGCAACTCAGAATGCCCTCTTCTGCACAATGTCTTCCTACTTGTCACTAAACTCTTGCTTTGGTTGTTAGGCATGTCATCACCAGGATGCTGCTCACTGTTTGCTTCTTTACAAGTTCTAACCCCAGGTAAAAGTTACTATGGTGCTATGGAATGTACAGTCGGGTGGTTGGGTTTAGTTGGCAAGTTACAGAATAATACTTGTTGTCCAAAAACAGTTTTGCTTCCCATGTATAGCTTATACAACTTTATACATCTGTAAATTTGGAACAGCTTATGTGATTATTTTTAGATGTCTAACTGAAAACCCACTTAGTTACATTTAGATTTATAAAAATGATGATTCTCCAATAAAAATGTACAACCTGATAATTTTTCAAATTCTTTAATCCAAAGTTTCTCACTTGTAGTGGGTTTTTTTTTGTTTTTTTTTTTGTTGTTGTTGTTGTTTTGTTTTTTTTTTTTTTAACCTACGGCTGGATAAAATCTCAATTCACCTATTTTGTTGTCATTTTTTTTATTTTTTGTTTTCTTGATTTTTTTAATTAGAAAAAATTGTGTATTCATTTGAAAGAAAAGTAGCAGCTCTTTCCAAATTCAGCTTCTGCATGCTATAGAGGGAGGAGCACACAATCTTACCAGTATCAAAAGGATTTTCAGCCAACTTCAGTCTCATCTCCTAGCCCACATTTTATTCCTTATGATCACTCATAGAGCTTCAGACGGTTCCATTTTTGGCACACAATCAACTGAAACAAGTCATGATGAAGTAGGGCCTAACGCTGACACAATTTTGACTAAGCAAAAATACATTTGGAAAAAATATGGTCTCTTTTGAGCAAAAACCCTTATTTATTTATAAATTTTCTTTATTTAAATAATATACCCTCAGTGTACACTGCAAAGCACCATATAAATGCCAACCACACTGTGAAGTCTTTTGCTCTCCCTCCAGGCGGAATTAATTGCTCTTGCATCAGGATTCTCACAACAGGGTTCTTGTACATCTAGTTGGCACTTTTTTCAGTCTGCTTTGAAATTGATTGTTCCCATGTCTGGCTCTCTCCCTGAACCATAAGCTCCTTGATGGCAGATTCTCCTTATCAATCAGTACTTAGCCTCTACTCAGTCTTTGCAGCAAGGCTATCCTCTTTCAGAGACTTTGTATATGGTTATTTTGCTTCTCTGTCTTCTCCTAACTAGACTCAGAACTTTGAAGGAAGTCAGGAAATATTTCTTCCCCTTTGGTTCCCTGGACCTCATATAACCTGAAGGACATAGTAAATATTTACTGAATGAATGAATGAACAACTAAACAATTTCTACCAAATTTTTCCAAAACCTTAAGGGTTGCCCTATAGCATTAAGTATACCATTTATCTCCTGCCCAAGCTCAAAATGTAAGCAAGCAACCGAAAAGGGGAAGGCTAGAAGACTTTCATCAAATCAAGCGTATTGTTCAATGAATTGCCCATTACTTTTGGTTTGACAGCACTTGGAGAATTCTTAATAGGCTTCACTTGGCCCTGGGTTCCCAAACTCCCTTAATGTAAGAGCCACACAAAGAGAACATCACGGAATCTTATGAGCCCCTCACTCCCCAGGAACAGCTCTCTCAAGTCAGCGTTTGCTGACTTTTGGTCTCTGAAATTCCAGTCAGGCAGTCCTCAGCACGACTGAAGTTCCTTCATTGTAAAAGGTAATGGACTTGGAATAGAACTACCACTTTTCCAGCAAGGGCCTCATCCCTTTTATGTGAAACCCTGACTCCCAAGCAGGTCTTTGATCGTTAGGTAACATCTCCAAGTCAACCTGGTTCGCTGTGTAATGCACGGCCTCCCACCTTCTCTGCAGGTGGAAGTCTCTACCCCTCTGCTTCCACCCTGCTCTGCTCAGTGGTGGCAACACATGCTTAAGAATGAAATCATCTGTGTTGTTTGGCTGTAAAAAGTGCAAGAATCATTTTTTAAAGGATGCAAAAAGACGACAGACTGTAGCTGTGAGTCTGCAAAGCCATTCTCTCATTTCATGGTGTAGCAGCATTTCAGCGTAAACCAAGCTGGCTTATAGCCTCCCAGCCGAAGAAACCAGGTAGCAGAGAGTTAAAACACTTGCTCATTGGTTTTCCCAGATCCTATTTTAATTTGCTCCCTCTTTTTGGACAGCTCTGTGAAGGCAGTCTGGTTCGCTGCCTCGCCATACTAATGAGACTCATCCATCTGCCTCTGTCATTGCCAGCCTCTCCTTTCTGCTGGAAGTCAGAGATGAACGCTCAGGACAGGTCCTTTCTAGGCTGCAGTACTTAATCATTTCTAAACACGCTAGATGGCCTCAGGCAGTGAAGGCAACAAGCATTTAACCCAGGCTTGGCAGCTCCAGCTTCCCCACACTCTGCCTGTAAGCTCTGATAATGAAAAGTTGCTGTGCTTTTACTCTCCACTTAACCAGATGCTCTTTGCTTCTTGGGGCAAAAGGTTAAATAGATATAAGAACCCATGCTAGTTTTGAAGGCTTTTATTAGCACTTCTTACAGTAGTGGGAGAAGAGGATGCTATTGTTCCTGATCCATTTGTCCCCTGGGATTCATATTTAGGCTTGCGGCCTTATTTTCTTACAAAAGGAACTATGCCCTTACCCATCATGGTTTTGTTGTTGTTTTGTGGCACAAGAGTTAACATAGGCAGGTTGGATCTCTGCCATTTAATTATTTAATGTTCAGATTTTATGGAAAGAATGGACCAAGAGGACAATATCAATATTGTTTAACAGTAGCAACACCTTTATTAACAATGTAGATAAAACATATTTTTTCCAGAGTGGCTAGGGCCTCTGATTTATTTTTCCACTCCATCTACTGCTCCATATGTCTGTAGAATCTGCCTTTTTCCCAGAGCTCATGTTAGTATAAAGCAATTGTCTGGGATGTGTAAGAATTAAGTATCCCATCATTCAGGCTAGACATGCAATTAGAAGAGTTGCACTAATTTCCACTGCTGAGACCCTGTCACTTTAATTTATCCTTACTTTCCTGCATTTAGGCCATCTCTGCTTGGAGGCCAGGGATTTTATATAGTTTCAGTCAATGGTGCTTTGATGTAGGAACTAGGTATGTATAAGATTTGGGAAAACAAACTGAGGATTTACCTAGAACTGGCTAGAAGAAGCAAAATCCTTGTATAGGGAAACATACATTCTCTGTTATTCTACCATCCTAGCAAAATAGTGGAGAGGAGGAGTTTTAAATCCAGAAAAGATCATTGAATTATAATGTCAGTATCCAAACATCTTTCATGATTTTCTCCTCTGACGTTATTTATTAAACATTGTTTTGTTTCCACTGATCAGTATGAAAGAACATTTCTATTTATCTGATAGCTTAAGCTATCATCTTGAAAGAAGTGCTGAGATTTAATTATCAACTTTTCTCTTTTGGTCTATCGAGCTATGACCAGGCTGTCTAACTAATTTTATAGCCACCATCACAATCCCTTTACATAAGTTCTAGACAAGCATAACTCAGAAATACATGGAATGTTCCCATGAATAGGTAGGAAATATCCCTTCCTAAACATTTCCCCATAGAGACATGATAAATCCTATGTGGGCCAATTATCGCCTGATGCTTCTTTCTGGTCCCTTTTATGCTTTGAACCAGTCCCCAGATCATGTAAAATTCCCAGAGCTGAAGCTAATTTTACCCTCAGCTGAGGGTAGCAGAATTCAGTCTTCAAGCAGCTCTAAAATCAGCTGTCCAAAGTGGGTGAAGCTTGTCATGATTTAAAATAAAGACATGAAAAAGTTCTACTATAAAGCAATTTTGTATTCAGAGAAATATTGGAAAATTTTTGCAGATGATTGTTGCTTCCAACTCAGTTTTAAACAGTGAGAATACATATGTGCCCTGGTTCTTTTGAATGGAGACTCAGACAAATTGAATACTTGGACTCCAGGTTCCCTGCCAATCTCATAATTGGCCTCCATGACCTTTAACGTAACTCCCAGCTTTGAGAAACTAATATTCTCCCTCAGCCTCTGAGCTGCACTTCCTCTCTCCGAAAAAGCAAATAATGGTAACTACTCCAGTAGATTTCATTTAAAATAAATACAGATTAATAATTTGTACTGTGTCTCTCATAGAAGAACTGTGATCAATTAACAAGCCACAAATTCACACTAGCTAATTAGTCTTCCAAACATTCACAGGCAGATAAGCCATAAGACAGTGTTTAAACTTCAGTAAGTAACTAAGTAAGACTTAGAGACCCTGACCAGGGGCAGACTCATTGAATAGAAAATATCTATATGAACATCACTTCTGACTCTTAAAATTTTGGGCTTTCCTCTGTCCTAGTGTTCAGGACAGAGAATGTAACCTAGCAATGTACCTGAAGAATGTAAAGTAAAAGTCATATTAATGTTTTCAGGGCATCTACAAAGAAACGTTTTATAATATTTTATAGGCTCTTGCTCCCCAATCTCATACTAAATACGATTATTCAATACTTTAGATCAATATATATTTTAGAGTATATTATGTGTATGTGTTATTGTGTATGTCATAAACATAGCAAATATCCTAGTTATCCATAAGCATATATTCCTACTTTAAAAAAAAAACACATATGTAGGAACACATTTATTAAGTTTTATTGATTCAAATTCATTCATGAAACATCTATAGCTTTGTGATCATACCCTACAAGGGGACAGCAATAGATTAAGATCAGCTAAATTGATAAAAAGCCTTCATTTATGACTCAGTGATATTTATAGGTAAGTGGTTCTTCTCTTGAAAAACAAACCTTTGTTAAAAATAAAGAACTTACTTATGATTTCTGGAAGAGAAACTCAAACTTTTCATCTGTTTCAAATATACAACAGGCGATCAGAAATTCAGATGCTTTTATTTTTAGTAGTACCTTATGGAAATTACTTTAGAAGTAAAACAATAGAAACGTAGAACATAAATGACATGCACAAAATTTGCTTCAAAGAAAGATGTTATTGAAAGTTTTCCAATAAGGCATTTGCAGCTCTTTAAAATCAGTAGACTAATTAAAAATGGGAAAAATCTGATAACAAAAGGGAATTAAAAAGACTGAATGTGGAAAATATTAGATATCCTTGAATAGTCTTAGAACCAATAAAAAGTCTCAAAAATTAAAGAGAAGAAAAAATATATTTCAACGTATTCTCTTGAATTGCAACAGAAAATATCTTACTGAATTTCATTTGGAAAGAACACATCACGTCAAATTCCGATCTTTGCTTTATTGTTTTGAGAACTGTGTGTCTTTGCCTCAGACTTGGCTCTTAGGAACACTGGATAAACAGAATTTGTGTACTTGAACATGGTAATATCATTCTCAATTCACTGGCCACAAGGCTGTGTTATAGAGACCACTGTTTTATAACAAAGGTCTTCAAGTACTTCCAGTAATTAAAGAGAAAGGGGGCTGGGTTTTATCTAATGCGGTATTAGCAATTGGAAGAGAGGGTGTTTAGATAACACATTTGCTCCTTTCTATCTCTAGTTACCCACATGTACATATATAGTCCTACTCTACTCACTATTTGGAGATTCTCTGACATCAGAACTCACCCTAGCTGTATATCAGATGGGCCGGAAGGAGCAGTGAGAGGTCATTTAGTCAGTCAATCAGTTAACAAGGATTTATCGAGTGCCACAGGGTACACAGCTTGGTGCTAAGCAGGAGCCTATCTCCTTGCCTTGAGGCAGGGCTGCACATCCACCATAACAAGCACATAAGGTTCAATTGGCACTGTCTCCTGATTTTACTTATTCAATAGCTTGTTAGTGTCTAATGGACTAAACAAACATCTAACACTATCTAATTCATCTCTGTATGTAGTATGTATATGTGTATCTATATGTGTGTATATATAGATAGATATGTAAAACTTGGCATCTCTTCCAGGAGATATGCCAAGATATATTCACAGCTTTATATACACATGTAATTCATGTCTTTCTGTGCATATGGCAGTCAGGGGAATATATCTAATCAGTAGAACATGTTATATTCCAGATGTTTTTTAATAATATTTTCTCACTATCACTAATAAAAAATTCCCATAGTTGTTCTACTTGGACAGTTTGATTGGTCTTTAATCCCAAATCTCATTGAAAGAAGGACCACAAAGCATTTTATGTTCTCTAGAATGCGGCAAAAATGTTGGCATATCAGCCGCTTGTGAGGCGTGTAGACAGAATGTCCATCTTAATGCAAAGAAAACTATAAACCAATCCAAGATGCTTTATTTTTTATTACTTGCACTCCTATCTTCTAGATTTACCTTCCAATATTCACCTCTGCCTTGCTATTCAATGCTATATCTTCTCTTTTCTCCCACATAAAGGCTGAAAATCCCCTTGTCCTGTCCAACTTCATTGCTCACAGACTAAATTCTGGTCTTTCTCTTAATTCTTTCCCACTGTGTGCTTCCACTGGGTCTTAGAATCATTGACATCATCTATGATTGTACACGTGTGTCTCTCTTTTACCAATAACCATGTGATCCCCAAATTCTGCTTTCTTGTGCAAATGTGTTTGAAAGTCACAATGTCTACTGCAACCTCACTTCCAAATAAAGATTTCCCATAATTGGATTTCTATCCCTCTATCCTTAAATCTCTATTCTTAATTATGCCCCTACTTTTATACTTTTGCTCAAGCAAATTTTTAAATAACTATGAAAATTAACTGTCTCTTTGACAAGTTCCTGGTTTAAAATTTTTCTTTGACCCCTTCATTCTACTTTGAAGCCATATGATTTGTGTAGTCATCTTCTCCTCTCTCCAGACTTTAACCTTCTAAAAACATATCCATTCTCTACAAAAATGTGTATGTAGTATGTGTATCTATATGTGTGTATATGGGTACACAAAGGTACAGATAATTGATATGTTTTTTGAAGCTTTAAGTCCAGAGAGTAGAAGTAGTCGTCTAACATACCCATTCTCTCCACCATGTACAGAGACCATTGTTCCTACCATTCTTTTTTTTTTTTTTTTTTTTTTTTTTTGAGACAGAGTCTCGCTCTGTCGCCGGCTGGAGTACAGTGGAGTGATCTCGGCTCACTGCAACCTCCGCCTCATGGGTTCAAGTCATTCTCCCGCTTCAGCCTCCTGAGTAGTTGGGACTACAGGCACACACCACCACACCCAGCTAATTTTTGTATTTTTAGTACAGACAGCGTTTCACCATGTTGGCCAGGATGGTCTCGATCTCCTGATCTCGTGATCTGCCTGCCTCGGCCTCCCAAAGTGCTGGGATTACAGGCATAAGCCATAGCGCCCAGCTTGTTCCTCCCATTCTTATTCCCAGCACAGACAACTTTGCTAGTCCAGGGAAGAGGAATAAGTGCTCTCACTTGCCTTAAGTCTTCTTCCAACAATTACCATTCTCCAGTGGCATTTACTTTGCCTTTAAAGATTTTTTTAAATCATAAAGCAGAAATAAAAATTGAATTCTAATCTCATGAAGTTAACATTGTGCAGAAGGAAGAGTTTGTCATGTTTGTATGCTTCTATAAACATCTTGAAGACAGAAACTGTGCTGTATGATGTTGTCTTATTACCTAGTTTGAAACAGGATGGCTCAACAAATATTGTTATCATGCTGATAATTAATTGAGTGTTGTGGTGAGAGAAAGTTGCTATTTGAAGACCACTATGAAATAATAATCTCTATGAAGAAAACGATATTTTTTTCTGATTCATTTTATATAAACTTTGCTGTACAGAGCTGAAAACTGTTGCTAATGGGAGCCTGCTGGGAAACATTTAATTAAATAACCTGTGAGACAATAGGAACTACTCCAAGCTTTAGAGGTAGAGGACATTGGTTTGAATTCTGGCTCTTAGAGGTAGGGGACACTGGTTTGAATTCTGCCTCTAATACTACTTTTGTAATCCTGGTTGTACAAGTTACTTCATCTTTGTCTCTCTAATCTCCAGTTCCTTATATTAAAAAGGGACATAATAACTGAACACTAAATGTTAATGTATTTAAAGCATTCAGAAAAGTGCTTGACCCAGAAAAGGCACCAAATAGGTGGGGGCTCATAAAGGAAAATAATAACATTTGCAGACTTAAAATAAATGACTTTTTTTCTTTCCTTGAGAGTTTGAGGGAGAGAAATTGGACCTAATGCTTTCAAAAAGAAAAAGAAAAAGAAGTAGGAAAACACTTGTCTGAAATTGGGGCAACATTGCTGCCACTTGCATGCTCCTCTTTCCATTCTTCCTCTTTAGGAAGAATATTATTGGCCTCATGGAGAAATGCAAAGCAAAAGAACTGAAGGAACAGCATAAACCTCTTTAGCTGATTGACAGTGTTAGGTTGAAAATTAAGACCTTCTTTTAATTAGTTTTAGCAACCTAAGTGGGATAATGGTATGTGGCAGAGACCAAGACAAGTCAGTGCTAAAGCTGAGAGAAGAGAGATTGGGTCTTTAACCCTTAGTGTGCCTCAAATACGGGGCTGTCAAAGTCCAGGGAACATTTTAGCTCCAAGTTAGGATGAGATTGCTTAGCTTAAAAAATATGTATATATGTCAAGGACAGCACAGGAGAGGAGAATGAAGATTTACTAATAAGGAAAAAGATAATTATTATGGAGAAAGACTTCAAACTTATCTAAGGGTTTATTTTAAAGCTGACTTAAAGTTTTAAGACGTAGTCCCACATTGTTGGCCAGGCTAGAAGGTGATGGCACAATCTCGGCTCACTGCAACCTCCGCCTCCCTGGTTCAAACGATTCTCCTGCTTCAGCCTCCCAAGTAGGTGGGATTACAGGCACCTGCCACCATGCCAGCTAATTTTTGTATTTTTAGTAGAGACGGGGTTTCATCATGTTGACCAGGCTGGTCTCAAAC
The DNA here is from genome assembly GCF_002776525.5 of Piliocolobus tephrosceles. Lineage (NCBI taxonomy): Eukaryota > Metazoa > Chordata > Mammalia > Primates > Cercopithecidae > Piliocolobus > Piliocolobus tephrosceles. The sequence continues at coordinate 73,813,873 of NC_045438.1, read as the reverse complement.
TCCTGACCTCGTGATCCACCTGCCTCAGCCTCCCAAAGTGCTGGGATTAGAGGTGTGGGCCACCATACCTGGCCCTAAAGTTTTATTAATCAATATTTTTTCCTGCTTAATACTACTAAAATCTTACTATTTAAAAAGCTGTATATTCAGATGACAAGTAGCAGCCATTCATGTTTTAACGCTGTGGTCTTCGTTAGAAAGCTACTGAAGATGCTATATAAACACTCAAAGTTTAGAAAAAAATTACATTATTGTATCTGATTCACTGCCTTCCCTTCTGGGGAGGAAGCTCAGAAAGTTTGCAGCATTACATTGATAAAGGTAAAGCCAGTGTAACAATCCTGACTGGTATCCGGAGGCAAAAAAGAAATGTTTGTTAAAATGTTTGACACATGGGCCAGGTGCAGTGGCTCATGCCTGTAATCCCAGAGCTCGGGAGGCTGAAGCAGAATTGCTTGAACCCGGGAGGCAGAGGTTGCAGTGAGCTGAGATCTGCCATTGCACTCCAGACTGGGTGACAGAGCCAGACTCCATCAAAAAAATAAAAATAGGGAGTCTGAGGCAGGAGAATGGCATGAACCCGGAGGCGGAGCTTGCAGTGAGCAGAGATCACGCCACTGCCCTCAAGCCTGGGCGACAGAGTGAGACTCGTCTCAAAGTAAAATAAAATAAAATAAAATAAAATAAAATAAAATAAAATAAAATAAAATAAATAAACAAATAACAAAAATAAAAATTGATACATGAAGTTCATCCATTGGACATAAATAACTAACTTCTGGAAGCTTCCCTTCTTAGTTTTATATTACTGTTATATTCAGTCTTGTTTACTATAAAATAGGGTTTTTGTTAAAATTAACTATTAAATATTTAGTTTCCATTGATATCCTCTTACTCTGTTTTAATATCTGTAAACCTGGATATGCATAGATTTGGAATAAATTTCGTGCTGGTCTTACAACACCAAATTGCACTTTGTGATCTAGTGGTTTGTTTGTTTTACTTCTTATTACAGAACATTTCAAACAAATACAAAAACAAAGAGAATAGTAAAATGAACTTCCATGTACCCATTACTCAGTCTCTGAAATTATGGTTAATCTTCTTTCATCTATATTCCCACCTATCCCCAGATTTTCTTCCTTCCGATTATTTTGAAACAAATTACAGGGATCATATCTTTCCATCTGTTAATATTTCAGTACCAGTATCTCAAAAGAAAAGGAATCATTTAAACATAACTACAATACTTATAACGCATCCACAAAATAAAAATTTAGCAGTTTCTTTTTATTCCTTTTTATTACCCCTGCCATGGCTGGTGTCTGTCATTGCACATAGGAGATGTCTAATCTATGTCTGTACCCCTGTTTTGGTTTTATTATTTTCCACTGCAGTAAATCCAACAATCCTTTTCTCTGCAATTTGCCTAGCTTGTCAACATCTAGGGGAAAAGTTCGAAAAACAACCACCTCATCTATTCCTCTGAACCTATGGCAAGGGAGCCAAGGACTGTTAAAGACAGTCAGCCCTCCCACCTCATCCGGCCAGACTGCAAGAGCTTATAGCTGGCTGGGTGTCCTTAAATGTCCCAGTTTGATGTTTGGTCTTCCCAAATAAACTGGGATTTTAAAAAATTAACTGTAAAACATTAAATACAGCCTTTGTAGGGGGAAAAAAGTGTTCAGTAAATGTCATTAACTGAGTGATAATTCAGTGAGGCAGCTTAATATAGTACTAAGAATTATGGGCTCTAAAGTAAAGCAAACTCGGTTTCAGATTCTGGCCCTCCCATTATTACCTGCATGATCATGGACGTGTTGTGCTAGTAAATGTTTAGAAACTGCCTTTTGGGATGCAGGGGATCCACATTTGTAGCATTTGCTTATTTCCATGGTATAAAGGCTCCCACTATAGCCAGCTCCCACTATACCACCATGAAGTCACTAAACATGGAATCTGAGAAGAGATAAGCATAACTGGTGTTCGTAAGCTAATGCTAGCCAGTTCTAGTTAGCACTGGACCTTGGACAAGTCATACAAATCCTCTAATCCCCAAATTTATAAATTATAAAACAGAAAAATATAATAATACTTGCCTCACTCTATAATTGAAAGAATTAAATGAAATACTACCTGCAAAGCTGTTGTCACAGTGCCTGGAATGTATAATGCTTATTATGCATTCGAACAATGTTAGCTTTTTCTATTATTAAGCAGGATAAAGGTAAAATGTCACCAAAGGTTGGCTTTTTAAAATGTATTCTTTTGAAAGAACTTTTGACCATCCATATCTGTGATATTTCTCAATATTAAGGCAAAATAGCAACATAACACCATGGAATTACCCAGAGAAAGAATATGACTATATTCAACATATTGGCATTAAAAATCAATTCAGCCACAACAGCTTATGGTTAAAGGGGATTTAAATCTCAGGCAAAGCCACATTTCACTCTGATCCCTATGTCCTCAACAACATTGCCTTTGATAAACTACAATTCCTTTATCTTCTTCTCCTTTGCCCTCAGCCATCACCTGAATGTAGCAGCACAGGTAGTAGGACTGAGGAGACACAAAAACTTGCTCCATTTTGAAACATAAAATCCTATATGTGATCATTAGGAACAAAAAGTAGGATTCAACTGGTTCAAAATGTATACAAAGTGAATGTTTTAAGGACACAAAATTGACTTTGTTGTTAACCCATGAGGCAGTGAAATTTGCATTTGTTAATTTTCTTTTAAAGCACTTTCTCCAAAGGTGATAATGTTAAATCCTTACTGTTTACTAGAATGGTTTTTTAACTCTGGTGGTTTATTCGTACCCAGCTCCTAACACTGGCCTTCAAGACCTCCCATTCCTCTGCTCTAACTCAGGGTCTTTCTCTGCTTCATGTCTCACATATAATCTCCCTTCTCAGAAGCTCAGAGAATAATCTCAGATATTACCCAAGCAGGGGGAGGAGCCCCATTCCAAACCCACATCTCCAACATGGCAGGGAAGAGAAGGAAATCACACATTTGATTTTGCTATGTAGACTGCTTTTATTAGCTGTACTGCAAAGTAGAGCCTAATATGAAGGCAATTTTACTTAGCACAATGTCAGTAGCTTACTCGATAGATATAGGCTAGAAAGGATGATGCCAACACCTCACCTATGAAATGAAGGTTTGGAAGAAGAGAGTATTTCATTATTTAAGAAGAAAATTTATCAAATGATGGTTAATTTTGACACATAGCCCACTATTTAAAGGTGGAAGAGAGAAAGTCTTTTAAATGAGACTCTCATATATTTCCTCCACAAACTCTTCAGGCAAGAAAATAATGCCTCATGAAAAGGGATTTCCTCTGGTCCCCTCCAGGAAGAAAATAATCTTTTCTGAAAATAGTTTTTTCATATCACGGATAGTGTTATTTATGAAAACTTAGCCTACATAACAATGTTCTCAAGTTGCTCCATTAAAACAAAATTCACCTGCTAAAGAAAAGTGCAGAACAGCTGTGTGAGAGGTGCAGGCCCCAGGGGCACTGGCCAGGTGCCTCTCTGAAAAGCACAGTTTTAGTGACATTTTCCAGGCACCTCCTTCTTTACCTTTTTCCCAGGACTCCTCCCAGACCTCAGAGGGACTAGTACAGCTTGTCTAGGATATCTCTAATTATGGTTTGAAGAAACAATTTGTGCTGCTTGCTTTGTTATTTCAGTTCATTTTCTGTTGTCAAGAAAGAAAATGCATCCATCACTTTTATCAGTCACACAAAGCCAGCTCAGGTTCTCTGAAGCCACACAGCCATCCTAGCTCCCATGTTATTTAGCATTTTGAAAGTCAGATCTGAAAATCTGGCATCAAAATATCAATATTTGAACATTCAATTTCCACACTAGGCATAAATCTTCCATAGATATGCCTAGCAGTGATCTAAGTCTTATACTACCATTTTGTCAAGGAGATAATATAATCGGGACACCTTAACCCTATCTTAATTTTGCTTTATGTAGAGATAGATCTTCATTTGAAAGTACCTTTGTGGGCCAGAGGGTGTACACCTTGATCATTGCTGAAACGTGCGTTTCCGTACAGAGAGACAAAGGAGTTGGTTTTTACTCCCAAGCCCTTTGCTACTTAAATAAAGTTATTGGCTGCCTAATGAATGTTAGCTGCAGTACTCCCTGTGGTCAGCGGGGCTGTTGTTTAATGAATTGCTTAATGTGCTTGATTACTGTTACAATGTTGAATGAGGAAAAGGCAAGAGAGATTTGAAAGATTCACTGGAGGATATGATGAAAATGAATTGGATCAATAGGAACTTTTTGCTCATCTCTGAATAGCACATTACAGGCTGCATTGTTAGAGTTTGGGGATAATGCAATTTTGTGGCTTGTTGTCTTTTTATTATTCACAAATATAAATCTCCTTCAACAGCGAGTTTTAGGGCCGGCCTTCCTGGAGTTATAAATGATCCCCAGACTCTAGCCCTGGTTACTTACACGGACAGATAAATTAATTAGGAAAACTTTTATGCCAATTACTTTATGCCCTTGGCTTTCATATGTTTCTGAAGAGCAGCAGCTAATTAAAGATATGATTCATAATTACTGGTCGATCGAGTAGTTGAGTAATGGAATCAGGAACTGTTCCAAAGAAAATTATCCATCACATCATTACTAATTGTTACATAATACATAAGGATGTAGAATTCAAATAAAAAATTACTCACTTTGAAAGGTCCATTCAATTTTTTTTAATTTAACAATTATAAACACGAAATGAGTTCTTGCAATGCTCAAATACGTAAGTAGGAATTTTTTTCCTTTTCTTAAAATAAAACTTCCACTGTATGAATTCAAAACACAAGGCTCAAATTACCTCAAGTTTTAGTAATCACTGAATTCTGTTTCTTTCCTATGAAAAGTTCAGTCTAGAGAAGGTAAGAGTCAAAATGCATTGTACTTCCTTCTAGCCCCACCCTTCTAACCTCACTTAACAGTAAGATTTGCTGAAACCCAATGTGTTCAAATGGGAGGGGCTGTTAAGGACCACCCATTGGCATGTGTTGGATTAAGAAAATTCCCAGGCTCAGAAAGGCTAAGAATGTTAATACTTGAAGGTTACTGAAATCTCCCCAAAAGGAGACAGTTGTCAAAGGTTGTATATGTCCCAGATCTATCCCAGCTTAGGGAAATTGTGGCCTTTGTTTGAAGGGAACACAGCACCAGAAAGGTGGACATAATCTCACACAGAGCAGAGCTTTGTGAGGAAGGAGTGAGGGGAGGACCTCAGCAACAGGCTGTTGCTTGGATCTGGTGGAATTAAGGCCTCCCATCTGTAAGCATTCTAGAAGCAAGTAGCTCCTGTGTAAACTCACCTTCCATACACCCTGAGTGGCTGCCTAGAAAATCTCCTTCCTCTCCTCTCTCACCAAAAGATTCCCCTGCCTTCCTCCCTCTTCCTTTCTAATCGCTGACTCTAGTTCCAGTGACAGCCCAGGGTGGCATATGTAGCGACAGAACAGAAGGTGGACAAGGGAAGACTGGCTAGGGTTGCAGACCACCTCTCTCATCTGCAGCGCTCAGTCCCATCTCCTCCTCCAAAGCCTCTGCCTAGATCCTCTGATTTTAACCTAAGGCATAAAGAAGGACAATCTATATCTTCATCTATTCAAGAAACATTTATTGCCAGGGATTGTGTACGGTCCTGGAGAGATAAACAAGAGGTATAATCACCATCATCATGTCTCTCCTCATCACCCAGAGCTGCCAGCGTGAGGAGTACACTGATAGGGAGACCCCTGGGATTCAGGCAGAGAACAGGAGGAGTCAATGGACTTCAGTGAGAGCATTCAATAGATCAGAGGAGCCTTTGTAATATTATCGAAGGCTCCATGGAGAAGGATGACTCATTTTAATTTGAATGCTGGAAAAACATAGACCAAGGCATGGAGGCAGGTCATTTCATCTCTAAGAGCTGCACTGCACTATGAGATGTAGATGGCTCAGCCTGGGGACAGCCTGGGGAAGCAGCAGCAGATAAATACAGCTGAAGCCAGTGAGCAGGTCACACAAAAGCAGAAGGCAAAGGACCCAATGGGAAAGTATGAAGCGCCATAAACTAGGAGAGCCAAATAGCCTAGACTAGGAGTTTCAGAGTCCTTAGTCAGCTAAAAGCTACTTGTGAAACAGAGTAGGAGGATGTCAGCTGATCCACATGACTGCTGAAGCACTGAAGGTGACCTTGAGCTGGGCTCCCACAGAGGAAAGAAGATACAGATAGGAATGTGAGTAAATACTCACTGTGGGAAGGCTAGTGCCTATTCTCTTTCTACAGAGAGGCAAGTACATTCAATCATTAATTAGAAGAATACTTCATGTTTTCCTTCAGGCAGGTTCCACTTGTACTACAAGTAGGTGAGAGTTTTTCAGTAGCTAGAGGCATAGACCGCAGGGCCTTTTAACTAAAACCTCCTTCAAGGAGAGGGAGCGGGACTGCTTAGAGAGCAATTATCCTGCATCACATCAGCTAAGGGTTCATTGTCTTGAAGTGAAGCAGTGCTCTGTTTTGAGGCAGGAAATTTGACCGAGCAGCTTCAGTTGTCTTTGTGTCAGTTTCAAGTATCAAGTGCAAAAGAAAAAGAAGAAAAAAAAAAAAAGATTTCAGACACACCACCTGCTGAGCTTTCCCAATTTAACAAACATGTGAGGTCTGGAGAGAGCAAATGAGTGCTTTTTAAAAAAATCAGATCAACCCTTTATTCACTTGGTGGCAGTTTCCAAAGGCTGCTGTATTCCTAACATTACTCCAGAGGACCTGAGGGTCACCTTCGTGACCCATTAAGGCAAATTTAATCAAATTCATCCAGTCCCTAGTACAGTATGCCAGAAGTGGGGCCGTAAATATGCTTTCTTTTCTTACACAACTCCTCAGCAGGCTGTTTCTTTAGAAAACAGAATTCCATGGACATTAGAAATAATTTATTTAAACTTTAACATGGGACCCAAAACATAAGGGCACCCAATTCTAAACTAAACCATTTTAAATAATGAGAAAGTGAGTCAACTAAAAATCACTGCCTATCTCCTCTTAAAGCCAGAGTTCTACGAGCTGGAAGGAAGGAACCTCAGTCTCCTGACTCGGCATCCTTCCCTCCTCCCTCCCTCCATCTCCCTACCTGGTTAAAGCTCAGACTATGAAGAAGGCTGAACATCTAGCAGATTTACTTAATTAGTATTCCCTCTACTCTATGTAAATGAGAAAAGTTGTTCCCAGATTGTGCTTTCTGAAGGAACAGATCCCCAGCTCACCAGTGATATGCACTCAAATAGTGTGCATGTGTGTGGCTGAAAGCTCAGTGGGAAGGGGCAATCTGTTGCCAGGACTCGTGCCCAGTACTCTTTCAGTTTCCATCGACCGAGACCTCAGCTGTCCCACCAAGCTCAGATCAAACCCCACAAATGGAGGAGATGCTCTACAGAAACAGATCACAGTGTCTGTGTTTGCATTACAGGGACAGGAAAGCCAGGGACGCTCCCAAAAGCAGGGACCAGATCTCTCTCCTCACCTCTCACAGTGATACCGCTGATCTTCCTTCAAGCTATTGAACTTTGGCTTTATGCTGGCCAAAGGTGCTGAAGCATGTGCTTGATAATCACTTCTCTGTTTCATTTTCTCAAATCTCTATGAAAGACAGCAGTTACAGTAACAGGAAATATTTTTATTACTCTTTTAGAAACAATTTCTTCAAGAAAAATTATGTTAAGCTTAGATTTGGCAAAAATCTTGTCTTCTATATTTTAAAACATTAGTATTCTTTTCTGATGGGTATTGAAAATTCAATGCAGTATTTCTAAGGCTTCTGATAGTGGCCACTCTCTTAGGAGTAATGATGTTACCTGACTCTGTGCCAAAGAGATAAATCACAAGGAAAGTCAGGTTGACAGTGTTAGAACTAGTGTCATTCAACTCTCATCATTTGAGTCCTGTCACAAGGACCTGACCACACAACCTACAGGCAGAAATCTAGTGTTTTTTTTTTCTTCCTCACACCCATCTTGCCTTGTAATTTGAGGATAGTTATTTCACCCTTTCTATTGTGATGTGCTCACATGCAAAAGAGTTACCAGTATTTATTGGAACTAGTGTTTAGCACTCTCATCTTTAAATAGTTTTCTGACTCAGAAAGTCTTGTGTAGGTTGTTATTTTGAGTCAGATTCTCCCAATGTGGAAACTCCTTAGGATTACATTGGGCTCTTTGGAGAAGTGAACTAACTCTTTCAGGTTCATAGTGTAGCATCTAATAACTACTTTGTACCATTTTTTAAAATGAGTTATAAAAATTAAGTAGGCATGACTATTAGGCAGAAAAGTCATTTTTTTTTTCTTCTGCCATGGAAGCTGCAAGACCTGTGATTTTGTCTGCAAGCCAATCTAGCACAAAGTGACACAAAACATAAACATGAAGGTATGCAGAAGTCACACAGAATTGAAGCACTTCTGATGGTGGAAACTGGTGCCTGCTTGAATCAGAATTCTCTATATTAATTCTGGATTATCTGAATTGTTTTCATTTTACCTGCAGAGGTGAAGGTGCACATGATATTGAAGGGCATTTTTTTTCTTTTAATGTCACTTCAGCAGGAAAACATTCATCTTTCAATGGTTCCCTTTTAAAATGTTAACCTCTATGGAATCTCAAACAAGGCTAAAAAGAATATCTCACCTTTCAGAGAACTTTGGAATGTCTCTTTTTTACAGGCATTGAGAGTGTTCTGTCCAGGAATCCACACAGGCTTTAAATACCATCTCTGTGTTGACAATTTCCAAATTTATGACTCCAGCCTAGACTTTTCTCCTGAACTCCAGACTCCCATATCCAAAAACATATTCAATGTCTTCTCTTAGATTTCTAATGAACATTTCAAATTTAAGAAACTATATTCCTGTTTTTATCCCTCCCAACATGTTCTACCCACCATGTTTTCCATCTCAGTAAATAAAACATCCATCCTTCTAGTTAGGCCAAAACCCTGGAGTAATCCTTGCCCCACTCTTAATCTCATACCTTACATCCAGTCTATCAGAAGACCACTTTGGATCAACGTTCACTATATATGAAGAATCCAGCCACTGCTCCACCTCCACCGCTAGCGTATGTTCTAGCTGCCATTATTGCTCACCTCACTGGTAACAGTGACCTCCTAACTAGCCTCTCTAATTGTACTCTTGTCTCCCAAAAGTCTATTCTCAACATAACAGCCAGAACAATCCTATTAAACAATGTCATTAGGTGTTATTCATCTCTCAACTCTTCCAATGGCTTTCCATTTCTCTCAGAGAAAAATTCCAATTCTCATAGTGCCTATAAGGCACAATAACTTGCTATCTGATCTCTCTTTCTGGTCACATTTCCTACCACTCTTGCCTCCCTCTTTCCTTCCCCATTTCCCTACCTTTGTCCTTCCCTCTCCTTAGCCACACTGGCCTCCTCCTGGTTCCTCAAACACCAACACACAGCCCTTCCTCAGGGTCTGGACAATGGCTGTACCATCTGCTTGGAATGGTCTTTCTCACTGATGTCTACCTGGCTTGCTTCCCTACCTCTTTCAAGTCTTTGATCAAATATCTCCTTAATGAGGTCTACCCTGACCAACCTACTTAAATTGCAGTCTGTGCTCAGCTTTGCTTTTTCCTAAAACTTATCACCTTCTAAAACACTAAAATGCATATTTGTTACTATTTACTCTATCATCCCTACCACTAGACTGTGAGTTTCCTTGGGAATAAAATCTCTAGATTTTAATCTATATTTTCACTAATGTGACCCCAGAACCTAGAAAAATACTTAGCATGTAGTAGTTTCTCGGTATATTATTTGATGAACAAAAGAATGACTTTTACTTTTGACATCATTTGCTTAGTAATAAAAATACTGAGTCTGTTAATGCCAAAGTAGTCAGTGAGAAGTAGTGGCCAGGACTACACCAAAGACACCTGATTTCTCTGTGAAACATAAATTTCCACAGAAATTTATGAAATTAATTAATATTAATATTAAGATATTTACAATAATATTAATAAAATAATATTGTTATTATTTGTTATTACTAATATAACACAAAATATTTTCTTTCTTCTATCTTTCATTAAGCATTATAAACTTCCCAACTGATATTTTTTAATAAAGGAGTAGAGAGGTGAGACAAGATATAATTTTAAAGTATACTTAAAGCTAGAATTTTCTTTAAAAATATTATTCGTTTTGCTTTACTAGGTGAACAAATATTAATATGGAAGGAGTGCTGTGGCATTAAATAAAGACTTGTTCTCCAGGATCTGTTATTAATAGTGACTAATAGTTTGGTATTCAATGCTTATGTGAATGTGAGTATCAAATAACATTTAATCTTTATGATGCATGCTGGGGTATTGAGGAATGGTAAATAGTAATATGCATTTTCCCTCTGAGTTCTAAGCCAACTAAGATATAGACTCCAAATATGAACATATAGAGATTAAAATGTAGGCTTTATTGTTGGTTTAAAAATGTAGGGGCAAATATGGCTTAACATGTGGCAAAAATGAAGGGTCCTTCTACTCGCAACCCTATACCCACCTACAGTCTAGACCTTGGGAGCATCCACTGAAGAAACAGCCTGGGTCTACTGAGTAGATATTCTTATCAGCCTGACTGAAATGGAAAACACTGCAGAGCCCTGACAGAGGAACAAGAGGGATGGATCTGCAGATCAGCCTCTGGAAGGCGGGTCTGGACCTAAAATAGTGTGTTCATCACGTGGGGGCAGGAGGAAAGCAAAACACGTTCATACTGGAGCAGGCAGGTTTGAGAGAGATAAGAAGGAAAGATCAAGTTACACATGCCTGGGTCCTTCTCCCAGGCTTACAGATCAAATAAAGGACTCCTTCTCCCTTGAGTAGAAGTTTGTGAGAAAAATAAATTAGGAAGCCCCCTTCTCAGTAATCTGGGATCATTGGAAAATTGTTCTGCTGACAGTGAAACGCAACAGAAAAAAAGACAACCATATCTACTCAATTTCATGTCTCTTTCATCCCAGAGGACACTAAACTGGCTATAGGATCTGCTTAAAGATCTTTAAGTCCAAATAAATAATAGATTTTCTACCACTCCCACTTATAGATTCATATGTACGCAGTACTCCTTCAGATTTGAAGTAGCATATGTTTTCATCACCATCTCTACCAGCAAACCAATCCTCCTGAACCATCTTTTAGCTTTTCCTGCTTGCTTCAAGAAACCTTACATTCTGAGAGTTTCAGATGAAATATCACAACATTTGTTGTCATTGTAAAAGATCATTTAATATTCTGTGGGCACATGCCATATGTTTTGAAGGAAGATGATAAGTACTGTTTTGTCACTTTCTCTTGGCAAAACGCAAAATGGAGTGAAAACAAAGACACTTTCCATACATAAAGCTTTAAGAAAATATTGGGAAAAAAATTGCAAACCGAGTTACAATGTGCCATTTCTGAATTTTATTGGTTACAAAAGAAGTTCACAGTTATCCTCCTACCATTTTACAATAGATAGTTGTTCCCACAGAGCCTTGGCCAACACAGTGCTATGTCATAGAAATCTACATGGTCTGTTCACTGAATGAATAAGGATCTGTTTTCCCAATGTATGATGAATGCAGCATGCAGTGATTTTCTTAAGTAAAAGCAAGTACTCCCCTAGACTTACACTAGGGAGTAAATTGTGACAACGTGACACATAGGTAAGTGCTCTGCGATGGGATTAGGGTTCACACCATCAAATTAAATGCTTTAAAATAGCACAGTTAATATCCGGGGGAATAATAAAGAGAAACACCAAGTAATATATAATCACAGTATCATACTAGATAGGAAATCAATGGGAAAAACCTAGGGTAACATTCTACAGTAGACTGTTTACATTGTGGCAATAAATACGTGAAACTCTAAAGTGTATACAGACATTAAAATTGAAATGTTCTAGTCACTTATTACAAAAAAAAACCTTTTATGGCTAGAATTAAAGAAACAACACATTTTGGAAATATGATATGCTATATATCATAAGTAGTCTAAGTAACACTACAACTAAATAGATCTTCAATATTAGGGCAATAAATGCAAGTCATTCTCAGGAGAATCGCGGTACAACTCTTAAAGGCTTAAGACCAACTTTGACTCAGGTAGGTTATTAATTTCTAAAAAGTCAGTTGGCTACAAATTACATTCTTAAATAAATAATGTTAAGCATTCAATTCTGAGTGGATGTAACCTTCATCTTTGGAGTACAACAACGTCAAGTAGCAGCAACACCCGAAAGGAATATTTTAGGTCTCTGTGATTGATGGTGTATCATACTTTTGTTCAGAAAGTGGCTAACTGCATGACTTCACATAAACGAAATCTTTTGCCTTAATGTTTGTTTATTTATTTATTTATTTTTTGACCGAGTCTCGCTGTGTCGCCCAGGCTGGAGTGCAGTTGCGCCATCTCTGCTCACTGAAACCTCCACCTCCAGGTTCAAGCAATTCTCCTGCCTCAGCTACCCTGAGTAGCTGGGATTACAGGTGTGTGCCACCACACCCAGCTATTTTTTTGTATTTTTAGTAGAGATGGTGTTTCTCCATGTTGGCCGGGCTGGTCTCGAACTTCTGACCTCAAGTGATCCACCCACCTCGGCCTCCCAGAATGCTGGGATTGCAGGCATGAGCCACTGCACCCAGCCTGCCTTGGCTTTTGTAGCTACAAAATGGGCTTAGATTTGACAAAACTTCCATCTCAGTATGAAATTGTCCTTAACTGACAATGGGAATATTATTGGAATAATAAATGGGAATATTATTGGAGAGACATGTATAGATGAAAGATTATTCTGAAACAAGAGCCCAAGAATAGAATGCTAGGTAGACATGTAGTCTGTACTTTACTAAGCCCAGTAAATGCCCTGAAGTGCCACACTTTCTTCTCTGGGTAAAGCCTACACGGCAAACTTTGAGGGGTATCATGTTTATTATGCCAAGTGGGCTAAGATTTCCAACCCTGTAGCTCCTTGATGTATATTCCATCTCTCTTGGGAGTAAAATTACAAAAACGTGATGGCAAGGGGGAAAAAAATAAAAACTTATTTAAACAATACAAAAATTATCACTTGCTTTATTTTTTCCAAATATCAAACTAATCAAACTAAAATAGGAAAATACTAAAAGATACCCAGACATTGAAATTTTAATTTTATTTCCAATGATTTGGGAACCTTAGAAAAGGGCCTGGAATAGGCAGCCTAGCTAAATAGAATTTTTTTGTGCTGCCATGTGCGTTCAACTGGCTGTCCTGGCCAGAGCTGACTTCTTACACGTTGCTTTGCCAGACATAACAGAGACAGGCACAATCACTGCGATTAGCATTATGTGAGGAATAAACAGTCTGTGGCTGAAGCAGCAGGCTCTAAATAGCTTACTAACCTAGGTATGACCAAGACATGTCATATATCCAGTAATTTGCCCAATTACATATGTGGTAATTTTCATTGATACTCACTTTGCAGTTTCATAACATGTATGTCTAAATAATATTGACTGTAATTTTTGAGCAGTATTGGTTGGAGCATATTGTGTCTGGTGTAATGCGTCTCAGCAAATTTTTTATAATAATTTAGATAGCTGTGGCTATTGTTTCTCCCCCCAATAAACATGGGGAATCAGAAAAAAAAAAAAAAAAACATATATTGGATATATATAAGATACAGACTTAATGTGTTCTACTATAGATGGTAAAATGAAAATCATATTATCAATGCTGTATTTTACAAAATATATGGATAGTCCTGTAAATAAACATATATAGAACATTTGAGTCTCAATTCAAATCATTCATTTGAACAAATGTATCAAATCCAAACACATTTTTACGTCCTCAAATTTGCATATGTTTTTCAGTTCTTTGGGCAATGTTTTATAATTCATGTTGTTAAAGAGCTCTTTATCAACCATCAGCTGATTAGAAAAAAATGTTTATAATAAAAGCACCTAAAAAGACACTCCACGAAATCTACCTACCTGCTAGTTCCATAGAAGCATTTTCATTTAGCTAGCATTAAATGCATGCCATCCAATTACACCCACATTCTTATTCTTAGCATTTGCAAAGACTGAATACTGATCAAAGTAGGTATACTGCTGATAATAGATCCAGTTTGGAGTTTTGACTTCAAGAAAAGTTATTGACTTATTTTTTTCAATTAATAAAATGGATTGTATGAAAATAAGTGGACTTAGAGTGAACATATTGGATAGAAAACATATTGGGCAATATAAACTAAGTTAGCAAGTCTTTTGTAAATTTATAGAAGTAATTGGTTCACATATTAAATTAATCTTTAATATTTTGTTATAGAGTTAGAGAACAAGTCAAAATTAAAAGGACAAATCTTAAATTATTAGGCATTCTTTTCTGAAGTATGCCTTATTTCCAATATCTTAGGGAAAAAATATACCAAAAATAAATATTTAACTCACAAAGAGGTTTTTGGGGGGTGGTTGACTGGCAAACTTGGAGAATCCACTCAAGATTATGCAATTTCCCTCAGCTGGGATCCTTCCAGTGATGTCCAAATATCTATTGTTTGAATTAAAATTATAATTTTATGAAAATTTAGCCAAAGTTTTGAGCATATCCCACACTTTGAAACACCAGCACTGCCACCTCTACCATTATCTAGCAAGACTCAAACCTGTAGGTTGGGAGGGACAAGCTAATGCCATTAGTCTGAGGTTTTGGTAATTCAATTGGGAGCCTAAATATATACCATGATTGTTTTATTAAGTATCATATTGCTGCTTATAAGCAGATTAAATATGTTTATTTCTTACCTTTTAAAGCTATGATTAATCCAGATGATATGTAATGACTAGTTGACTTAAATTGCTGTTGCTACCTAGTAATCCAGTTTCCCATCCAGAAGCAACTCCTACACTGGTAGAAATGGTTCAACCCAGGTGAAAGTGCCTTGAGATCTTCAGGGAGTAGATGCCACGTAAGTTTAAAATATACGTGTTATCTTTTAAGATGCAATTCTTCATATTAACTAGGTAAAAGCTCCTATAGAGGAAAAAGGCTGAGAAAGCAGTCTGTTGCTGCTACAGCATAAATCCAGGAGTCAAGAAAGTTGGCACAAGCTCCAGAGCTGCCTCCAATAAACTGGATTATCCTAGGTAAAATTACATAACTTCTCTCAGTGTCAGTTTCCCTTTTTTAAAAAGAATGGGAGAGTTCGGTTAGGACAGGGGTCAGCAGACTTTTTTGTAAAGGGCTAAATATTTGAGGCTTTGCAGATCACATATATGATTTTAATTGCATATTCTTATTTGCTTTAGTGTAAAAAATATTCTTTTTTTTTTTTTTTTTTTTTTTTTTTTTTTTTTTTTTTTTTTT
>NC_045438.1:73747582-73798332 GCF_002776525.5 Piliocolobus tephrosceles | reverse complement strand
TTTTTTTTTTTTTTTTTTTGAGACGGAGTCTCGCTCTGTCACCCAGGTTGGAGTGCAGTGGCATGATCTCGGCTCACCGCAAGCTCCGCCTCCTGGGTTCACACCATTATCCTGCCTCAGCCTCCTGAGTAGCTGGGACTACCACACCCCACTAATTTTTTTGTATTTTTAGCAGAGACTGTATTTCAACGTGTTAGCAGTGATGGTCTCGATCTCCTGACCTCGAGATCTGCCCGCCTCGGCCTCCCAAAGCACTGGAATTACAGGTGTGAGCCACTGCCCCCGGCCATAAAAATTATTCTTAGCTCACACGCCAAACAAAAATAGGTGTAGGTTGTTGGTTAGTTCTGGGTTACAGGCCATTATCTGTTGATCCCTGGATTAGAAGACAATGAATATTTCTCATTGTAACAAAATTTCATGATGCTATGATTAACCATGAATTTAAATCACTCACTTGTACAACATGCCCAATCATTGATACCAGAGAATCCTGGTAATGAAAAAAACAGAGAGAATGCCAACACCATCTCAAAATTGTTCCAAACTCTTGAATTACTGTAAACCTTTCAATTAACCAAACATTTGTCAATACTTACATTTCAGATAATTGTATACCTACATAGAGAAAGTGTTATTTATTCCACATGGATGATTTCTTAACCTGAGGGGTACATATTATGTGTAAAGAAACAATATAACAAGATGAAGTTATACATATATCAAATACAACTTGCAAGACCAACTCACTTGTGTATCAAAAACAGTACATTACATCATCACTAGTAGCACCCAAAAGTCAAAGGCAAATGCCTAGTATAGTTTCTGGTCTTTTGTAGCAATGTGGGTGGATACACCTCTGATCACAAATAGCTCTACTGATCCTTTGAAGGAAAGATATATAAAAACGTTTTATGCTTTTTCTAATTTTTTTAAGAAATTGAAAAAACTATTATTTTTTGAACAGCAACTGTATGTTAATCCCTTTAAATATATTAATAGTGATAATAACAAATATTCATAAGGGCTTTCTATGAGCCAGGTATGTTAAATCTACTTTATATGTATAAACTCATTGAAATCTAAGAATTAAGTAATATTATCAATCCTGTGAGGTGGATATTAATATCACTGATATTTTGACAACTGAAGGAATAAAGAACTAGGGAATGTGATGGATATAGAGCTGGAAACAGAGTCAGTTGCCTCAAATCTCTTTCTGTTGTCTTTCCTTCATTATTTTTTAATGAGGTAGAAATGATACACATACCTGCATATATCACCTCTCAGGCACAGACTAGCATTAAATTGGAATTCATCTAAGCCCAAATCCAAGGTGTTGACTATCCCCATAGTGCCAAGGACAGGATAATGGTCACAGCCTCAATATTACTCAGACACAGACTTTTCTGTCACAAGGTTCCACACAATTCCCAGGATAGTATCATATTCTCAATTAGGAATGAAATACAACCTATTATGAATCATATGCCTTTGGACCTGTCAAGAACCTAGTATGGCCAGGTGTGGTGGCTCACACCTGTAATCCCAGCACTTTGGGAGGCCAAGGTGGGTGGATCACGAGGTCAGGAGATCAAGACCATCCTGGCTAACATGGTGAAACCCCGTCTCTGCTAAAAATACAAAAAAAAAAAAAATTAGCTGGGCGTGGTGGTGGGCGCCTGTAGTCCCAGCTACTCAGAAGGCTGAGGCAGGAGAATGGTGTGAACCCAGGAGGCGGAGCTTGCAGTGAGCCAAGACCACGCCACTGCACTCCAGCCTGCGTGACAGAGAGAGACTTAAAAAAAAAAAAAAAGGAAGAACCTAGTATGGAATTTTAACCAATAGGAAAGATAATAATGCTTTCAGAACTTGAAGTCATATGTGAGATTAGAGTTGTTTCAAAATGCACACACTACTTTAAAATGTCTTGGTGGATTGGAAAAGCTAATGTCATAGCTCTAATTGTGCTTAATTTGAACACAAGAAGTAATTTAGGTCCTTGCAGTATCTTATTTCTAGAGCTCAGATACTGAGGACTGAGAGTAATAACTCACTCCTAATATTTAACTTAAACACTTTAGGGACCAAGCTTGATTTTAGGAATCTAACTTAAGACTTAATTTCCCTTGAGCCTAGAAAATAAAAGTGATAACAGAGACCACAGATATGATGGAAAGAAGGTAAGCTTTGGACCCAGTCAGACTGGGGGTTGAATCCCAATTCCCTCAAATACTATCTGTGTGCTTAGACATAACAGTTAAGTGTTCTGACTTTCAGCTTCCTCTCTTTAAAGAGGACACAAATTACACCTTCCTTGTAGGCTCTGCCTAGGACTGCAGGTAATATAGGCAGAGTGCCTGGTACATAATAGATGTTCACAAGGTATGGCTCTTATTGTTAGATATATATGGGTTTGACATGTCATGAAAAAGACTTAGTGTTTGTGTACAACAACCAATCCTCCCTATATTACTTACCTGAATTGTTACAACCACATAATTATTTACAAATGCTTATTCAGTTTCCCAAATACATGTCATGGAAGAGTGTACCTTTAGATCAGAAATATTTATTATCTTAAAGAAGAAATCCAGGAGTTGTTCTTTCTTATCTAAAAGTGTACCCTCCACATACTCTGGCACCCAAGACCCCTCTCCAGACAAACAGAAACAAATGGAACATGTAGAAGTGATTATTTCAACCTAGTGCAGAAAATGTTTGTCTGGAGACTAAACTATTTCAGAATGTGACTAAAACTAGCACGAAAATCATCTATAAGAAAAGTATAATGACAGAAAGTAACTGCTTCTGTAAATTGAGCTATGGTATGGAAGAACTATAATTAACTAGGTGTTACCAGTATAAACTCCATACCATAGACTTCTCATGGACTTTGGTACAAGGAAAGTTGATTGCTCTTAACAGGCTGTTTTGCCACCTGACTTTATTGTTTACCTTGCCATGTTAATGGCTGGAAACTCAAAACTAAATTGTATGTTCAATCTGAGTACAGTTTTAACTAAGACATTTTGATACACCTCTCCCTTACCTTTTTGTTGAATTTTTTTCTCTGAAATATTTTTAAACAATAAAAAATTTGCAAGTACAATACAAAAAAAAAAACACATTTTCCTCTGAGCCATTTGAAAGTAAGTTTACCAACAAGATTCCCCATCACCCCTGAATATTTTAGTGTGTAATTCCTGCAAAGACATTCTCCTACATAACCTCAATAAAAACATCAAAAGCAGGAAATTACATTGATACATTATCATCATAAAATCCACAGATTTCACTCAAGTTTCACCATTTGTTCCCATAATGTCATTAGTGACAAACGGATGTCCCAAATTATGCATTACATTAGTTGTTGTATCTCTTTAGTCTCCTTCAGTCTCAAACAGTTCATTTCTTCCTTGACTTGTATGACCTTGACTGTTTTGAATAATAAAGGCCAGTTTCTATAATGTCCCCCATCTGGGTTTATCTGATATTTCTTTATGATTAGGTTGAGGTGGGTTTTTAAAATTATTATTATTGGCAGAAAGGTTACAGAAGGCATGCTATATTCTTCTTTTTGATTCTTATCAGATGACACATGATTTTGAGTTGTTCTATGATTTATGATGTCACCTTTGATAATTTGATGATGGTAGAGTTAGCTAGGTTTCTCCACTATAAAGTTCCTCCTTTTCTCTTTGTAATTAGTAAGTATATAGGGGAAGATACTTTGAGACTAGGTAGATTCCAATACTTACCAAACTTTCACCCACTGGTGTTTGGCATCCTTGAGGTCTGACAAATGGTGATTTTCTAATCAATGGCTCCCCTCTGTATGTATTAGTATCCTAATTCAATCACACCTTGTAAATTCATTAGTTAATAAAAGCTTTCTTTTTCACCATTTATTCATTTATATGTTTATATGAATATTTGTTATTTAGAGGCTCAGATTATCCCAGATTGTGGCAGAGAGAGCCCCTTCAAGTTGGCATCTATGCTGAGCACTTCCTTAGCTTCTGGTGCAAAATAGTCCAGGGTTATGTTTTACTTGCCCAGACCCAACCATAAAACCTATTGTTTTTCCAAGGGGATCTGAATCCTTTCAGGGGAGAATTGTATTTAAGAAACCAGGATCTAGGCACTTCATATTTTCTTTGTTATTGAAGTGTCATTGCTCCTAGACCCATATATATATATATATAACTTTAATCTCTGCTGTGCCTAAACATCTCACACCCTGGTTCCCACACCTCACTCTGGGCCATTGCCATCATCCACCCTCAGGGACATCGTTTGTCAGTGTACACAGACTCTGACAACTCTGGCCAATCTGCTTCTGCTGTTGCCCTCCCAGCTCCAAACACCCTCATGAATCCCCCACCTTGGTCAACCCCACATAATAGCTTTTGGACTAAATTATTCAGGCAAGAAGAAAGGCAGGAAAGTAGGCAAGCAGTAAGAAAAATTCTCCTTGCCCTTTTACTTGGATTTTACTATGGGTTTTTGTACTTACCTTAATAGTTTGATTATATATGGCTGTCTCATAAATTGCCTTATATGCAATTTGAAGGGAATAAACAATATAAAATGATGCAAACAAGTTTCAGCTGGAAGAATTCCAGAACGGTTCTGAACAGTATGAAAGTAGTGTTCATCAAATCTGCATTTTAAGACCTCTCAGAACATGAAAGTCTATTTTCAGTAACATGCTTCACTCCACAAAAGCCAAGGCAGATAAAAGGAATGGCCCCAGGAACACGAGTGGCGCTTTTGATTCCACATACCTTTTTCCTCGTGTGGATGGTGTGGACTACTTGTGTGATCTTGAGCGTTTTACTTAATGTTTCTATGAGCTGATTTCATCATCCATAAAAGGAAAAGGCTTGCTCCCTTGCCAACCTCACAGGAATGGCATTTTGATTTTTGTAAAGCACAGACTATTTTTGAATTTCTCAACAATAGTCAGTATATTCTGAGCCTAAGACCAAGAGAAAACACATCATCACAAATTCATGGAGAAGAGCCCCCTGTGGATTTAGGATTAAAGGAAAGAACAATTTCTCAGTCTCCATAACATGATGGTGCAGCCCTATACGACTCACTCTTGGGATCTAAAGAGAAGGCTGATAGGCCTTGAGTGGACATGGAGCCAGCAGCTGATGACCTCCAGTAAGAGACAGAGCACCATGGTTCAGAGAAGCAGCTGTGTCACGTGACTGAACAGGGCCTTGGAAGTGCCCAACCAGAGTCCTGTCTGCCAGATGTAGATACCAAGGTAGGAATCAGCAGTCCTGCCTCTGCCTCCCTGGTGTGCAATTTACTACATAACCGGGGGTAATTGATTCATTCTAGCTTTTTCGTGACAGTTACGGGATCAAACAAGTAAAAAGTTCTGATTCATGTTAGGCTCTTAAGAATTATCAGTAGTTCTGAAAATGTTTTTAAACATATGAGGATGTTTACTGCAGCATTATTTGTGATATCAAAAACAAAACAAAAAACATGAAACTGGAAACAAAGTAAATTTCCATCAATTGGATAATAGCTGACTAAACTGTAGTACAACCACGTCACTGAATACCAGGCACATAAAAAAAAAAAAAAAATCACAGCAAATTAAATGAAGAAGTAGGAATTGGAATTTAGTTATTTTCTATTAAGCCAGACATTAAAGAGTTTTACAAAAAAAAAAGAAACATAAAACAATGTCACTCTTTATATTGAGTTTTATTTTTAAACATGTTTTCACTAAATATATTGTGTTAACATGTATACTTTATTATTTTTTGTAATGAATTAATATGTAAACATTTTGAAAACTTCTCATCAAATTAGGATCATAAAGAAACTACAAATTTAATTAGAAAAGTTAGACAACTTAATAAAAATATTGACTAATAACCTGAACACAGACATCACAGAAAGAAACTCCAAATGACTACTAATTACATAAAAAGATTTCTTAATCTAACTTTTGAAGTAACATAAAAATCAATTGTTTCACCACCAGCTATAAGGATTTTTAGAAGGATTTCTAGTTACTAGAACATTATTCTACAGTAAAACTAAATCTAATTCAAATAACAGACAAAAAGAAAGCATTTTTTTTTCAGTTATTTAAACCAGAAAGTTATTCTAGTCACAGTGCCATTGAGTGGTAGAGCTGAAATTTAAACACATCATTGATGTTAAATAGTTATTATCAGATGAGGTGTCCTGATGGTCATGAGAATATATTACTTATACCCACCCATGGAAAATGGTTTCTAATACTTGGCCAGTCTACCTTCAAGATTGCTGTGAAGATCAAAGAAAGACTTATGTGGAAAAGGGATTTGATAACAATGTAAATATGAGAAATCATCATTTGTTTTAGAATTGCTTTTACCCAAAGAATCTGAGGCATTGGTTAAGCATCTTGGGCTCACAATGTGCTACAGAATAAATGTACTATAGATAAACTGAGGCAGAGAGAGAGAGAAACCCTGAGCTCATGACAAGCTATGTAGTAACTGAGGCCCTGCAGGGCGGGAGAGAAATGATTGTCTGATCAGAGGCTGCACAATGATATTCATAACTATTCAAAAGTATATATAGCCCATCCTCAGAGAAACATAATAGTGCAATATTAAATTCACACCACAAAGTTATGGGGAAGAAGAAATTTCAGGCAGAAAATAAATGATAACTGCATTGGGGCACTTTTGACCATAACTTTGGAAGACAGAGGGTTAAAATGCCTTCGATGTCACTTGTGCCCATATATCTTGACTGTCTAATTCATGGTTTTGAGAACCACAACTTGCAAACCTCCAAGTACCTGGGGACATTCTCTGCCATTAATTTGGGAGCAGCACTCCCTTTGCAATAAGTAGACAGTGTAGGGAAATAATTAATGGCAGGGTATGGCCTTTACTCAGTAGAACACAGACAATAGTGGCTTGTGGTGTAAAAAGGAGACAATTAATTGCAGCAGTGGTGTCTGTGCCAATTCCCAAGTTCTAACCACAGAAATACTTGAGAGAGTCATCAGAAACAGCAAAGGGAAAGGCACTTAAAACTCCTTCCTAACTAAAGCGTATCCAATTAGCTGTGGACCAAAATGCCTTTGTAGCTGAGTATATGGATATCCAGACACCTCAAACAGTACAGGTAACACTTCTCCCATATAAAACTAGGGATTTAACATAATATTCAATGTTTTTGGTTTTCCCTTCTAGAAATTCTTACACAGGAGAGCACCTGTGCATTTAATAATTGGAAGATATTATACCGCATTGCAAACAAAATTTTATTATTCTCAAAGATATATTTCAGGAGAATCTACTTAAAGATTTTTCCATTTGTTTATGCAATAAGAACTTCTATTGTGTGTGCCTGCTTTTGTAAAAGAAAAATCACCTAATCCAATCTCCTATAATTACTCCTTATCGTGTACCGTGTCATTGACTTTCCCTGGAAGCTACACCTAAGGTATGACTAAGTAAGAGATACTAGCTTGAGAGATCTGAATCAGGAAATACTAGGACAAATTGAGATGGACTCTTTCTTTGTGTCTCTGCCTCACTTCTATTCAAACAAGAAACAGGATGCCTCCAATTTCACTGATTACCAGTTTCGGTATCAACTTATCAAGACAATGATAGGCCCTTTACAAATGTCCCCCTCATTTTATTTTCCCAACAGAAGAAGAAGCTGACCTATAGTTCTTGGAGCTATTGTAAAAGAGCTCATTGTATTTGTCTATTAACTCTTTTAGCCTTGCTAGCCGGCTGCTTAATTTAATGTAATTGAGCCTTTATCCAAAGAACTCTGGTAGAATGTTTAAAACTGGGCTTTCCTCTGTTTCCTCAGAATTTGAATTCATTTACATTCAACTTACTGAGTGCTTCATGTCGGTAAAGCTGATCTCAGTGTCAAGATTAGACTTCCTCAAGAAACTCAAGGGAAGAACAGTGGAAAACAGAACAGATGTGTCTGGTTATCTCTGCATGTGATTCCAGGCAATGGACCCTTCCTGCTTTTTGGGAGAGAAGGTTACATCCTTGCAAACGTGTACTCACTGTCACAGCTGATAATTGAAAGGTGAGGTTTCCAAAATGTCATTATTATTTTTATTGCTAGACATATTGGCTCTGTCTCAGGTTCCTCAGATAAGCTGCATTCTCTCATCTAAAATTCCACAACAGGTTATGCTGCAATGTCATATTACAGAGAGAGGTGGGGCAAATGCACTAAAGGGAGATGTGACACGGACAAGAAAACTATAGTTCTCAAAATGGTGGGAGAAGACATGCAGTGGGTGGAAAAACACTCAATTTGCAATCAGGTTATTTGGATTTAAATCCAGGCTCCGTTACTTTATTGGCTCCTGTCTCCAGCTTCAATTTTGTCCTTAAAATGTGAGTGATTAAACTGAGCTATCAGGGTTATTGGACTTTACTGAGAGAAAATAAGTATAATTGTTTTGTAAATCATTAAGTAATACACAAATATGATGTGTCCATTTGTTATGGGTTTGTCTGTGCTATTAAAAATAAGAAATTAAGGTCATGAAGTCATAAAATGTCAAGACTAAAATATTCCTTGTTGATTGTCTTATTTTAATCTAATTGCCCCATTTTATAAAAGGGGCAAAGTTCTATATTTTTTAACAATCATTTATTGAACCTCTGTATGAGCCAGAATCAGTGCTGAAGGTAGGGAAACAAAGTTGATTAACAAGAATCCCTAGAGGAGTTAAGATCCAGGACAAGGAAGCATTTGCCCAAGGTTTTACAGCTAGAGGCTTAAGAGCTGGAAATAAGATCAATAGAATCCTCATCTCCTAAGCTCCTGCTCAGGACACTTTGCTTTCATTGCCTCTGTATTAAGGCTTTTCCACCTGCCCAAAATCACAGGAATATATTTAAGATATTGTAACACGTTAAAAATACCAACCACTCTTCCTCCAGACAAACACCACTTTGTGTCTCAGATTAACCCAGCCTAGTTCAGGCTGGTATGAACAAGGCAAATTCCTGGTTGTTCATTAGAGTAGTCAACATGTCTTCTGTCCCTGTTTAGCACTTATTTTCTTCTGGGATGCTGTTCCAAATCCCCAAAATGCCAAAAGCCCTGGACCAGCCTCACTAGTTTCCTGCCTTCTCCTCACACATGCAGGCTCCCTTGCACCAAACTTTTAGTCACATTGAATTTTTGGAATACTTTTGTATTCCTCTTCACTTTTGCATATACTTCTCAATTCCTGCAATTCCTTCTCCCTTCTTCTCTGTGGCAAATTATTCATCTCTAAAGAATTGAATTCATGTTGCCTTCCCAGACTTACCCAGGCAGGCTCCACACCTCCACATTCCAGAGCACTTTGTTAATATCACTGTTACAGCCTTCTGCATGATGTATCATAATTATGTCTTGCCATGTCTGTCTGGTCCATTCATTTATTGATTCAACATTTATTGATTTCCCTTTCTGTGCCAATCACTCAATTGGCACCATGGGTTCAGGAATCAGAAAGTAGATACCTTGTCTTTGAGGAGCTTACGGATACTATTTTGGGAGAAAAGATTCTATTTTGTGGACATGCTAATAACATGGGTGCCTACTCCGTTAAACTCGAAAACTAAGGCAAGATGCAGACTTGGGTTAAATAAATGTTAAAGTTACTACAGATATTCCCATAGATATATTGAACCCTCGGACATTGACAAGTATCATACCTATAGGGCAGAAATTCCAAAATATTTACCTCTGACCCAGACCTCTGTCTTGAACTCCAGACCTGTGGTTTCAGCTCCTCCCAAGCATCTTCATTTGAAAGTCCCATAAAAATACCAAACTTCTCATGACCGCATTAGCAAGTTAATAGATTTCATCTAAACAGATACTTACATTATCTAATTGTTTTAATTTCAGAAATAAATAGAAACATTCTTTAATTTCCCTATGAAGTGAAACTGGAAAAGGAATACAGTACTGAGAAATACAGGTAAAATTAAAAATAAAATTAAAAGTCACAATGGATTTTTATCAAATATGAAGTAAAACAAAACTCTTTCTTGGCTCTTGGATCATAGAGAATAGCTTTACAGTGAGTAAATTCTACATCGGGGTCAGCCCATTTCTCTGTAAAGAGTCACGTTTGGTCTCTGTTAGACATTTTTTTTCTTTGTTTTTCTTCTTTCTTTGTTTTATGGTCTCTGTCACATACACTTCTTTGTTACAACCCTTTAAAATTATAAAAATCATTCTAGGGTCAAAAACAGGTTGCTCCAGCCAAATTTGACCTGTCTGCCATAGTCTGCCAACTGCATTCTATGTAATTATGAATAACAAGACCTGTATGATGAAACAAACAAAAAATTATTATGAACAAAGTTCCCAAAAGGTATAACTTTGGATGTATTTACAAGTTTAAACTCCCTGATCTACCACCAGCAATATATTTTATCAACCCCCTGATGGATTTACCCAAAGCAGAGCTGAGGAAATTAAATGAGTCTAAAAAAATTAATCATTTTTATCGTCCAACTCATGGACTTATCTGGTGAGTTTAAAGCAGCTTTAAAGTTCATCCAGCTAGGCCGGGCACGGTGGCTCAAGCCTGTAATCCCAGCACTTTGGGAGGCTGAGACAGGCGGATCACGAGGTCAGGAGTTCGAGACCATCCTGGCTAACACGGTGAAACCCCGTCTCTACTAAAAAAAAAAAAAAAAAATACAAAAAGCTAGCCAGGCATGGTGGCTGGCGCCTGTAGTCCCAGCTACTCGGGAGGCTGAGGCAGGAGAATGGCATAAACCCGGGAGGCGGAGCTTGCAGTGAGCTGAGATCCAGCCACTGCACTCCAGCCTGGGCGACAGAGTGAGACTCCGTCTCAAAAAAAATAAAAATAAAAAAAAAATAAAGTTCATCCAGCCTATCCATTGGAGGACCCAAAAATCACCTTGGAGTGGCCAAGAATTAGTTAGTAAACTAACTCCAAAACCTACCTCTACTTGTAGCCTTTCTCTGTATCCATCTGACCTTGCATTAAGCACAACCTTTCCTATCTAGCTCTCACCTTTGACTTTCTACAAGTTACATGTGTTCCTCCTAATTCCAGATTTTCCTACACTCAACTGCAAGTGTTTGGAATATGCTTGTTGTGGCAAACTTTAAATTCCAAGAAGTAGCCATGGTGTTTCTGTCAGGCTTAAGGGAGAACCCCTGAGGACCCTAGCCATGTGACCTTCAGAGTGGCTGGTCCCCACTCAAGTGTTTCTCAGAACAGCCAGAAGCAATCCAAAGAGAAAATGTAGCTCAGAGGTTGGGAGGGAAAACAAGGGTCCATAGATACAAGAAGAGAATCTAACCAAATTGGGAGAGCTTTAGGAAGAAATTTTAAGTCCATAGTGAGGGGATGAAGCTAGAGATTAAGAACTGAGAATTCAAAGAATAAACTGGGGAAAAGGACATCAAGCTAGAAAACTGAAGAAGTACCAGACCTAGGCTATTAGCAACTCCACTGTGTCAAGACTTGCTTCCTACTAGGGTGTGGATTGAGGCACATTTTAATGCAAAACAGCCACAAGCTTCATCCAAGAAGTCACCGGAAAGGAAATCCAGAAATACAAGGCAGAAAAATGACTCTCCAGGGAAGAGCTGAGCTCTCTCTCAGCCAATATTTAGGACCCCTACTTTTAATAGTAATAATAAATTTAAAAGTGATTTTGATTCTCTACCACTTTTCCCCAAAATCCCAAACACAATTATTGGTAAGATCGAATATTTAAAAGATGAAACAATTCTAGTCCAACACTCTAATTGACACAGGAATCATCACCCTACCAACCTCTGACAATATGATACTCACTCCGTGTGTTTTATGACTATGGATGAGGACCTCATGACTCTCCAAGGTAAGGGAGGATATAAGCAAACTGGAACAAAAAAAGGGATTCTAACAAAAGAAAAAAAAAATTTCTTAAAAAAGTTGATAGAATCCCTCCTTCATGAGTTTCAGACTATATCTGGCCAGCTCTATGAGTGTTGGCAAACTGCTTCACTTTAGTCTCCTTTCATATCACATAAGGGAGTTCAGTCAAAGCAGTGCTTCCTGGGAATTATTTTAGCTCAAAAATGCAATCACTGTTTAAATTTTGTGACATCAGAATAAGCTAATTCCTCTCTCACATGAAAGCTATGTTAGTCATCTTGAACAGGCTTAGACACTACAGGGTCTTCAATAAGTAAATATCCAGAGTGCTGTTCACTGGATGTAAGCCTAGTGACATGTTTGTGTTCTCACTTTTGCTTTTGATGACTACTTTTCAACTAAATTCCTTAGCTTGGTAGATCTCAAAATTTGGTATGCCTTAGAATCACTTAGTGGACTTGTTAAAATAAAGTCTACTGTGTCTCTCCCCAATCCCTTCTACCAAGTTTCTGATTTAATTGCTGTGAGTAAAGCACAAGGTTTGGCATTTGGCATAAGATGCTGACATTTCTAGTCAAGGGACCACACTTTGAGGACTACTGCCTTAGTTTTCTTTACAAAAATTCTTGGTAAGTCAGATGTTAATTACGTATTTCCCCAACTAATTTTTAATCTAAATGAAAGATTTAAATTTTAGCCCTATCATCATCATTATTATTTTATGTTTTAACCTACTGTTCTACTTGTTCATATCTTTATGAAGAACACTGGACCTGGAATCAAAAGAACTGAATTCAAGTTCTGGTTTTGATTTTACTAGCTCTGCAATCATAGGCAAATTTCATACGCACCAAGCCTCTTTTTCTTTATCTGAAAACCGGGGCTGAGAATTCCTGATGATCCCATGGAGTCCTTAGTGAGTTCTGAAATCAGATGGAATTGGTTCTGAATTCCAGTTCTGCCATGTATTAGCTCTGTAACATTGATACATTTCTTAACTTCCCAGCACAATCAGTATGGCACTTGGAAATGACTGTTTTCTCATCTATAAAGTAGGGTAATAATTCCAGCCTTGTAAGTTGATTCCAACAATTAAAATAGGTATTCTATTTACATATCTGACAAATAGTACAGTCTTAATAAACTACCATTATTAAAACTTTATAAGTAACAGATTTGAAGACATTTTGTAAGCCATCAGTTCTACAGAATATGGAATTTTGACAACAGGATGTAGTCAAAGACAAAGTCTTGTAGTATTCCAGTAAAGCTACATTTCCAGTTAATGATGCACAATTAACCCATTCTTCTTCTTCTTTTTTTTTTTTTTTTTTTTTTTTTTTTGAGACAGAGTCTCACTCTGTTGCCCAGATTGGAGTGCAGTGGTGTGATCTCAGCTTACTACAACCCTAACCTCCTGGGCTCATGCAGTCCTCCAACCTCAGCCTCTCAAGTAGCTAGCACTACAGGCGTGCGCCACAAATGCCTGGCTAATTTTGTTTATTGTTTGTAGAGATGAGGTCTCACTATGTTGCCCAGGCTGGTCTTAAACTCCTGGACTCAAGTGATCCACCCACTTTGGCTTCCCAAAGTGCTAGGATTATAGATGTGAGCCACCACTCCTGCCAGACCAATGCATTCTTTACTCACATTTTCACAATTCTTTTATCCAGAACATATTCTTTTATCTTTTCTGCAAGCGTGTCATAAAAAAAGTTGTCAAATGTCTGCAAGAAATCAGAATTCTGTATATGTATAGAATTCTTGATTTATGAGACAAAACCCCTGAAATCAAACTTGACAATCAAAAACCTAATAAAAACTCGTGGAGACTTCTCTCTTAGTGAATCAATCCTTTTTCTATCATGTATCTGTTACCTCCTTTTCCAGGTATTCAAAAATCTTTTACTCAAATTTTTTTTCATAGAATTATGCTAAGATTGCCATAAAGCCTCAGTGATATGCAGTTTTTATAATCAAACCTCTTGTACATTTAAAATTCAGAATTTCATGTACTCATCTTGAATGTTCTGGCACCTCCCTTTTCTGAGGATTTCCCCCAGAGTCCCATTTGAAATTTCTTTATGAGTTCTATGATTTCATTCCTCCTAACCTGGAGAGTAACTCATTTGAGCAGCTGGGTGATCTCCTGTCTTCATGTTCAGCATGGCTGCACTTCATTCTAAATCATACTGACTCCTCCCTCTTCAATTTAAAGCTCATGTTTCCTGACAGAGAATCAAAAGGCAAAATATGTTAGAGCAATTTTACTTCTACTCTGTCATTAAGTTAGGCTGGTACCACCACTCCCAGACAGTGGACTAATTCTTTTCTTATTCTTCTTACTAAGCACATTAGAGTATACCAGAAACTTTCTCTAAGAGGCTTTTCTCTAATAAGGCTGCATTTTTGTGTGTTCATTTTTGGACGTGTTCCCATCTCTACCTAACATCTCACTTGTTTTCTTCATGAATGATAAGATGCTCCTTTTTTACATTAATCAAGGCCATGGATTCTACCCTCAGAACCACTTTTTTAATCCCCTCTCCCTATCCCCATCCTTCTTAGAGTCTTATCTATCAGGGTCTCCAGCATGAGGCTTATCTCTTCTCTGTAAAGAGGTATTGAAATATGTTTTTCAAATACTGAGGGCACAGGATTGGTTATGCTTGTTGTGATTTTTAGACTCCAAGACAAAAATGGCCATTTTGTCCTATAGTACTTTTGACTAAATGAACCTTCCTTATTGGCAAGAATTACAAACAGAGTAGCAGTTTCCCTTGTTGCTTCCCTAAGTTTGTGAGGAATGAAATAGTTAACAGAACAAATCAAGAATGTATCAGGTGATCTGCATCCGGACATAGATAAACCAAGTATGCAATCAGGTGCATTTTAGGTTTTTGGAAAATATCCGTTGAATTAATGAGTGAAGGAAAGAAGAAAGGAAGAAGATTGTGCAAATTGTGTTTTTTTCCTTAGTTGTATTGCCTGTGTGCAATTGGAACACCATGAGGGGTGAGTCTGGAGAAACTCAACAATACATTTTAACTTACCAGAAATAAATTTCTTATACAATGAGTTAGATGAAAATGTATTTTCTTCATCAGGCACTTTAAAAACAACCCAAGTGAGTCAGATGTTGAATTCTGCCTCAGAGTTGCTATCTGAACCTTTACTGGAAAGTCATTTGATAGACAAGGTGCAAATCTACTCCCTTTTTCCACCCCCTCAATGCCCACTCCTACCAACAAATATACTTCCCTGACTTCATGAAAAATTGTCAATCTTTGTAAGATCCAGGTGAAAATCCCACTTCTCCTATATCTAGTCTTTAACCCAATTACAGACAATCAATTTGGCACATGCAAGTGACTACAGGAGGTTATGGGGAAATAGATTGAAAGTAATAGACAGCAAGATTTTTTGCTGGAGTGCTGAATTCAAGGGTTCACTAGTGGAATAGTTCCTGAAAAAGTTACGGGCAGTTGAAGAGATATGAACAGCTAAATGCAAAGGACACTAGAATTCAAGAAGTGAAGAAACACATAGTCTAGCATTCCAGCATGTTCACATAGCACCAAGGTGCCAGGATCATGTCAGACCTGGCGTGGAAGAGAGTGAACCAGGCTTCAACGTCATCGGTGAAGTCCAGGAGATTTGTAGATGTCACCAACTCAAAGGTATTAGGTGACTGCTCCATGGGAAGGTGTGAAGCCTCAAAGAATTAGGATTATTTTGCCCAAAGGTAGAGGTGTGATAACCTGAAAGCAATCCTGGAGAATGAGAAGAACACAAACTTTCTCTTCCAACTAAACATTAAGTTGAGTCTCTGCTAGAGAGGAAGCCTGGTCCTCTGGAGAGAGCCAGTTTGTGCAAATGGGCAGATGATCAAAGGGCAGTGACAAGTGTATTAGGGCTGTGAAGCGGAGTGGAATTACCTGTCCCAAAGTTTCCAGCAGAATTAGTTGAACAACCTGATGCTTGGGAGGAGTCAGGCCTTTCTGAAAAGAATCAGTTGTGGCCTAGATTAATTGGGACTTCAAGAGGATCCTAGTCCAGACAGACACAGTTGAGTTACTTAGTATATGAGAGCTCACCATACTGTAGAAACAGCAGCAGTCTCTGTTAGAAGAGAAGCCTGTTTCAAAAGAGTCTAGGAGAGAACATAGAATCTAGAGAGACCATGAAACCTGAGATTATGCCACCAGTAAATGGCAGCGCAAAGGCTGAGACCCTTGTGTTTTGACTCTAAGTCCAGTGCTGTTTCTCCTATAGCATGTAATCTCTTTCTTATAGTGCCCTTTTTCCACTCACTCCTGATTTTTCCTCACATAGAGAAACACTGGCTTTGCACATCCCTCTCCCTTACCCTCCTCCCACTTCTGCTGTCCTCTCAGAGGGTGAGATTAGGCCCCTGAATATTGCTATTTCAGACATCTCATCACTTCTTATTTTAGGAAAGTGGGGTCAAAATAATTATCAAAGTGCATATCCACTTATAAGTTGGTCCATTTATCTTAGAGATTGTATATACCAAGGCAATTTCAGAAAAACCTGAACGTGAAAGTCTATATAAGGTGGTTAAAAATGTAACTTACACTGAGTTTTTTCCAAGATTTTTCCCATTGTGTTTGTTGTTGTTGCAATTTTATTTGTTCTTAGTAAGCTCTGAAAGGAAAAAGAAAGATTCATAAATATGCATAGGTGGAGAGAATAAACCCTTAAGGAGGGCTCACCCAGCCATCAGAAAGGTAAGACCTTCCAAGGCTGCCTCTCTAACCCACTTTTGCCCTCTGCTGGGGGTGCCCAGGCGCATGCCTCTCCCTGTGTGGGCAAAAGGAGGGAATGTGTCTGAGGTTGAGAAGAGGAGTCCCTTTTGACGGCTACCTTTCAATATGAAGACCACATGCAAAGATAAATGTGATCAAAATGAAGAATGACAATGAGGAATAGGATAGCATATGTCCTGTCCCATCTAAAAGGAAACTATGGGAGGAAAATATGTGTTTCCTAGCCTTCCCTTGCCAAAAAAGAAACCCAAAATCCTTAATTATTAAATGGGATTGATTTGATTGGAAATTATGAATTACAACTACTTTTAGTTATTGTTTATGTTTTTAAAATACTAGCACCTTTGAAAAGGCATTTAGAAACATTTTACCCTTAAATAAAAATAAAAATACACAGGATAGAGCACAAATTGTATTAGGAGATGGCATTTATATACAAAAATAAAATAACTACATACAGAAGGCATGATTTACCTCTTCTCAGAAGCTAGAAGCCATGGCTCCTCAACTCTCATGCAAAAATTCTATATTAAAATAGTAAGGAAAATAGTTGTATATGGATTTTACTACCATGGATGTTCAAAAGCAATTTTCAATTTTTTATAACTTCATTTTTAATACATATATTTTCCCCAAATTACCCAGGAGAGCTGTCCTTACTCTGTGCTAGACACATTCAAAGTTGAAATGCAAAGTTCACACATTTTGAGTCCAGGTTTGGGGGAGAGGAGGAGAGTGGAGATTTCAAAATTGCTTTTGTAGCAGAAAAGCATGCATTTTTAAAATTTCACTTGACCATGTTCTTTCTTCACGAGCCTGTGGTTCTTTCTTCACGACAGTCTCCCACTAATATTGAGTTCAGACCAATTAGAACAGCTGCAACATGATTCTAAGCAAAGGAAAGATGATCTTTTAACAGAAGTGAAGGAATTGACACTCATTCTATACTGTGAGCTTGAAGAATTCAGCCAATCTTTGGGTATCCCTGATTATCTCTAAACGTTAATTTTTCATTGAATGGAGAGAAAAGAACTTCTTTCTTCCTTCCTTTCTTTCTTTTTAAAGTGTTCTCTGGCTTCTCCTTTCCCTTGCTTCCCACTTTCTGGCTCTCCCTTGCATCTCAGCGAGAGAAGAGTTTTCTTCCAGAAAGCACATTTTCACACACAATAGAAGTGTAGACCAAGAGAGAATACCCAATCACCCAGCAGGCCAGAATCTACACACATACACATACATAGGCCGACACATACAAAAGACACTGAAATACTCATCATGATCAAAACAGAAAAAAAAATAAAGTCCTAGTGTTTTCTGATGTTTACATCTTTAACGATCTAAGCAACTACATCTCCACTAAAAGCCATTCTCTTCACTTTGCTGAGGAATCATCCAATACTCAAGTGAATAGCCTAGCCTAGAGCTGTGCCAGGGGATTTAGCAAGTTTGCCAAAGAATTGCCCCGCACACCAGCTGCTAAAGATAGCAGCCCTTCAGTGCCACCACAAATTGACATACTCTAGTTCCCGAAGCCATTAGACTGACTGGCTAAGTGATCAGTGTTGCCTAATACACTATAATTTTGATTTATATTTTAAAATTAACAATGCAAATTTTTAAAAAATGCAAAAGGTAGAATTTAAAAATTATTTATGAATACTGGTTATAAGAGTGTGGATATTCCCTGTATCTTTTAATAACTTCCACTTCAAAAATACTTCATAGAGCTATAAAGGAAGAAATGGGTTTTGCCATGTTTGTGGTCTCTAGAAACTAGAATAATGAGAGTTGGGGTATTTAGGGTGTGGGGAGGAGGAAAGCAAATCTCAGATTATATCAGTAACATTTGTTTTAGATTCTAGGTCTTTTATATGGCATTTCCTGCTTACCTTTTGAGATTTAGGTGACTGTTAGGAGCATTAAACATTAAAATAAGCTTTTAAAATGCATGTGAGATAGACACAAGCAACCCTTTATGTTTTATGTAGGATATGTATAACACATTCAGATTATCTATTATAATATCCACACATGCAATTTGGTTATAAAAATATTCAATACGGGCAGTTTTAGAATTATCACTTATGTGCAGCCTTATTCTCCTTTCCTTGGGGGTGAGAGGTAAGAGAGATAAAAGAACAAGCTTCCCCAGACCTCAAAGGAAGAATCCCCTTCTGTATTCTTGAAGGAGGATGGTCTCTCCAACCTAAACCCAGGCTTTACTAGAACCCAGCTCTGCAGAAGCTGCTTCTATTTTCCCTGGTATGTAACAGGTTCTAGGGAAGAGGTAAGATAGGACAAAGTCAAGGAATTTTCAGGCACATACAATCCATCATAGATAGTAGCAGGAAGAGAAAAGGGAAGAAATGAAGAAAGGACTTTCTTTCTGTGTGTGTTCATCAGCAAATGAAGACAGAAAAATTGTATGGTCATCTGAGACAGGAGGATGGAACAAAAGGATTTATAGCATATGACACTGACCCATAAGACTAACTCACTAAATGTCTTTAAAATACACATTTGCAATTATATTTACAAGAACCCTGTGAGGTAGGTGGAATTTTCCACATTTTACAGATAAGAAAACTGAGGTAAGGGCAGGTCTTATATAGGCAGGGTGAAATTTGGAATTTGAGCCTGTCTGTTTCCAAAGTCATCAACCATTCCCCTCTACCCTGCTTTAAATTCCCCTTAAAAACAGAAGGGTGGATGGAAGAGTAGAGTTAAGCTTTCGGCATTGATCTGGTCATAGTCTTTGAGGGTGACACTTAGAATCTGCAGTTTAGAAAGAGACTCCTGGAGTCTCTTTTTAAGGAGAATAGTGACCTGCCCAAATTCAAAGCCGAGAAGAGAACCCAGATGTGATGCTTGGAAGGACAAAGGGAACACCAATAGAACTGGGGATCTAGTGAGGAGGAATAACGTAGACCAGGCAGAGCAGACCCAAGGCCCATAGTGCTTGTGGGCCTTGAAAGAGACTGTAAGAGCCTGAGGACTATTATTAGGTTGAGCAAATCAACAATCCAAAAATGGCATTTCAAAGATTTTACCAAAGATTTAGCAAAATGAATCATATGGAAACATTTTCTGTTGTTTGAAGAATGTGATTATACACAGCATGGTTTTCAAAAAAAGAAAAGAAAAAGAAAAAGATTCAATTTGTCTAATCTGTGTTTAAATTAAGTGGAAATATATTTGTATCTCTGCATCCCAAAAAAATGACAGTCACACCTATGGTCCATTGTTATAGCCTGCCACAATCTTTATTTATTTTGGATTTGGTAATTTATAGTATGTAATGTTACCCAAGATAAACAAAAAATGTATTAATGTATCAGCCAAGGCATGGCTTAAATCAGGGATTAAAAACACAAATGCTTTCGTGGGCTAGGGAGGTAACCTAACTGGGTGACGTGGGCTGGGTATATGCTAAGGAGTAATGGCGACAGGAGAGAGGAGAAGATGGAAGAGCTACTAGGATTATGCCAACAGCTTCTGCTGGAAACAACAGCCTAGGATTGCTAGGCCTTCCAAATTTGGAAGGAAAAGCTGGACATTTACATTTTTATGTGAAGTACTCTGATTTTAAACACTGTGCAAGCCAAGTGAAATATGTGTAACCTAAAGAAAAAGAAGGCAATGACCTTGTCTTAAAAACAGACTGTGTCTGAGAAACAAGGTATGTAACGGTATTTTGGAGCAAAGGGTGACATGCTGAGGTTACAGCTATGGAAAGACAACCTAGGAAATGACAATGGATTTGTCACAGGTGTCAGTGAGGCATGTCGAGTTTGAATTTTAAAGATTGCAGAAGATGCGCATTTGTTCCTGCTGGAATTGTATGGATAGGTCTATTTTTTTATTGACTAGTTGGGGTGGCATGCTTTGATAACTTCAGATTTTGAAGTGAGATCAAATGAGAGAAACTACTCTGTGCCAGGAAATGAAAAGATCCATTTTGGTCTATGGGTCTTTTGAGAAATAGCTATGCAAACACTGTGTCTATCTGTCATAAAAGGGTTGTGTAATTAACATATGCAAAACACCACCACCGTCCTGCTGGAAGCTAACTTCCCTCCCTGGAAATCCAGCCTCTATTTATTTACAACAAAATAAAGTGGACCCTTCTGGAAAGAAACACAGCTCCGTGGCGGCCCAAACACTGTCGCAGCGATGCTTTAAATCTTTTATATCTCCCATACCTCCGGGGGCTGGTGCTGGATGGTATTGAGCCAGGGCCCATAAATAATTTATGCTAAGTAGCAATTTAGTTGTTTGGCTTGAGGTAAAGAAATCCAAGAAATTCATAAATAAAGTTCCCATTTTTGCTTGTGTTCCAAAGTTAATTTATGTTACTCCGCAATTAACTAACATAAAGGTGAAAAAATATGACAGGCCTAAGGTACAAACTCATGCTCATAAATCTGCTCTCTCTTAACTAGTGGTGGTTTAGTGATAGTCACCTAGTTCCCTCTTTCTTGTGCTATTGAACAAAAAGTTTTCCTTGGTCTGATTCCCTGCTGCCTTATCAATCCATAAAAGTATTACAATTGTTTTGAATGGACCCCTGGGTGTGAGGAAGAAGGA
The DNA here is from genome assembly GCF_002776525.5 of Piliocolobus tephrosceles. Classification (NCBI taxonomy): domain Eukaryota; kingdom Metazoa; phylum Chordata; class Mammalia; order Primates; family Cercopithecidae; genus Piliocolobus; species Piliocolobus tephrosceles. The sequence goes on along the minus strand of NC_045438.1, from coordinate 73,777,038 downwards.
CGATGGGATCTGGGACAGCTACAGATGAAGCTTCTGCTATATCTAAAATATTTTATTACCTTATAAAATATCTGAATCGAATATGACAAATGCAAACAGCTCTTTGCTCAAAGGAGAAAATTAGAGAACGTGAGGACTGGCAGCAGGATGGCCAGCATTGCTGCCATAAGCAGGGGTAGGTGTGTTGGGTGGCAGGAAGAGCATTCCAGAAAACATGAAGAGCAAGGAGCAATTGTGCAGACACAAGCAGCACGGCCCTCATTCAGGCACAGAATCTAGGAAGGTCCTAGATTCCCACAGTAAAACATCAGCTGGCATCCTGAGCATACGGCTCTGCTTTCAGCCAACAATGCAGAATACCCTCTTTTCACGTTCTCACTAGCAACTTCAGCCTGAAATTTTCTATTTATTTGCTCTCCAAGGTCTGAGACAGCTGATATTTGAGATGATTTCTCTGTGACATGTGAACCCTGAAGATCTTCCAAGTTTTATTCATGTAACAAGACTGAAGAAGGCTACATACCTAGGTCCCATTTATTATTTATTCTTTAAATATGATTATTAAATTCCTACTATGTGCCAGGAGAAAAGTTGCCAGAGATAATGCAGACCTTAAGATGAACAAACTGTGCCTGTACATAACCAGTTTATGTACTAAGGAGAGAGAGGAGGGAGACAGAGAGGTGTAAACCCACAGTTTTGATAATGTGTTAAGTGTTATGATAAAGTATGCACAAGGGGTCAAGGAAACAGCAAGGGGCAGAATAGACCCAACTGGGAGAAGTTGGAACAAGGGAAGATTTTAGAGAAAGACAAGTTTGAGTGAGACTTGAAGGATGAAGACTTAGGCAGGTGGGTATGCTAAAGGAAGTAAAGGGTGTTCCAAAGGCTGGAGGAAGGAGTGAGCATGACTTGCTTGGGCACTGCAAGAGTTTCATGTGATAGTACATGGGGTATGGCCCGTGAAGGTGCCGATGAGCCTGGAGAGGGAGGCGTGAGAACGAACAGGGAGCACATGCTGGTTAGATTTTATGTCAAGGGCAATGGGAGCCGAGGAAGGGTTTTAAGCAACAGAATGGCATAATCAGATTTGTGGGAATGAAAGATCTTTCTACCAGTAAAATGATGGATGGATTGGATAAAAACAAATTACTCTGAAAGCTCACAGCCAGCATATTTTACCTCCTAGTGACAAAGTGTTCTTCCTTCCTGTGAACAATGGAAGTTGTGCAAATGGTGAAGATGTTTTTCTCTTTGCACTGGTGACTAACAGTCTGGAAACAAGTTATTTAGTAAATTGCCACAGCTTTTTTTTTCAGTCAGATTATCATCAAGTTTGGCCTTCTTTCTTCCTTTTTACTTCTTGGATCTAATTTTTTTGACAGGTTGATTTTTTTCTTCTTCTTCTTATAATAGTGCTTTAAGATTCCTCAAATTGAATAGAAGATAAGTAAATCATTTTTAAATTAATACTTATAGGCACCCTCTATTATATCTAATGGTTTGATCTATTCTTCTAAAATATTACTAAAAGATACAGCAGGAATAAACATGGAACACATGAGTAGGAAAGATGATGGGAGAGGAGACAATAAAGGACTAGATGTCAACGAAGTTGGGAAGATGAAAAGCACATGAAGAGAGAAGTGACCTGGACAAGTGGAGGAAGCAAAACAAACCTGGAGCTGAAGAGGGAAATGTCTGTGAGAAGCAAGGAGGTTTTTCTTCATTTAACCCAGAATGTCTGAGGATTTTTGAGGTACTGGATACTGAGGAAGAATAAAGATAAGGGCATAGATTCAGATTTGGGCATAGATTTCCATAATAGACATAGAGACCTCAGGGTCCCTGAACAGCTAGACTCCTCATCTACTCTGTGGGAGACTGGAATTTTATTATTTAGAGAAACTGTCCCTGAGATGGTCTGGACTCAGAAATACCAGGCACAATGAAAAGCATGAGCAAAATATCATATAAGAAAATGAAAAGAGTATACAAAAGTATGAATCCTAAAAGGTAAAGTCTCCAGCCCACTTCTTTTCCACTATTCTATCAACAGCCAGATGTGAAACCATCTCCCCAAGTATTAAAACAATTTTCTTTCGAGAAGCAAAGAGCCTGAGAAAAAGGCCTACAGAACTCATGCTTCAGGCTTCCACGTGTAACAAAAACCTATTTGCCCAACATTAAAGAAATATTATCACTCAACATTAAAGAAAATAAGCTCACTCACACATGTACAGTCTCTTATCACCTCTTTAGCCTTGGTTTTCAATATCTGAGAAAGCCAAGGATCACTAAACATTTGAGAAATTCTCCAAAATGAAATAAAGGGGCCGGAACACATAAACAGAAAAGAAGAATTCAGAAGAGTCAGAGTCAGTATAGGAAGAAGAAAGGCTACCTTAAAACCTATAATTAATATATGTAAACAAAAAAAGAATAAATATGCACTTATGAAGTACAAATAGGATGTTATATTATGGAAAAAATCAGAGAATATGAAAGTGATTTTGAAAATTAAATATGTGGATGAAGAGATTAGAAATACAATTGAATACAGAATATAAAGTTGAGAACATCCTGCAGAGAATAACAAACACACAAGCAAACCAAGAGCTGTGCAATGGAAAAGTGAGATAAAGAAAGGCTTTTGACAATCAATTCATTAAGTTCAACATTGGAAACTAGGAGTTCCAGAAAGAGAAGTTTCAGAAAGAGATGAAATGGAAGAAAAGTACGAGGAAATTTTTCCAACACAGGGACAGGACATCAAGACTAAAGGGGCCTGATTCCTGCTCAATTCTCTGAATAGAAAGGACCCCACCAGGGCACATGATCACATATTTTCAAAAAATGGGAACAAAGAGAAGATCCCAGAATCTTCTGGAGAGATAGGACCTGTTCCCGAGATGGTACATTTACAAAGTCTTAGTCATCTGACTCATATCTGACTTTCAATATCACCATTAAAGGCCCCAAGGGATTGACACATTGCCTTCAGAATTCTGAATGAATTCATTCTAGAATTGTATGCCCAGTCAAACTACTAAGCAAGTATGAGAGCAGAATAAAGGAAATTTCAAGTATGCAGCTCTAAAATTTTACTCTTTTTAAGGCAGGAAGTGAAGTAAGTATTCCACAAAAATTAAGAATAACTTTATGAAAGGGAGATATTGGAGCCAAGAAAGAGAGAAGTAATACAGGAGACCTGTGGAGGGGTTTTTAGAAGAACCGTCTAGCTTGGAGCAAGAAACTGGATGACTGACGAATACAGAGATGTAATTGAAAGACAATATGTTTGAGTGTTTTGGAACAATTATTGCGAGGCATTTGATTCATCTGTTAAAGCATTGGGGAAAATGGGGATAAGTATGTATAAAAGTAAACAAACTATTAAAATGAAGCAATTATTAACTCCAGGAATAACAAAGGGTCATGTGAGGGAAAAAAATATCAGAGCACTCTAATGGCCCAAATGTAAACATGCACATAGTAATTGTAATGTAAACACTTTCGATTTAACAAAAGATTTCAATACAGCTGAATTAGAGGGAGGTAGAAGAGAAAATTGTGATAGAGATGAGGGAAGAAAGATATAAAGAAGGTAAAGTCTCCATTGCAAAACTGGAAAATAAATAAATGATGTCTAAAATCAAGACAGTGTTATAAACACATGTAGATAAATACAAGAAGCATCTGCAAGCATTACAAGTTGCTGGCTTTCTGGTGTGAAGCCGTGAGAAAAAGATCAGGGCAAGACACAGTGTTTTCTTTTTTTTTTTTTTTTTTTTCTTTAAACACAGAAAGCTATAAAGATGGAATAAACCAATTATCTACATTTACTACACGTAATATTAATTACTGTTAATATGTAGCCTTATTTTCTTCCAGATTTTTTTTAGGGGGGCATATGGGTAGTAAACTTTAAAATTTCCCTCAGTTGTCATTGTTTAAAGACTGGTAATGCTCATTAAATATACTTAATGCAGAAATGTACAAAGAAGTAAATAAAAAACCACTTCCAAATTCTACTATCCAAAAATTACCGCCATTACACTAGGTAAAAACAATTCCAGATGTTATTATATAGCTATAAACAGATAAGGATGGAAATAATAAGTAGGTAGGTAGATAGAGAATGATCACATTGCTTTTCGCTAAAATGGGATTATATTAGCTACTATTTTCAATAGCAAAGTATTAAATTTAATTTTACTTTAATAGTAAAAAGAAAAACTGAAGCAAAATGAAAGAAATTGTTGATTTTCAAATAAGTGGTTCCTCACCATGAGATGCAGAACTCTCTAATCTTGAAAGGGTGGGAGAGGGGATATGAAAAACAGTAAGAGTTGGAGTCATTACTGTTTTATTACATATTTCAACATTAGAAAATATCAGTAGCCTCCTGCTTAGAAATCTGAGAATATCTTACTTGCCCACAGTTTTTCATTATCTTTATACTACTAATTTTACATTGTTCTGATTAATAACACTCACATTTTGTTCTATAGCAATAATTCCCTCAGTTGTTTAGTCTTAATTCTATATTTAAATGGATTCAAACACCATCAGTCTTTTTTATTACAGCTTCTCAATTCCCAAGTTCTTTATTTTGATTTATCTCTTAATTAGCTAGAATTCTTCGTCAAGCATCTTTTCAAGGACTTAAGAGTGCCATATTCCATGAGTTCTTTTATGTTTGAGAATGCCTGCTTGTTGCCTTTTTCTCTATTGACATCTTAGCTTTCTTTCTTTCTTGTAAAACTTTGTTGTAGTACAGGAGACCTGTGAAGGGGTTTTTAGAAGAACAGTCTAGCTTGGAGACTGTTCTTGGAGAAATAGCACCAATTGTATCTGGCATTGAACGTTGCTGTGAAGAAATCTGAGAACTGGCTGCTTTCTAAGCCACAGTAGGTGATCAGCTTCACCTAATTATATGTATAAAGAATTTGTTTTTAAACTGGAAAAATTCTCTTTGAAAACTGGCACAAGACAGGGATGCCCTCTCTCACCGCTCCTATTCAACATAGTGTTGGAAGTTCTGGCTAGGGCAATCAGGCAAGAGAAAGAAATCAAGGGTATTCAGTTAGGAAAAGAAGAAGTCAAATTGTCCCTGTTTGCAGATGACATGATTGTATATTTAGAAAACCCCATTGTCTCAGCCCAAAATCTCCTTAAGCTGATAAGCAACTTCAGCAAAGTCTCAGGATACAAAATTAATGTGCAAAAATCACAAGCATTCTTATACACCAGTAACAGACAAACAGAGAGCCAAATCATGAATGACCTTCCATTCACAATTGCTTCAAAGAGAATAAAATACCTAGGAATCCATCTTACAAGGGATGTAAAGGACCTCTTCAAGGAGAACTACAAACCACTGCTCAGTGAAATCAAAGAGGACACAAACAAATGGAAGAACATACCATGCTCATGGATAGGAAGAATCAATATCGTGAAAATGGCCATACTGCCCAAGGTTATTTATAGATTCAATGCCATCCCCATCAAGCTACCAATGAGTTTCTTCACAGAATTGGAAAAAACTGCTTTAAAGTTCATATGGAACCAAAAAAGAGCCCAGATTGCCAAGACAATCCTAAGTCAAAAGAACAAAGCTGGAGGCATCATGCTACCTGACTTCAAACTGTACTACAAGGCTACAGTAACCAAAACAGCACGGTACTGGTACCAAAACAGAGATATAGACCAATGGAACAGAACAGAGTCCTCAGAAATAATACCACACATCTACAGCCATCTGATCTTTGACAAACCTGAGAGAAACAAGAAATGGGGAAAGGATTCCCTATTTAATAAATGGTGCTGGGAAAATCGGCTAGCCATAAGTAGAAAGCTGAAACTGGATCCTTTCCTTACTCCTTATACGAAAATTAATTCAAGATGGATTAGAGACTTAAATGTTAGACCTAATACCATAAAAACTCTAGAAGAAAACTTAGGTAGTACCATTCAGGACATAGGCATGGGCAAGGACTTCATGTCTAAAACACCAAAAGCAACGACAGCAAAAGCCAAAATTGACAAATGGGATCTAATTAAACTAAAGAGCTTCTGCACAGCAAAAGAAACTACCATCAGAGTGAACAGGCAACCTACAGAATGGGAGAAAATTTTTGCAATCTACTCATCTGACACAGGGCTAATATCCAGAACCTACAAAGAACTCAAACAAATTTACAAGAAAAAAACAAACAACCCCATCAAAAAGTGGGCAAAGGATATGAACAGACATTTCTCAAAAGAAAACATTCATACAGCCAACAGACACATGAAAAAATGCTCAGCATCACTCGCTATCAGAGAAATGCAAATCAAAACCACAATGAGATACCATCTCACACCAGTTAGAATGGCAATCATTAAAAAGTCAGGAAACAACAGGTGCTGGAGAGGATGTGGAGAAATAGGAACACTTTTACACTGTTGGTGGGATTGTAAACTAGTTCAACCATTATGGAAAACAGTATGGCAATTCCTCAAGGATCTAGAACTAGATGTACCATATGACCCAGCCATCCCACTACTGGGTATATACCCAAAGGATTATAAATCATGCTGCTATAAAGACACATGCACACGTATGTTTGTTGCGGCACTATTCACAATAGCAAAGACTTGGAATCAACCCAAATGTCCATCTGTGGCAGACTGGATTAAGAAAATGTGGCACATATACCCCATGGAATACTATGCAGCCATAAAAAAGGATGAGTTTGCATCCTTTGTAGGGACATGGATGCAGCTGGAAACCATCATTCTTAGCAAACTATCACAAGAACAGAAAACCAAACACCGCATGTTCTCACTGATAGGTGGGAACTGAACAATGAGATCACTTGGACTTGGGAAGGGGAACATCACACACCGGGGCCTACCATGGGGAGGGGGTAGGGGGGAGGGATTGCATTGGGAGTTATACCTGATATAAATGACTAATTGATGGGTGCTGACGAGTTGATGGGTGTAGCACACCAACATGGCACAAGTATACATATGTAACAAACCTGCACATTATGCACATGTAGCCTAGAACTTAAAGTATAATAATAACAATTAAAAAAAAAGAATTTGTTTTTAATCCTGGAACTTCAGCACCTCAGTTATGATATGTGTCTATGTTGAATATTCCATATAAAAATTCCTGGGGTATTTTGCATGCTTTCAATCTCAATGTTAATTTTTTTCTTTACCAAAGAGAAATTTGTACATATTATATGCATTCATTCAAATATTTATTAAGTATCTGTGCACCAGGAACTAGACTGTTGGATATATTATTGCACAAAACAGACTAGAAAAACACTGTTGTAGCTTGTTCGTGAAGGTGTGGAGGAAGGAGAAGAAGTAAACAAGAAACATAGGAAAGAGGTAATTACACATGACATAGTATGATAGAAGGTGCCAAGTGCTATGAGGGAAAAAAGGAAAAGCAGAACAGTCTAAGGAAGACTGAGACTGGGAAGTGGGAGAGTAGAAAGCGAGGCAATCATGAAAGACATCCTTAAAAGGTGATATTTGAGCAATTAATTAAAGAAGTGAAGAAATGAGCCATGAAGAGCTCCAGAGGAAGAGTGTTAGAGCCAGAGGGAGCAGCCAATGCAAACGCTTTAAGGTTACAGCACATCAGTTTGTTTGATAAATGATAAAAGTAAGGAGCTTGTGTGCTGGACTAGAGAGAGGGAAGCAAAAAGTTGTGTGTGTTAAGATCATGGAGGTAATGGTGGCCAGATATTCTAGGTGTTGTAGGCCATAAAAAGGTTTTACCTCTGAGTTTCATGGTTTTAGCCAAAGGCATGATTTGACTAAAATTTTTAAAGAATTACTTTGGCTATTTTGTTGAGTGTTGAGTGTTGAGTGCATGTGGACAACAGTAACAGCAGGGAGACCAATTAGGAGGCTATTGCAATAATATAGGTAAGATATTTTTACTATGTATTTGTGCTCTTTCTAGGTATTAGGGAAAATGTTCTGTGAAAAAGTCATCCAAAGCCAAATGTATGTATGTTTTTTAACTAAGTATATATGTCACTTTTCTGAAAGTAAAAATAAAATAATAAAAGACCAAGAATAGCCAACAGAACATTGAAGAAGAAGAAAGTTGGAAGACTGACACTACCCAGATTCAAGACTTACTACAAAGCTACAGTGAGCAGGACAATGTGATATTGGTGAAAGAATAGACAAATAAATAAATAAAACAGAATCAAGAGCCCAGAAATAGACCCATATACATATAGTCAACTGATTTTCAACAAAGGGAAAAAGGCAATACAATGGAGCAAAGACAGTCTTTTTAGCAAATGTCACTACAACAGCAAAATGGAAAACAATAAAAATTCTAGAATGTAACATAGGAGAAAATCTAGATAACCTTGGGTATGGCAATGGCTTTTCAGATGCGACACCAAAGGCATGATCCATGAAAGAAAAAATTGATAAGCTGGACTTTAGTAAAATTAAAATTTTCTGCTCTGCAAATACATTGTCAAGAGAATAAAAAGACAAACCATAAACTGTGGGAAAATATTTGCAAAAGACATGTCTGATAAGCGACTGTTATCCAAAATATACAAAAACATCCTAAAACTCAACAAACAAATGATTAAAAAATGAGCCAAGACATTAACAGACACCTCACCAAAATGTCAAATAGGCATATGAAAAGATGGCTCCGATGTATATGTCATTAGGGAAATGCAAATTAAAATAACAATGAGATACTACTACACACTTATTGGAATGGCCAAAATCCATAACATGACAACAACAAATGTTAGCAAGAATGTGAAACAACAGGGACTTTGACTTCTTGCTGGTGGGAGTACAAAATGGTACAGCCATTTTGGAAGACAGTTTAGTGGTTTCTTAAAATACTAAACATACTCTTACCATATGATCTAGCAATTGTACTCTTTAGTATTTGTTTACCCAAAGGAGTTAAAAACTTATGTTCATACAAAAACCTCCACAGAGATGTTTGTATCAGCTTTATTAGTAATTGCCAAAGCTTGAAAACAACGAAGATGTCTTTCAGAAGGTAGATAGATAAACTGTGGTGCATCCAAACAATGGATTATTAGCACTAAAAAGACGTGAACTATCAATCCATGGGGAAAAAAAAATGGAGGAAATGTAAATGCATCTTACTAAGTGAAAGAAGTCAATTTGAAAAGACTTCATACTATAATGATTCCAATTATAGACATTCTGGAAAAAGCAAAACTGCATAGAGAGGAAAAAGATCATTGGTTGCTAGCATTTAACAGGGGAAGAAAGGATGAACACACAAAACACAGAAGATTTTTAGGGCAGCGAAAAGACCCTATATGATACTATCATGATGGAAACATGTCATTAATATTTGTCCAAACCCATAGAATGTACAACACCAAGGGCAGACCCTTATGTATCACCCTATGAATTTGGGGTGATAATGATGTGTCAATGTAGGTTCATCAATTGTAATAAATGCAGCACTCTGATGGAAGATGTTGATAATAAGGGACACTATTCATGGGTGACAATAGCAGGTATATGGAAAATATCTGTACCTTTCACTCATTTTTACTGTGACCCTAAAACTGCTTTTAAAAATTTGTCATTAAAAATAACATTAATAATTACATCTTTTTAAAAGATAGATGAAAAGCAGCCTCCATGTGAAGCTTTTTTTCCATTGGAAACCATCCAGTGAGATAAATCAGACAACTTGAGTCAAACTTACACCAAAATCTCAAGGAGAACATAAAGATAAATTTAATGCTTCAAAGTACATTGTCATTCACTAGAGACAGAGAATATTATTGAAAAAGAATTTTTCTTTTTATTTTATTTCATTACTAATGGGACTCCTCCTATATTGTTTTATCATCTCCAATCAAGTGTCAGCTATTATTTCTCTAGACTAGAGTCCTTTTCAGTTCCTTCAGACTTCTTGGGCAAATGCCATAGAGGTTAAAAGAATTTTCTTACATTCAGTTTGACCATTATGCACAGAACTCTCTGTATATGTATTACTATTCAATCAAATATCTTTAATCTAGTTGGCTTGAAAGACAATTTGGCATGGGAATTTCCTTACTCTCTTTCCTGCTAAGACACCAGCCACCCTCTTTTGTCCTGTGCTCATCAAGAGATCCCATGATGTATGTAACTTCCTAGGCCAGCCAAAAGAAACCCATGATTCGTAGAAAGATAAGAAGGAGCCTGCTGGATTCACACCTGCCAGTAGCTCAGTGGAGTCAACCTAGGATTCATCCTCCCCAGGGAAGCAGGGAGCCACCAAGGCAGATAGAAATCTTGATCATCCAGTTGATCCATTCCCCCTCAATCAAAGCACACCTGTTTCGCCTGAAAAGTTAAATCTAAATTACCATCATGGTCAAACGTGTAGTTTCACTTCCACTGCCGCTCTTCCACCTGCACTGCCAAAACAACTCCATGCTGCTTATTGATACTTAAACTCCCTTTAACTGGGGCAAGAGTGAGAGAAATAATTATTCTTCTTCCACCAGAGGGAAAAAATGACAGATTAAGCACCCAGTCAAGGTAAAATGTTTACTATCAAAGATTTTACTTTAATCAAAAAAGTATAAGTTAACTGGGGCAATTAAACTACATAGGTGTTGGAGTAATCATTAGAAAAGAGAAAGGACAGAAAAAGCTGAAGCCCATAAGATAAACTGCACTGTTCTCCTTGAAGGGAACACAATCCTTGACTTGCACTTTCTTGGAACAATAAGAGTTCCAGGCAAAAGTATTTTGGTAAGATAGGCCTAGAGATGCAGATGCCTAAGTTTTCTTCCAAATCTAGGTTTGCAATATCAGCCAAGTCAGTCATTTTAATAATATGAAAGAGGAGGGGGAGGAAAGGAAAAAGAGGAAGAGGAGAAAAACAGTGACAGCAGCAGCTAGAATTGGGAGTCAGCTTCCACAAATTTGAAGAAGAAAGTGGATTTGGCTCATGTAGGGACATGGTATGTACCTCCTATATTCCTATATTACTCATCTTTCAGTAGTATAAGTATTGCAACAATCCTATTTTCACCAGCTATTCATTATTTCCTGTAATTACATTTCTTGAAGCATCATGCAGGAGACACTCTCACGGCACATATACCACTGTTTATGGAAAGCTCTGAATTTTCTTCAGTGTGGCTTGCTGCCTGTACCCAAGAAAATACTTGGGTAACAGCATTATCTAAAGGGAATTTAAGAATGATGGGGATAGAAAATAAAAGTCACCGGTATCATAGATGCCATTCAATAATTTAACTAGTGGCATAGGGCTCGTGCAATGTGCAAGATTAGAAGTAAGCTGGCCGGGTGTGGTGGCTCACGCCTGTAATCCTAGCACTGTGGGAGGACAAGGTGGGCAGTTTGCCTGAGCTCAAGAGTTCGAGACCAGCCTGGGCAATAATGGTGAAACACCGTCTCTACTAAAATACAAAATAATTAGGCGGGCATGGCATCATGCACCTGTAGTCCCAGGTACTCGGGAGGCTGAGGCAGGAGAATCGCTTGAACCTGGGAGGTGGAGGTTGCAGTGAGCCAAGATAGCACCACTGCACTCCAGCCTGGGTGACAGAGCAAGACTCTGTCTCAAAAAAAAAAAAAAAAAAAAAGAAGAAGAAGAAGAAGAAGTAAGCTAATCTCACATCTCACCTCTAATCTTAGCTCCCTGAGTGATTCTTGCATGGGATATTTCCAACTTCATTCAGCTTCTTGGAAGTAATTATCTTAATCCCTAAAATAGAGATAAAAATGGGAAACCACCTCCTCTGCAAATTCACACATCATGAACTGTTGTCTAAAAAAATACATTTTAATGCAATTTTAAAATATAAATTTCTAATTAATTGACAATATTAAGTGCCATTCAGTGTCCCATTTATTTTACATGATGAAAAAATAAGAAACTGGAAATTCTTCTGCCCATTAATTAAACAGCCTAATGACACAGATCACTTAACTAAATGTAGTCCTGTTCCTAGACACCAAGCAGGTACCTCAGTAGCCTGAACTAGCCAGTGTATCACCTTAAATGCAAATTCCAACATACAATATCTTTCACATTTGACCCACTTTTTACAAGATTCCTCATATGCAGAGGGATGGCATTCCCTTATCACTGTCATCATTATCTAAAAGCTTTTGTTAAGCACAGGGCTGTATATGGTGCTCTCCCAGGTCCTGTATAAAGTGAGGTAATATCCAATTTCCTGACCTCTAGAGGCCTTCAGACCAAGACCAAAAATGCTAAAGCAATCAGATAAGATTCAGGTAGCTGAATAAGCTTTAAAGCATTGCATGAATCAAGGGGATGGATAAATGCATAATGTTTTGCATAAGCAAAGGATGAGTGAATGGAAGAGAGACCTGTAAGAGCTCCTGTCAGTGTTCTGTGCATTTTGACCAAGTGGAGATGTCAGATAAGCAGAATGAGCAAACAAATAAAAAACAACCAGATTTCACTTTTCAACACTATTGGTGGGTTCCCTGTTATATAGAACAGTAGTAAGTGGCAATTGAAGGGAAGATACAGACACATACTCCATTCTCTAAAGAGGAAATATGAAAAGATTTTTGCTTTTCAATGAATCAATAAATTCTTGTAAATTTACAAAATGATGTAGAACAGTTGATTTAAACTAACCCACAGGAAAGACCTCCTTAAAATAAGGCAGAGAGGTATGAGCTACTGAATTATACTAAGAAGCCAGCTTGAAAGGGACTTATTTAATGAAGCTTGTTTTAAATTGTCCATCTCTTGTAAGGATGTGTGCACTTCTCAGAGTCCTTCTGTGACCAGGTTTTGTTTTTGTGAACTTAGTGAATAGGATTTAAACTTCTTAGCTTTTTTTTCCTTTTCAAAAACTACAAACGCAATCAGTTTGAGTAGAATCCATTCAATTGGCCTCTGCTTTCTGAATGCAAGAAAGAAGCTACTTTTCCTCCCCTTCATTTCATTCCAGCTGAGCACAGTGCCGCAAACATCTCATGCTGAAATCAGTGCCTTTTTAAAACTTCAAGGGGCTTGAAAGCTCCGAACCTGTTCAGAGGTGAAGTGGCTCCAAGAGATCAGCTCAGAAGCACCCTATTTGCACTTCCCTCTACTGTAAAGGATCTCAGTCCTTTATCCACAGGCCTCATTATGAAAGTTATCTCACTATGAACGCCAGACCAGGGCGGGTCTCCTCTTTGGTATTGCAGCATCACTCTCCATTTCACTCACTGTAAAGAATCCTGGCCACTGGCTGAAGTCTACAGTGAGATCAAGAGAAACCTGGTTCTCTACAGTTGAGGGAAACAGTTAATTGCTCTCCTCTCCCAGGAGCCCCTCCCAATCCAGCCTGCCTTCCTAGGTGCACTGGCTTCTTTTGCTTCTCTCCAAGAGTTATAAGGGTTGCAGAGAAAGGAAGTGCTCTACCTTGGTAGAACTGCCCAGCTGAGTTCAGAGAGTGTGAAAGTAAAAACCTCCCAGCTACATTTTTAAACTCTTATAAAGAAGAAATCATAGACTCCGTAATATCCTTCTGCTGGAAGCCCAGCGTCTTTAGTTTTAGCTTCACTCCTTCTCAACAGGCAGTTAGTTTCTTAAACCAGCAGATTTTCAGAAGAAAAAAATTAAGTAAAACATTCTAAGCATTGTGTTGAAAGGCATCTTATATTAACCGCAATACAAGTAAAGTGTAGGCTAACTAGTTAACTTTATAATGAGATGCATCTGGTGGCTCAGGACTTATTCTTCCACAAATAAGCACTGGTACATAATGTTTTGCTCTTTCCTCATTCAGTCTCCACAGTAGTGATGGATCATTCAAGCTCTGTGAATGAGAATGTGGTCTGAGAATTCCTAAAGAAGAGTATACTTTTTAAAGGTTTACTTAGTGAGATTTCTTCTTCTGGTGCCAAAATAACTACCAACTGTTTAGCTTACCACTTAAGGAGTCATATTAATTCTTGCAGGTAATTAAAGTAACCTCTAATACTAATGGATGCCTAATAAAATAATTATATTTTCCCCATACTTAACTCTAACAATAGGCACTGGCCCCAAGTAAGGTTTATTTAGCAGAATCTTCCACTTGGATTTCTGGTTTGGCCAAGCATTGATGATGATTCTATCTCCACAGGTCTTTGCAGGCACCTGCTAGCATTGTTTTAAATCATTTTACAAATTTGTACTCCCAAATCCAGGTGAATTTTTAGTTATAGCTCCAGATAATATCGAATGAATCTAACTCTACAAGAAGCAAAACTAGTTACTGAAACACTGATAGAGGCGTCTTTAAAAAATGTTTATATGATACCTCTTAAAAGCAGAAATATTTAAGGACCTATCAAAGGTTTCAAATATAAGGTTGTTCTCTAAACTCTTTGTTCAATATAGGTATTTGCTCATCTTAAAATTAGTAATAAATGTTTTGTTTCAAATACCCAGGACAATGACCTGACTTTGTATTTAGGAGAGAAAGGAGTCATTGTGAATGTTCAAGGACTAAGCCTAAAATATTCTGAGTATTCACCAACCCAAGGCCTCCAGAAGAATTTGTATTTGAATGAATATTATCTCTCCACAACTAGGTGGTTTATCTCATACTTCATCTCATATTTAACATTTCATATATTAAACACTTTCACTGAAAGTGGATTTCTACATTTAAGCAATTGACATTCAAGTTGATAGTTTATGTAATTGGAAAAAGTACTTAAGTACTCAGGTTCTGGTCACAGTGAGGTGGGTATTTCAGAGGAGCAGGAATTGTCATGTGTGATATGTCTCTCAAGCTTGTTTCTCTCTGTTGAAGTTATCTGGACATAATTTACAAAACTGGATACAAGAGGAAACTTGTATTACAGTTTTAAAGTATACACGGTATAGCAAGGAGATACTTAATATTGACAGGCCAGAGTCAAACAACAACAATATCTCCATTCCCTTTGGTGGCTAAAGATGAACTACAAGATCTAATTTATCTTCTTACACTCTCCAAATGTCTGCCAAATTGAATCCCACTCTGTATTCTCATAACTAACATGTATCTCAGATGACCCTCCATGACAAACAGCCTGGGGTTTAGTAAAAAATATAAAATAAGCTTTTTTTATTACCCCTAACACTCAAACCTCTTCATCTCCAGTTCAGAAGGCTTGAGTTAGTGTATTAAGAAAAATATGAAACATTTCTCTCCACCTCTCTCTGTTTTGGCATGCACCCAACCCTGACTTGTCACCTCGTGTCACATAGGCTGGGTCCAAAGCACCCAGGAGTCAGGAGGAAAGGAAGCTGTCTCCCTCATGCACCTGGTACTTCTGCTAAAGGGCCTCCTTTCATGTGAATTAGGTAATTGGGACAAGCACTATAGATCACTCTCCAATAAACTCCTTCAGTGGACTTTTCTAAAGTATTTCTAGCAGTGAGAAATTGGCATGGGAATAGTAGACTTCAAAAATTTCATATTTGTTACTCACACGTTGCTTCAACTAATATTTATTGAGCTGAGCCCCTATTTATTTTCAGGCACTGGACTAGGCACCAAACAGGCAATTTTAAAGACTGAACAAGGTTCCTGCCTCATATAATTTATAATCTAGTAAGGAAGACAGACATTAAACAGATAAATATACCAAAGAAAACCTTTTAATCTCAAAATATAGCCAATTACATGAAAGAAAAGACTAAGGTGCCACAAAAGAGACTGGGGAGGCAGACCTGATTTAAACTGAAAAATTAGAGAAGGCCATGATGGAGGGAATATCTAATTTAGTTACCCATAGGTTTGTTTAAGATTCTAGAATTAGTGTCTTCCCCAGTAGCCACTTTGTAATTATGCTTCAAGACTATAGTATCTGTAGTATTTAAATAACCCAACCCTGCCTACCTCTTCAGCTTTTTGTCCTATCTCACCTTGCCTCTGTCTGTACCCTCTGAGACATTGACTTTTTCTGGTTGCCCCTCAGAACACTGTGTCACACCTCTGTTCTTAAGATCTGTCATCCCCTGTGACTATGTCTTCCCCTACTTGTTCACTACAATGATTATTCCTCATCTTCCATGGCTCACCTCCAATATAACTGCCTCTGGGAAATCTGATTCTTCCTTCCTCCCCATGCAGGGACTCCATGTGGCTTAGTTCCAGGGGGCATACTCAACATTTTATTTCTGTGTACCAAATTTTGTTAAGTATCAGCAATTTCATATTATTCAGTCAAGAAGCTATGTGAATGGTAACTGCATGTGTCCTCCATTCATACAGACGAAAATGTGCGTATCATTTCTGAAGTTATGCATTATGGTGGCTCTGCTTATGGCATGGCCTTCCTGTGTTCCTGTAGCTCACGGTATCCTCCTCAAAAATTAATCTTACCATTTGATTTGAAATGATTCTCTTACGCTTTTTCTTCCTCTCTCAAGCTTACTCTCATATCATTGTCAATTAGCAAATAGCCTTTTGTGATAACTCTATAGGTAACTATCACTCATTGAGCCTCTAGCTGAATGTTATAAGAGAGAAACTTACAGAAGTATTATAACTATTACTAAAAAAAGTTTAGTTTTCAGCTATTAAAGATAATTCCTTCATCTCTAATCTTTATATCTACTTTGTTTCAGAATGACTAGGTTATAATTTTAAAAATGATAAGTAACTAGTGTGACTGAGGTCTGCTTCACTTCCCAGCACTTCCCAGTATCAAGTGAATCAATTCCTTTGGAGCTCTTAGGTATGCGGGTTGGGTTACTGCCACTTGCAACCAAAAGAGATATGACCAGTTCTGAAACTAATTCCTGGAAGTTGGCCATCACAAGTGACAGATCCTGAAGTGTAGACATGGATCAGTTGCAGAGAGATTCCCCGGTCCTCTGATGGGAAGTTGACTGACCTCCCTCCACAGTATTACAGCAACTGGTTGAAACTGGCCTGTTGAATCCTGGGATTCAGGATGAAACTTCAGGAGTTTTGGTGGGAAAATGTCAAGAGCATCATCATTTATGGGGATTAGAACTGGCGAATAAGATTGAAGAAATTCTGTATAGCCTTAAAACAAAGCAAAACTGAGATGTTCTGCCTCAGAGGTGCTGATTCATCAGCTTAATTAAACTTCTACTCTTACAGATTTTCCTGGAAAACATAATGTGGTTTTTGGTTTATTTTTGCCTCAGTTTTTAGTCAACAGGCTGTGATCATGCTTGAAATCATGAGGAATACAGAGAAATATAGGGAATATAAGGAATGTTTCCTTAGAGAATGAAAATAAATAAATAAATAGAAATCTTGGAAGCAGAGAACCTGGAATCAGAAATTTCTGTCTCATCCCAAACTTCTGATAAATATTTCCACAGACAGAGACCTCATTAGCGTACTCTAACTTTTATTATAGAAAGTTCTTATTTGAAAGCAAAATATGTCTCCCATGACATCAATAAGTAGGATCAATTTCTGTCATTGGAATAGTATAACCATGGTTCCATACAACAGCTTAGCTGTTTATGCACTTTTTACTTTTTTTTTTTTCTTTAGGACTAAGTGAAATATCCTCTGTGTAGGTTTTTTCTGAAATGGCTAGAGCCATCAGACAGAACTTCATTGAGGATATAGATCCTGAGGGAGGGCACTAGACAAGCAGAGAGGAATGGGTCTCAAACACTGCTTCACATGGAACAAGCATTCAAATATTCATTAGTTGATATGGATGATATCCTGTGGCACAGTTAATACATAGCCCTATGCAACAATAGCAGAGTTAATGCAGTTACCTGGCAGCAGAGCATTTCCAAAAACGCCAGCCTTCCTTCTCATTGACTATTGATGACTGCGGCCCAGGGGAAAGTAGTACATTCATAAACATCAATCAGGCAGGAAAGGTGCCTTCCAGTCTCTTTTAAAGGAGATAATGTATGTGAAAGCTCTTTGTCAACTGTAAAGCAGTATACAAATGTAAAGAATTTTACTATTGTTTTAAAAGGGAGTTAGAATGGAATTAATGTTGTTGGTTTTAAAGTTTTCTATGTGGCCTACTCAACAGATACCTAACAAGAGAACTTTGCTTCCCTTTCCAACTTCTCTGCACAGACATTCAATGAATTATTTTTAAATAGTGAGGCTCAGGCTTGTAATTTTTCTATGTAGGGTAAACTTCTGTTTCCAACTTTTTATAAGAAATTTTCTTTGGTATTTTATTAATACACATTTTATTTGCAAATTATAGAGATTACAAAGACACATGCCTAGGACGATGAGATGCAATTCATCCTGAATTAACATGAACTTCTAATCCTGTTAAAGGAAAGGGCTTACCATTTGCAGAGTAGCTGCTATATGCTGGAAACTGTTAGGAGTTTTATGTACGTTATCTTAGTTAATCTTCACAACCAACCCCGTCCTGATTTACAGATGAGGAAACATTGAAAAACTATCTTGAGATTTCAAAGCAAATAATAGGCAGAACTCAATTCAAACCCAGTTGTCTCATTCCAAATGTTTTGCTGCTTTTATATCTCTAAAGACGTTATGTTTGAAATGTGTGAAAGACAGCAAGACTATCACTCTCACAATGATTATTATATATTCCCACAAAAGAATAAATTTTATATTTACTTTACTTGTATCTCTTTAGTTGATAAAATGTCATATGCTATTATCTCACCTTTTATTCTAATTATATTATATTTTTACTATAGAAACTTAGAACCTTAGAAGTCTTTCTTACTATCTTGTCATTGGTAATCTTGATGGGTTTTTTTTCTTTTTTAATTAAAATGAAAAGCTGTAAAATATGTAAAAAAATTAAAGATTGCCTATTTACAAAATTGAGCAAACATTTGTAAACCTTTAAAATGTATGCATTGTACATTATCTTTAAAACTATGAAGTTGGACTACCACTCCCAGGGAGAAGAAGTAGACATACTTTATTGTCTCTGCTAAGCACAATTTAAAACTCTAGAAATTATATATAAAAGAAGCATAAGACCCTGAAAAGTAGAGAGGAAAAGGCAGGCCTCCTAATGGTCTCAGGACCAAGGAACAACATAGTAATAGTTTACCAGGTTTTCATTTTGCCTCATATACCCCCTACTAAATGCCAGAGGAGTCACCAACCTGAAAACATCAGTAAGTGTAGACAGAAAAAGACACGAACAGACACACACACACACACACAAACACACACACACAGGCCTGATTTCTCTATCCAAAGGACTAGGAAAGGGGCAGTCTAGCAAGACAGAAAACTTTTGGACAATAACTACTCTCTGCAAACACCACAGAGAAAACTGTGGTTTCACCCCTAATCTCACTAGCAAAAGCTGAGTGGGAAATCTAGACTTCCACCCTAATCAGATTGTAATGAGACTTCTCCCATGGCATTAGTGAAGACCATGTGGTGAGCCTAGAAATTCCAGCCAGAAATTCTAACCAGTGTAATAAGGCAAAAAAATGGAATAAAAAGTGAACACATTTTTTAAAAGGCAAAATACAAGTCTTCCTATTTTTATTTTATTTATTTTTTATTTTTATATATTTTTTGAGACCGAGTCTCACTCTGTCACCCAGGCTAGAATGTAGTGGTGCAATCTCAGCTCACTGCAACCTCCACCTTTCGGGTTCAAGTGATTCTCGTGCTTCAGCCTCCTGAATAGCTGGAATTACAGGCATATGCACCATATCTGGCTGGGTTTTTTTTTTTTTTTTTTTTTTTGTATTTTTAGTAAAGACAGGGTTTAGCCATGTTGCCTGGGATAGTCTCAAACTCCTCGCCTCAAGTGATCCACCAACTTGAGTCACCCCAAAGTGCTGGGATTATAAGCATGAGTCACCATGCCTGGTCTCTCCCTCAGATACATGATTATATCTAAGTAGGAAATTCCAAGGAATCTACCAAAAAAACTTCCAGAATTTATAAGTGAGTTCAGCAAGGCCACAACATACAAGATGAACATAAAAAATTAATTGTATTTCTATGTATTATAATGTGAAAATATTACATTAAAGATACAAGATTATTTTTAATCTCTCAAAAAATGGAGTATTTAGATGTAAATCTGAAACATACACAGGACACTTGTATACTGAAAATGACAAAATACTGTTGAAAGACAGCAAAGATTTAAATAAATGGAGAAACATACCATGTTCATGGATTAGAAGCCTTAACAGAATAAAGGACAATACAACCCAAATTGTATACAGATCTAATGCAATTCTTATCAAAATTCTTATAAGATATTTTGTAGCTATAGATAAAATCATTCTGAAAAGTATTATGAAAGGGCAAAGAAACTAGAATAGCCAAAATAATTTGAAAAAGAATAAAGTAGGAAGAATCAGTTTAATCAATCTCAAGACATATTCCATTACTACAGTTATCAAGCTGTGTGGTATTGGCAAAGGAATACACACATAGATTAAAAGATAACCTGAAAACTGACCACTGCAAATATGCCCAGTTGATTTTTGACAAACATTCAATCACAATTCAATGGAGGCAAGACAGACTTTTTGACAAATAGTGGTGAGAGAATTGAACATACATAAGCACACACATACACACACACACACACACACACACGAAAAAACCCTCAAACTAAGTCTCACATCTTAACACAAAAATTAACTCCAAAAAGATCACAGACTTAAATGTCAAATACAAATCTATAAAGCTTCTATTAGAAACACAGGAGAAAAATCTTTAGGATCTAGGGCAAGGCAAAGAGTTATTAAGCTTCATACCCAAAGCACAATTTATAAAAGGAGAAATTGATAAATCGGACTTCATCAAAATTAACAACTATTGTTCTACCTAAGACCTGTTAAAAAGATGAAAATACAAGCTACAGATAGTAATCCACATATCCATAAAAGAACTAGTAGCCAGAATATATAATGAACCCTCAAAACTCAACAGCAATAAAACAAACAATACAATTAGCAAATGGGCAAAAGACATGAAGAGACATTTCACTGAAGAAAATGCAAAGATGACAAAAGAGCACATGAAAAAATGTTCAATCATTAACCATTATAGAATTACACATTAAAATTACAATGGGATATCTCTACACGTCTATAAGTATGACTAAAATTAAAATAATGATGAAAATTTAAAAATTCATACCAATATTGACAAGAATGTAGAGAAACTGGGTCTCATAAGTTGCTAGTAGGAATGTAAAATGGTAAGCCATTCTATAAAATAATTTGGTGGGAGAAAAATGGGAGTGGCCAAGAATGCTATATGAGTGATCTTTGTGATGATAGAACTGTTCTATATCTTGACTATATCAATGTAAATATGCTGGTTGTGATATTATACTCTAGTTTAACAAGACATTACCTTTTGGGAAAAGTGTGTAAACAATACACACATAGGATTTCTTTGTGTTATTTCTTACAATTTCATGTGAATCTACAATTATCTCAAAATAAAAAGTTTAATTAGAACACAGTATGAAGTGATGTCATATTTTGGATTTTGGGTTTATACAGTGATGGAAATATAGCTGAAGTATTTCAACTCTTAGATCAGCTTTAAATGACACATGTGCTTCCTAGGCTAGGATATAATGGAGAGATAACTATAAGTCAGGAAATGAGACTTCTATCATCAGTAATAAGGATAAAATATTGTTAAAATGTATAGTTTCCTTCAACCAACATGTATCGAGTAGAAGCTATGTGTTTGTGAGTAGGTAAAGATGAGTGTAACACAGCTCCCAGCTTCTAGGAGTTAAGCACCTAATGGTGAACAACAGACACATCAATCCATAGAGACTGCATGCATATCACATCCTGTAGAGGGTGTAGCCAACATTTATTGAGCCTTTGGTTTGTACCAGGTATTATGCAATGGCAGCCAATATTTATTGAGCCTGTGGTTTGTACCAGGTATTATGCTATGATCTTTATATTCATTATCTCATTTAATCCTCAAAATAACCCTGAAAGTTTATTTTTTACCCACATTTTAGAAATAGGGAAACAGATGCCACAGAGGTTATGCGGCTTATCTGGGAAAGGAGTGAAGCAATAATTCAAACCCAGCTCTGAATTCAGAGCAGCCTGTGCACTTAACCATGAGGTCACACTGTCTCTAACAGAAGTCTATACCACATGCCACAAATGTCATAGGAGTGCAAGTCTGCCACCATGGTGGCATGGTTTGGGGGTTAAGAGAACAGAAAAGGGTCAGAGAAAGGTGTAAAGGGGAGGTGAAATTTGAACTGTCCCCTGAAGGGTGAGTAGGAATTTTGTTGGATGAATGGGTAAGGGCCTCCAGGCCTGAAGAATCAGTGTATACTACCAATCTATTTCATGAGGGAAATAATAATGTTCTGAGCAAAGAGAACAGAAAACTCTCAAAGTCTGGGGGCCTGTTTTAAGTTGAATTTTATCCCCACCAAAATTCAAATATTTAAGTCTTAACCCCTAACCTTATTTAGAAATTGAACATTGCAGATATATTTAGCTCAGATAAGGTCATTAGGATGGGCTCTAATCCAATATGACTAGGTCCTTATAAAAAGGGAAAATTCAAACAGAGAAACAGACATGTGCACAGGGAGAATGCCACAAAAACACAAAGGCAGAGATCAAGGTAATGTATGTCCAAGCCAAGGAACACCAGAGATTGCTAGCAAGCCACAGAAGCTGAGAGAGAAATGTGGAATGAATTCTCCCTCGCAGCCCTCAGAAGAACCAGCTCTGCTGAAACCTTGACCTCAGACTTTTAGCCTCCAAAACTGTGAGACAATAAATTTCTGTTGTTTAAGCCATGGAATAAATTTATGTTTAAATTTATTTCTGAGAAAATAAATTTCTGTTGTTTATGGCACTTGGTTATGGCAGCCCTAGCAAATTAATACTGAGGGCAAGCAAATGGATCTTTCTAAAGAAACTCACTCTTACAGAACCATCACTTTCTACATTTTGGAAAGTGAGGGTCCAGAGCAATGGTGTGCTGAACTTGTAGCACCAGCTGGAAAGAAGCAATTGTTTAATTTTGTTATTTCGAAAGTAAATTGACACACAAGAGCCATTATTTGAAATAAAATTATATGAACTTGTAATTAATTTACTTAAAACAAGATAAGCAATATTCAGAACTAATCACTACCTAGTAACTCTGCATTTTACTATGATCTATGCTTTTGAGGCTGTGCTATATACATCCATTGTATGTACATAATGGAAATACAGTATAATTCTACTGCATGTCCCTTACCAACTCCACAATCAGGGATATCACATTGGTAGGTTAAAATAAACCCTGGTGGGATAATTTACACCACAAAAATCAGAAAATGCTACAAATTGGAGCTCAGATCACCCTGGAGAGCTGTTTGTTAAATATTTACTAACCTACCCCTGGTCTAAGGAGATTGGTGGGTCATCTAGTATATCATGTGCTTCCTTCCATTGACTCTAGAAATATCTTTCTAGTGTCTCCCAACACGTGTTCTTCAGGTACTTCTCCCTTCTGGATGACATGTGGACCAGCGGATGACTTTGATATCAGTTTGCAGCTTTCCCAGCAAAGCCAGTTTTATCCTGAGTGAGCCCCATTGCAGACCTTTGCAGACCTTTTGGTAACTCACAGTGTGAATGAGTACATAAATGAATCCTTCAAAAATTGCTTTCAAATTCTGATCACAATGCTATTTAACTTTCACAACATATAGCTGGTGGAAAGAACACTGTACTAGTCCATTTTCATGCTGCAGATAAAGACATATCCAAGACTGGGCAATTTACAAAAGAAAGAGGTTTAACGGCCTTATAATTCCACGAGGCTGGGGAAGCCTCACAACCATAGCAGAAGGCAAGGAGAAGCAAGTCACATTTTAAATGGAGGGCAGCAAGCAAAGACAGAGCTTAGGCAGGGAAACTCAATCTTACAGAACCATCAGACCTCATGAGACTTATTCACTATCATGAGAACAGCATGGGAAAGACCTGCCCCATGATTCAATTACCTCCCACCAGATCTCTCCCACAAAACATGTGGGAATTCAAGATGAGATTGGGTGAGGACACAGCCAAACCATATAACTCTGCCCCCAACCCCTGCCAATCTCATATCCTCACATTTCAAAATCCATCATGCTTTCCCAACAGTCCCCCAAAGTTTTAACTCATTTCAGCACTAATTCAAAAGTTCACAGTCCAAAGTCTCACCTGAGACAAGGTAAGTCCCTTCTGCTTATAAGCCTGTAAAATCAAAAGCAAGTTAGTTACTTCCTAGATACACTGGGTGTACAGGCATTGAGTAAATACAGCCATTCCAAATGGGAGAAATTGGCCAAAACAAAGGGGCTACAAGCCCCATGCAAGTTCAAAATTCAGCAGAGTAGTAAAATCTTAAAGCTCCAAAATGATCTCCTTTGACTCCATATCTCACATTCAGGACATGCTGGTGCAAGAGGTGGGCTCCCAGGGGCTTGGGCAGCTTTACCCCAGTGGCTTTGCAAGGTACAGCCTCCCTCCCAGCTGCTTTCATGGGCTTGTATTGAGTGTCTGTGGCTTTCCCAGGCACATGGTGCAAACTGTCAGTAGATCTACCATTCTGGGGTCTGGAGGATGGTGACCCTCTTCTAATAGCTCCACTAGGTGGTACCCCAGTAGGGACTCTTTGTGGGGGCTCCAGACCCACATTTCCCTTCTGCACTACCCTAGCAGAGGTTCTCCATGAGGGCCCCACCCCTGCAGCAAACTTCTGCTGGGTACCCAGGCATTTCCATACATCTCCTGAAATCTAGGCAGAGGTTCCCAAACACCAGTTCTTGACTTCTGTGCACTCACAGGCTCAACACCATGTGGAAGCTGCCAAGGCTTGGGGCTTCTACCCTCTGAAGCAACAGCCCAAGCTGTACCTTGGCCCCTATTAGTCACAGCTGAAAGGACTGGGACTCTGGGCACCAAGGCCCTAGGCTGCACAAAGCTGGGAACCCTGGACCCGGCCCACAAAACCATTTTGTCCTTCTAAACCTCAGGGCCTGTGATGGGAGGGACTGCCACAAAGGTCTCTGACATGCCCTGGAGATATTTTCCCCATTGTCTTGGTGGTTAACATTCGGCTCCTCATTATTTATGCAAATTTCGGCAGCCAGCTTGAATTTCTTCTCAGAAAATAGGATTTTCTCTTCTACTGCATTGTCAGTCTGCAAATTTTCCAAACTTTTATGCTCTTTCTCTTTTTTAAAACTGAATGCCTTTAACAGCACCTACGTCACCTCTTGAATGCTTTGCTGCTTAGAAATTTCTTCCACCAGATACCCTAAATCGTCTCTCTGAAGTTCAAAGTTCAACAAATCTCTAGAGCAGGGTCAAAATGCTGCCAGTCTATTTGCTAAAACACAATAAGAGTCACCTTTGCTCCAGTTCCCAGTGAGTTCCTCATTTCCATCTGAGACCACCTCAGTTTGGATTTCATTGTCCATATCATTATCAGCATTTTGGTCAAAGCCATTCAACAAATCTCTAGGGAGCTCCCAACTTTTCCACATTTTCCTGTCTTTTTCTGAGCCCTCCGAACCTTTTCCTATTACCAAGTTCCAAAGTTGCTTCCACATTTTCAGGTATCTTTTCAGCAGCACCCCACCCCTGGTACCAATTTATTGTATTCATCTGTTTCATGCTGCACATAAAGACATATCCAAGACTGGGCAATTTACAACAGAAAGAGGTTTAATGGACTTACAGTCCACATGGCTAGAGAAGCCTCACAATCATCGCAGAAAGCAAGAAGGAACAAGTCATGTCTTACATGTATGGTAGCAGGCAAAGAGAAAGAGCTTGTGCAGGGAAACTCCCCCTTATAGAACTATAAGATCTCATGAGACTTATTCACAATCATGAGAACAGCATGGGACAGGCCTGCCTCTATGATTCAATTACCTCCCACTGGTTCCCTTCCACAACACATGGGAATTCAAGGTGAGATTTGAGTGTGGACACAGCCAAACCATATCAAACACTATTTATGACTCATAAGATGCCAATTTTATTCCTGGGATTCTGAGAACAACTCTTCTGTATCTCAAATTCCCTTCTGATTAAAAGAGTCACTTAATCTTCCTCCTCACTAACCAATTAGGAGAGCAAAAAGTTTCATTTTTGTGAAGGCACTTTAAAAAAAAAGTGCTGCCATGCAAACATATGGCAGATTAGTATTA
The DNA here is from genome assembly GCF_002776525.5 of Piliocolobus tephrosceles. NCBI lineage: Eukaryota > Metazoa > Chordata > Mammalia > Primates > Cercopithecidae > Piliocolobus > Piliocolobus tephrosceles. Next base: position 73,750,839 of record NC_045438.1, on the reverse strand, counting down.
TTATAGTAAGCTTCAAATTCTTGAAGACACACCATGTATGTTCCCAAGAAACAAGATATATGATTGTGATAACTTGCATTGGAAATTAGTATAAAAATAGAAGATGCCATAATGTAAAATATTTTAGTGTACATCTTTTTTTTTTTTTTTTTTTTTTAGAGACGGAGTCTTGCTCTGTCGCCCAGGCTGGAGTGCAGTGGCGGGATCTCCGCTCACTGCAGGCTCCGCCTCCTGGGTTCACGCCATTCTCCTCAGCCTCCCGAGTAGCTGGGACTACAGGCGCCCGCCATCTCTCGCCTGGCTAATTTTTTGTATTTTTTAGTAGAGACGGGGTTTCACCGTGTTAGCCAGGATGGTCTCAATCTCCTGACCTCGTGATCCACCCGTCTGGGCCTCCCAAAGTGCTGGGATTACAGGCTTGAGCCACCGCGCCTGGCCTTAGTGTACTTCTTATGTATAGCTGATTCATTTTTGAACAGTGACTCTAAAATGATCTTATTATATCTTGTATGAATACAATTATTAAATAATAATACGGATATAAGCTAACAGAAATAATTGGGTGACTGTAGGAACATTGAAATGTAAACTCTTAGATTCAGAGAACAAGCTTCGTGATAATTATATTTGCCATTAAATGATAACATCCAATTGGTATCTAATCTTCAGGCTACAAATAAGCATGTAATACTGAAAATACATTCTAATTACATGCCTGTTTGTCCCCTGTAAAAGTAATAAGATGAAATACAAGCAGTGTTGCAAATTCCAATGAACAATTGTATTCAGATTCTAATGAAAGATGCCAGGTGAAGCTTATGACTTAATATTCCCCTATTTCTATGTTCAGTACCAACGATTTTACCACTTAGTTCCAGATGTCAAAGTTTGTATTTCAACATTGCTATCATTATTTTACACTATTGTTACATAATGAGAACTGACCTAATACTTTACTGGGGTCTGAACAAATCTTATTTGGAAATTGAAGCAAAACATATATTTGTCTAATAGAGTTCAAATAAAGAAAAATGACTAATTCCTCCACCTTAAATAATTGGGAGATAATTTCATCATCTCGACTCCTCTACTTAAGCATTTATCTAAAGCCACAGTTCCTTTTTATTTTGGCCTCAACGTAAAAGTGCATCTTCTAATTGAACTTCTGTGTTTGAATGTTCAGATATTCAGTACTTGGCATAGAACTTAGTAAATGTTTTGAGTGGATGGATGGAAGGATGGATGGATGAAGAGTTAATGAATAGTTTATAACCTCTATTTATTTTCTGCAAGTAAATGAAGTCAAATACGTTTGCCTGATTTTTTCATTGAGTTAATAAATCATTTTAGTGACTTTTCTACACAGAATAGATGTGCTATATTATGAAGTCCTAGAACATTGAATTGTATAAAGCATTATGATTTCATTTATCTTAATAGAGATCTCTTACTCTTACGATTTTAAGGCCATACATGTTTATATAATAATACCTATCAAGCGAACTAGGAGGTGATCAAGAAAAAATAATATTAAAGATTAAGGCAAAGGGTAGGCCAGAGGGCAGAGAGGAAGCTTCCAGGTTGGCTGGTTGATGATTTATGGCCTTAAAAATTTATATTTTTGTGTACTTCCTCTATGCTGTAGAAATGAAAAATTCTGAAATCAATTACAATCATTCTGTACCACATTATATTTTTCTACCTTCAAAAAACAATAATTGCTAATACCTACTGAGGATACCTTTTTAGTGTCTACATCTACAGATTAAGAAAGGTAAGGGATATATGCAATGGCTTTCCCAAGGTTGGACAACTGCTGGAGCAGGGACTTGAACCGGGAGCTGATGGAAGGCACATGTTGACCTTCAATGCCTTTTAGGCGATGACACTGCCAAAGCCCACAGTAGTTCTAAACTCTCTGCCTTTCCATGTATCTCTTCCAGCTACAGTTGCTTTCTCTTCATCCCCAGTGACTTAGGATCCTGCTCAAGTTCTCTCCTTTCCACAGGATTCTTACCCTTCCTGCCTTTATGTCCTAGGGTATGAAAACTCTACACATACCATGTAATTCCATTTAAACAACTCAGTTCGGTTCTCCACTTCTTCAGGCAAGAAATTTTTTCTGATAATTCCCTTTTTACCATCCCCACCCTCTACCCCCACACCTACCACATACAGAAATAGAAAGCCACTATTTGTTAATACAGTGATATCCTTGGAGTTCATAAAAGAACTCAGAAATAATTGGTATGCTTTCAGCATTTAAAATACTGTTACTTTGCAGATGTCATGGTTAACAGAAGCAGATTAAATCTAGAATATATTTTTGTAGAACACACACCCCAAAATCTAAAGAATCACTTATCACAGAACTTCCAAATACTAAAGAGTGTGAATGAAGATGTGGCTCACTTGATCCTCAATTTTTTTTTAATTCTTCAGTGTCCTGCCTTTCCCAGAAGACGAAGAGACTTAAATGTGTTGTTAGTTATCCTGATAGATTCTCCTCATCCTCTGTTCCTGACACACGGCAGGGGGTGACTGTTCTGTTTCCGGGGCACAGTATATCCAGGATAGAATTCTAATCATACCAAGTCCCATATAATAACTAGTCTTTGAGGGAATATTTCCTTCTATATATTTATTTTTATTTGTTCCGTTCTCTTTCACACCAGAAAAAGATTTAAGGAATCCGAAGCAGGTTTTTTGTTTTGTTTCGTTTTGGTTTGGTTTGGTTTGGTTTTTTGAGACAGAGTCTCGCTCTGCCGCCCAGGGTGGAGTCCAGTGGCGCGATCTCCGCTCACTGCAAGCTCTGCCTCCGGGGTTCATGCCATTATCCTGCCTCAGCCTCCCGAGTAGCTGGCACTACAGGCGCCCGCCACCACGCCCGGCTAATTTTTTGTATTTTTAATAGAGACGGGGTTTCACTTTGTTAGCCAGGATGGTCTCTATCTCCTGACCTCGTGATCTGTCCGCCTCGGCCTCCCAAAGTGCTGGGATTACAAGCATGAGCCACTGCGCCGGGCCGCCAGGTTGTTTTAAAGTATCCCTGTGTCCAGTTGGTGACAAAAGGAAAACCTAAATTTAAAAAAAGAAAAAAGAAAGAAAGAGAAAGAGAAGGAAGGAAGGGAGGGAGGGAGGAAGGAAGGAAGGAAGGAAGGAAGGAAGGAAGGAAGGAAGGAAGGAAGGAAGGAAGGAAGGAAAGAAAGAAAAGAAAGAAAGAAAGAAAGAAAGAAAGAAAGAAAGAAAGAAAGAAA
>NC_045438.1:73745632-73747572 GCF_002776525.5 Piliocolobus tephrosceles | reverse complement strand
AAGAAAGAAAGAAAGAAAGAAAGAAAGAAAGAAAGAAAGAAAGAAAGGCAAGCATTTGTCATGTCAGGCACCTCCTTCAAGGTTTGCAAAACAAAGTTTGGATAAAATAAAGTGCCTAGATTTGCTCTTTACAAAAGTATCCAAAACACTTTAAAGAATGGCTCCTCTTTCCCCCCCTCTCTCTCTACTTGCCTTCTCTTTCCTTCTTTCTCTCCCTCTTCCTCTCCCTTTCTCTCTGTCTCTCCTCTCTCTCTTCCAAAAAGTAACCACTACACATTTGATATCTTATTTGGTTTACTGGATGTTCTGTATCTAAATCTGAATTTTGCTTACAATAGAAATAAATGTTAACTCCTTTCCCCTAACCACCTCCTGGGAATTACATTTGCTGTTAGATTGTACACTTACTGACTCCAGAATTTACTGATCCAAATTTTCGTCTGTGTTTTATTTGTCTCTTCCTTCCTCTCACATTTATCATCATTTTCTGCCTGTATATCTGTCCATTTGTCTTTCTTTCCTTTAATTTCTGTTCCATGGTCCCCAGATAAAAAATGAAATATTAGGTTTGTCAAGCGTATATCATTGTTTAAATGCCTGGAGATGATGGGTTAAACAGACCAATCAATGAAACAAACCTCCAGTGCACTGCAGGGGCTGCAAAGGATGTTCCCTTTGGCTTTTTAAGACCTAACAAGTCAATAACCTATTAATATCACATTCTGCCAGTCACCTCTACACAATTCACCTGTGACTTCTTAGGACAAAACTTTAGAGCTGATGGTGAATTAAACAGAAAAATGTTTGTGGCAAAATTCAAACTAAAAATAAAACTAAATAAATTGAAAAGTGAAATGGAAAGAACAATTACATGATTATAACCGTAAGATGCACCACAATTATTACAGCTATGCCGTGAATATTACAAACACATAAAATAACCCAAATTTTTAGGTAATGGATCATTTATTTTACTATTTTTTAGTATATTGCCCAGAGGGTATGCTATACTCAAAGAGTTAAATGCCCACCACATGAAAAGTAGGATCCTTGCACATTGGAGAGTTTACATTGAAAGAGATAATCAGACAGACAAAAGTATGTTTTAGATTAATTTTTTCCATTTATATAATGAAAGTTCAAAACTTAATAGTTTAAATATCAAAGAAAATATGTCTGGAAAGCATTGTTTATTATGTATAGAGCTAAGTTGTTGAATATATGTATCTGATAGTCCTTTATATTTATAAAATCATTTATACATGTATATGTAATATACTAGGGATGACAGCCATCTGAGTTACAAAATTGACAATTTACTTTCAGATGATTCACATTTTCAATCTCTCATATGTTTGTTCCTATTTCCAAAGTAAGAAAAAAAAATTATACTGAAATATTTTAATACTCCAAGCATTTTCCAAATATTAACTCAGTAATTCCAAAATTGATTTTTATATCATTACTTTAAATGAAATAGAAATGTACAGGACAATTAGTTCATTTCCTAGAAATAAAATTCTTCACTTTAATAAATTTAAAGATCGAATTTGTTCTGCAAAATTAGATGAATTCCCTAGTCTTTAGTATAACCCTTCCCAAACAAGACTACTCCTAACATCATGGTCAAAGGCACAGTTTCGATATTTGACAGATTTCATTATAAATCCTGGCTCTATTATTTAGAGTTAAGTGACCTTGTTTTTTTAATCTCCATGTGTAAAATAGAGATATTTACCTCTACCTCAGTGAGTTTGAAGAAGATTAAATGAGGTGCTGTCTCACATTGAACGTAGAGCTCATTGTCCAGTACCGGACACAGTGTAAGCACTTAATAAATGAAAAAGAAAATGTAGTTCATTCAACTGACCCCAGCTATGCAAAGACTCTGGGCATAATTTGCTCAAATACTGTTTTTTTTTTTTTTTTTTTTTTTTTTG
>NC_045438.1:73691169-73745532 GCF_002776525.5 Piliocolobus tephrosceles | reverse complement strand
TTTTTTTTTTTTTTTTTTTTTTTTTTTTTTTTTGAGACAGGGTCTGACTCTATTGCCCAGGCTTGAGTGTAGTGATGCAAACATGGCTCACTACAGCCGTGACCTCCTGGGTTCAAGTCATCCTACCACTTCAGCCTCTCAAGTAGCTGGGACTACAGGCACACATCACCATGCCTGGCTAACTTTTGTATTGTTTTATAGAAATGGGGTTTCACCATATTGCCCAGGCTGATTTCAAACTCCTGAACTTGAACAATCCACCAGTGTTGGACTCCAAAAGTGCTGGGATTGTAGGTGTGAGCCACTGTGCCCAATCTAAAATATTCTTATCTCTTAAATATTCCTTATATATCCAGAGCTCATCCACCCATCTTACTATAGAGGTGTTTGGGGCTAGACATTGTAAAGGTATTAAAGTAACCCAAGATCTACTTTTCTTGTGTGTTGACAGTATTAGTCATACCAAGCTTATAGTAACAAAAATAAATGATTAACTCTCATTTCTGATTATAGCAATGAGGCAATCAATAGAAATGTGATTAATCTTTTGGGAGATTATTGTACCTTAAAAGATAGAAGATTATGGGGATGATCACATAAATCACAAGGTATAATTCCACAGCTTCTTTCCTGAGTACCCCCAATAATTTTCATTCATTAAACAAACATTTATTGAACACCGATTGTATTCAATGCCGTAAAATAAGCTCAAAACTTAACTCTTAAAATTGCAAATATTCCCTGTCCCTACAGAGTTCTTGCCCTTTCCTTCTCTAGCACACCATACATCTATCACTTTCTAACCAGGCAAGTTTCTATTAGAAGTTTTTGCTAATAGCTTAAGTTGAAATTTGATTTTTTTTTTTTAATTCAAGTTTGTTATCTGGTCTGTATTTTTATTTTTATTTTAACCAGCTGCCAATTCCATTCCCACCATTTGCCCCAGCCAAACTGAGCTACTTGCAGTTCCATTCTTTCTCACTCTGTCTAAAACATGGTTCTCAATTTTGACTGCACATTAGCACCAGCTGAATAGATTTTTTAACTCCTAATGCCCAGACTGCAACCCAGACAAGTCATGCAGAATCTCAAGAGGAGGAACCAAAGCATCAGTTATGTTTAATATTCCCAGGTAATTTCAGTGTGTAGTTAAGGATGAGACACTGTGACCCTAAGTCATAGTTTGCAGCTCAGTTATTTGTCACCTCACTCCTACCCATCCCGCAAAATACAGTTCCATGATTCTTTCTTCCTGTGGAGTCTTTCCTGAACCCAACCAATCTTCCATGCTGGCTTAGGGACATGTGTTGGTTTACTATTCACTGCCCAACAAATTACCACCACTTATCAGCTTAAAACAACTCAATTTAATACCTTACAGTTCTGTAGGTCAGAAGCCCATGCACAGCATGGCTGGATCTCCTACTCAGGGTCTCACAATGCTAAAATCAAGGTGCCCACTGGCTGTGTCTTTATCTGGAATCCCAGTTAGGATGAGATCTATTTCCAGCCTCCCTCAGCTTGGCGGTGGAATTTATTCCCTTGGAGTTGCTGGGCTGTGATCCCCATTGTCTTGTTAGGCAGCTGCCAGGCACTGCTGTCAGCTTCTAGCAGCTGCTCCCAGGTCCTTGCTATGTGGCCTCCTCCATAGATCCTCTCACACTTTCATATTCTGACTTCAAGAAAGACCAAGTCCTTGAGGTCTGATTATGTCAGTCCCACCTAAATAATCTCCCCTTTGGTTAACTTAAAATTCAACTCATTAGTAACCCACTCATGAGAGCACTGTCCCATCATATTCACTGGTTCTTCCCACACTCAAAAAGAAGGACATATACATGATGTATCCATTAGAAGGTGAGAATCTTGAAAGCCATCTTAGAATTCTGCCTACAAAGTTACCATCCAGTGGTTCCCGAAGGGCCTTCTGCTCACCACAGCACTTACCACAATGAGTTTTCCCTACATCCCTTTCTGACACTCACCACACTTTGAATCCTAGGAGGGCAGGGATCATGTCATATTCATATTTGTCTTCCTAACATATAACTCAAAGCCTGGAATAAGGTAGATGTTCACCAAGAGTTTGCCAAGTATTCATGCCATGCATATTCATAAACTAGATCCTTTGCATATTAGAAAATAGAACAAACACAAATTTGGATGAAAGCCTGATCTAGGGTCTTAGGAAAGATGCAACTAAGTCAATAATTTCAAAAAGTTAAGAAAGGTTGACTTCAAAAGCAGGCTAATAAACATAACAGTATTTTTCACTTTGAAGATTTTTAATTAATTTCATTGTTTATAAAATCATTGTTGTTTCAAATTATGTATGAATTTTTTTCATACTTACTGCCTTTGAATGCAAAGAATCATTTTCCATTTCATATCCTTATTTTGATGGTTTTGGGAATCAGTTTTCTCTCTATTGACCAAAATGCCAAATATATCATCATCCATATGATGTACAATATACATGCAAATTAATAGTAATTAATTGATCCTTATATTATGATCATAGGTTAAATGCATAATGCATTTCTTCTGCCTTGAAGATACTTAGCACTGTGAAGAATGATGACGTGGCTCCTAAATTGCAATTCCAGGACTCCCTAACCCGTAGACCTTAGAAAAGTCATTTAACCTCTACTGTCCTCAGTTTTTTCATCCCTAAAATAGAGATGGGAATACCTTTTTGGATATACATGAAGCAAGCAGAGCTAAGTTGTGAGGAGAAGCTGACACAGAATAAATAATGATAATCTGATAAAATTCCAACAATTCACCCTACCCCTATCCCACCAGACATGGAAAGATTGGGGAGAATGGAAAAATGAATTATGCATTTACTCCTCTGATTATAGGAACTTGGGACAAGAAAGTCTAGCTACCTAAACTTTTAATCTGATCTAAAGTAAAGATGAAATTGCAAATTCAAAACTTATTCTGAGGTACATTGTTGAAAAGGTCTAAAAGTAGGAGAATGAAAAAATGGTAACTACAACTACTTTTTATAAAGTTTAATAGCAGAAATTATGTCCAATTATATTGCTGTTGGGAAAATCTTCTTCTATAATGTAGCTCTGTAGAGCAGCACTGTAAAATAGAGATAAAAATGTAAGCGCTATATATATAAATTTAAATTTTCCAGAAGCTACATTTAAAAGAATAAAAAGATATAGATGAAATTAATTGTAATAATATATTTTAATTCAATCAATCCAAAATATTATTTCAACATGTGATCGAAATAAAAAAATTAATAAGATATTTTACTCCTTTCATACTAAGTCTTCAAATCTTATGTGCGTTTCACACTTACAGCATATCTCAATTTGATATGCCCATAGTTCATATTTCATATGCCCAATAATTCATATGCCCAATAACCACATGACATGTCTGTGTGTGTATTTGTGTATGTATATTTATGTTGGTGTGTATCTGTGCATATGTTTTAACCTAAACCACAGGAAAAACAAAGGACATATTTTCCCTTCACACAGGTGGAAGAGGATCTGGCTTGGCTCATCAAAGTTTACCCTGGACTCTTTCTGCTGGACTTCAGTGTGCTACGTGATTTTTCTCATTCCCTCTCCCCCACCTCTGCCTCCCCCACCACAAATGACACTAGCTTTCTTCTGATGGCATAGTGAGGAATATTAAGGAAGAGAAAGAATACGACCTTCCCAATGTTATCACACTGCTGATACCAAAGTATTATTTCTTCTGATGGCATAGTGAGGAATATTAAGGAAGAGAAAGAATATGACCTTCCCTATGTTATCACACTGCTGATACCAAAGTATTATTTTGAGGGAGTATATGGTCCTAAAATTTTAGAAGTGACTAGTTCATGGGTAGCAGAGACCCAAGGCTGGCCTAGAAGGGATGTAGGAACGAAAGCAAGAGTAGAGAGGTAACCACACTTCAGATCTATTTCTTTATCTCAGATACATTATAAGAAGACCCTTTAAGAGGAGGCAGACAGGCTATATCTTCTTTTATTATTGGTCTTAAAAGGCTATTTATTTATTTATTTATTTCGTTCAATGAAAGGAAGGGACTTGGTTAAATTCATGGATTAAGAATCTGTAATTTTGCCTAGTGATAAGCCAAAATTCTTATAAGTACTGCGCACTAACCAATCATGCCACTGAAGCCACAGAAGTCAAAATTCTTACTTTAACTCTTCATAAATTAGTGCCAAGATAACTTTCTGTGGAAAGTCAGATTTGATAGGGCAGCAGAATCCTTATGAAGTATATAGAGAAGTCAGGCACTGCATAAATGGTCTAGTGGGTAGAGAAAGTAAAATATTTGTCCAGGTATCCTGGTTAGCGATTTTTGAAACCTCTTCTAATGCAGAACTACACACACACATTTCCAGACACACACAGGAACACCCATACCCAATAAGAAAATAGAGAAATGTTACTACGAACTAGGTTGTTTAGTAAGTGTCTTGACTTTTTTAGGCTACTGGGTTTCCATTTCCTCAACCAAAGCAATGTTAATAACCCCCTAGTGATCCAATTAAAGAGAGAATGAATGCACTATGCAAAAACCAAACCAGAAAAACAAGCTTCTTTAGCCATCGTGATCTGACCCTGTGGGAAATATGCTCCCCCAAATGCATGTGCAGTTTTAATCACCAAATGCCCCAACCTTGAAATAATTCAACATGATATTTGATTAATTGTGTGAATGCTTGGGCATATGAACATATGCACATGTACATACTAACATACAAGCATGCTCTTCATATATGAAGACAAAACTATTCATGCTCATTGCACGAAAGGGCCACTGAGAGGCCAAGTGTCCTGTCCTCATGAAAATACAATCCTTTCATCTGCAGCTGCAGCTGCTACTTTTCAATGGCTAAAAGAGGCAGGACTATCCATAGACAAAGCTTTTGCCAAACCCCAGTTCTCGGACTTGGAGTCACAAGATAGAAGTCTTCACTATGTCGAAAAGACACTTGGGAAGATGGTAGATCAGAAGGAAATTCCTTTTACGCAAACTTCTGGGTAAACCATAATTATTAGTCATAACTAATGCAAAATAATCCTATCCTTGTAAATCAGATAAAATAAGGCTAAAATAATTTCACTATTAATTAAATAGCTGAAGTCTATCTAATGAATTATGTTGCTGCATTATCTGAAGAAAAGGAGATGAAAAATCTGTGATCCATTCCGAAAATATTTAGGAATAAATTTGAGGTTCCAATTCACTGAACGTATCTGTAAAGTTTATTGTAACTCCAAAGTTGCAATTTTAAATTGGCTCCTTCCAGAAGATTGGAGTGTGTAAACTGCATAGAAATTGAGAAAGGGGAATTGTTTCTCACCAAAAATGAGCTCCATTTTAAAGAAACTAGTTCAAATTTTGAATTATTCTATTTACTAAAACTAGCTAGCACAAAATGTAGTATGAAGTGTGACAATTACAGGTCATGTGTACTCACTGTCAAAATATTTCTCAGATTCTTCCTGCTAAATAGTCATTTTTGACCTCCTCTGTATTTCTGTTCTGTGCAAGAACTGTGTTTCCTGGACTTTAAAATATGAAAGTTGAAAATGTCAGTGTTTTCAGGTCAGTGCATTCAACTGATTTTTAAAGTTCTTTTTTCACGTTTTTTCAATGCAGGCAATAACCAAAAGTATTAACCTGTTTATATAATGTATATTTAATGAATATTAAGTCTGCCCATTTTATGAGTCTAAATAAATATTCTTTATACAGTAAGTAGGCATATATAGAGATATATAGATAGGTCTTTATGAAGAACGGTTTTGGAAATTATAAAAAAAGAAAAGAAAGTATAGAATTATTTAAAGCATTGCTACCAAGAAATTAAAACACTTAATTTTAAAAGTTGTCATGGTTTTATGAAAGAAGAACCAGAGAAATTTTGAAAAATAAGAGAGCGACCTAATCTATTTTGTAGCTATTAAAATATATTATAAATCTACCATAGTGAAAATAGCTTGTCATGTCAATTGTTTGCTTCTTCATTTGGAATGACTTTAATTTTTAGTTGGAATCTCTGTTCTCCACGTCTATTACTTCTGTCACACAGTTTTTATTATTCTGCTGCAACTTTTCCTCCTTATAAGGAAACTCTTTGGAGAATCAACTAAAAATAATGTAGGCTATTTCTGAGGTTGTCTAGCCTTAGCAATTACCTTTTCCTGCCACCACTATAAAATTAACACATTGCAATTTGTAGAGTACAAGTAATGTACCTGATGTTCTAAACACTATACACAAGTCCTGTGAAATATCAAAAGTGTTAAAGTAGCAATTCATCAGTTCTGTGGATGCCAACCAGAAAACACAGTTCCTACATGATTCAGAAGCGAGAAAATTAGATGGTATCTGCTGGAGCAAGCTGGTTATAATGTACTGTTCCTCACAGCTATTATAGTTAACCCTCCCTCACTTACCATAATTAAGCCTGTTGCATCCATCTCATTACCACTAAATCTTCATATAAGATAATGCAATAGATTAATTTGGGAAATATCAACAAGCAGTGGAGTGCCATAATCAATAATGTTCTACACCAAGCTCTGTCATCTTCAGGCCTTTGTATGTGCTGTTCCTTCTCTTTGGAACATGCTCACAGCACCCCCTATCTTGTCCTTACTCTTACCTACTCATTGCATGAATTTCTTTTAAATAATACGTAATTTATTCTATCATGTGAATTTATTTAATTTCACATTCTTCTTCTGTTTCAATGCCGACATGACCTTCTTCAAAGGCATTCCTCTCTCCCAAACATATTAATTGGCTTAGTAAACCGCCACTCCTCTGTTCTTAGACAGTACCCTGTGCCTATGCATGCCATAGTCCTTATCACTAAATAATGTAAGCTTCTTTGTTTCTCTATGTCCCTGCCATTGAACTGTAAATTCCATAGGACAAGTACCAACTATATCTTAGCTAAAGATACATTCTCAGTACCTAGAACCATTGCTTATCATATTGCAAACCTATAATGCATATTTTAGCTTCTTTGGGAAAATAATAACGTTAAAAATTACTCTTGGTGCTAAGGGTACTTACAAAATAAATAGGATATGCATGGGTTTCTTAAATCCATCTACTTTCTTTTATTTCCAAATCCATACTCTTACACACAGACTCTAAGGGACCTGCTTACTAACATCTCCACTTTACATCCTGCCCACCTTCACATTTTAAAATGCAAATTGAATCATCATATTACTTACCTGCTTAAACCATACGCTGGCTGTCTACTGAACTTGGGATAAAATATCAAGTCCTAAACATGACTTACAAGGTCTAGGAATTCTAATTCCTCCATCTCTAGTTCCATCTCTCTCTACTAAACTTCATGTTCACCAAGTGTTTTCCCAACTCAAATGTTCCTTTTCTGACTAGGATATCCCATCCCTCCTATTACATTAATACAACTGCACCTCACCTGAACAACTTATTCTCACCCTGGAGGTCTAAGAAGCCATTTTATACCCCAACATAAAAAAAATTCACTTGTTATATTGTTTCAACAATATATTTTTCCTTCACAGCATTTTTCTAACTGGGAAATTCCCAAAATAATTTCCCAATTGTAATTTAATTAATATTTTATAATTATATTCTCTTAGTAAACTGTAAGCTCCATAAAAGCAGAAGTCACATTTATTCTTTCTACCACTGTGTATATGCCCAATGCTCAGCTTGGTACCTATCCTGTAGTAAGTTCTTGAATATGCTTTGAATGAATAATAAAGGTGGCAAGTGCCAGAGGAACTCAGGAGAAAGTGATTATTAAGAATGAGCCCTCTCCTGCCAGAAGAGTTAGACTGAGTTGCATTGTGAAAGAGGTAGTCGATTTGGAAAAGTGAATTTCTAGATATTAAGATTTTATGGAACATTTTTTTCATGCAGACTTGTAAAATGTTGCCAGTTCTTAATTTTTCCAAGTAATGCCATTAAAACCAAAAATAATTTCACCTTGGAATAGCCATGATTGTATATTTAGAAAGATATATTTTAACACTAAAAATGCTTTTGCAAAATTCAAAATGAAGTACAATTCTTTAAATTGGATGAATTTAAACTTATGAGAAATAAATTACCCTGGTGTGTGTGTGAGGGGGTGGGGGTGTGTGGGTATGTTGGTGTGGGTTTTCTCATTTCCCTTCAGAAAATTTCAGCAAGGACTGGCTCCAATCCATGAGCATTCAGTAACCATTGAACTGACGTCGGTAAGAGAAGAAAATCCAGGAGGCCCAGGCAGAGGCAGACCTAAGGCCTCGGGAATGCTCTGGGCACATTCAGGAAACAATTCATAGGCAGCCAAAGTGCAGGTTTTGTGGAGGGGAGGAAACGTTAACTAGAGAGACAGTAGAAGCAAAATGCCTGGACAATTTGACATAACTGCTTTCTCCCATTATGCTTGGTTCACATGTAGAAAATTACCAGTGTTTCCAACAGGAGAAGCCAACAGGAAAGAAGGAGGAAAAGTCACTCAACTGTTCATCAGGAATGCGCTGAGCAACTACTATATGCCTGCACCGACAGGCACTGGATGGGCACAAAGAGAAAGTAGCAAAAATACCTGCTGTGCTCTCTTCCCAGGACTGTTGGACAGGATGAAGGCTGTGAAATAGCAGTGCCCTGGATTCAGCAGCATCAGAGAGGCTGGAAGTAGACACAGCATCATCAAGTTTATAATTGCAGAGAAGAAAATCAAGGCTACAAAACAGCAAGTGGGAATGATGCCGATTCTCTGCTCCTCCTATACATATATCCCCATGTCCATATATGAAAGGTAGAGCCACGGGGAGCACAGCAGAGCTTTTGGATAAACTTCTGATTCCTTTTGTCTCTCTTGCTCCATCCCATGTCAGAGCTACAAAATTATCCAAGAATTATCCAAGGCATCTTTACATCCTTTTGCGCAGCTTAGCCAGCCTCTGCTCCAACTTCAAATATAAAACTGATAATAGCAGTTTTTCATCATTACACAGAAATGGGGAGCATAATTGTTGCCATCCACTCCCATGTATTAAGAATCGGAAAATGAACAAAGAAGGGGGTAAATCCATCCAAAATCACATTATCAATTTAACCTAAAGACAAGATTGAAACTTGAGTTGACCAGCCTACACTATTCAACTAATTGCTAACTGTTAATGATTTTGTTATTCTGAGTAGCCACATTTAGAGCTTCCCCTTTTCAGAGAAATCTTTTATTTTAGCAGGTCCACAATGCAGAATAAATATGGACCTCACTTTATCCTAAAACTCTTTTTTTCTAAATTAATTAGATCTTAAGTGCACTTACAGAGCTTCCTATTTACAGGAACTCTTAGATATCCCAAAGGAGTGGTGAGTCAGTGTTACTGTCTGTTCACTTTTGAATCTGCGTGATAGGTGGTGGATGCTTAGATGTAGAGTGCATCAGTCTGGAGTTGTTCCTGAGTACATAGGCATGTCCTCATGAAGCCCTGCTCCTGGGCCATTCACTATGCATAGGTTACTTCAGAAACTCAGTGGTAAGTCCTTTTGTAAAGCAGAGCCCTTTATGAACATACATTACTGCCCCTCAGCTCATTCTTTCCCCCTTCAGAATTTAGGAGATTGTGTGTCCTTTAACCAACGTGTACCTAGTCTATTTTTAGTATTGGGAGACTTGGTTTCCTATTCTTCTCTCCTTCACCGTTCTGTGATATACAAGTACCCTCATTTCTAACTCATAACAGTTAGGATGGCTGTAAAGCACTTGGCCTTTCTGGGAAGAAAGAGCCATAAAAGTACAAGGTCCTGTTTATCTGTTAGTTTCTTTCACTAGTTTTCTGAGTGTCTGAAAACCCTATTTCAGTAACACAAACCTGTATATTTTAGGTTTAAACTCGTCTTTACATACAAAGTTCAAAACCAGCTTCCTTCTCCTTATGCACCCAGTGTAGCAACTATTGAGGCTCTCCTAATTTACAGCCTTGTCTCACGTTTATGCTAATTCTGGGTGACTTGTCTTCTAATATGAAGTAGTAACAAATAGTGTAAAATATTTCAAGAGGTTTCGTATGACACTTGAAAAGAAAAGCTGTACAAAACTTAAATGCCCATTAATTGGGGAATGGCTGAAGAGATGCTACCTCTGTGGTGTGGAATATTATTATGCTGCTGTTATAAAAATAATGAGTTGGGTCTGCACCTAACCATAGGGATATTTGTGATATGTTACTATTAGGTTAAAATAAAACCAAGTTTAAGAAAAGTGTGTACAATATGGCATTATTTTTGAAGAAAGCAAAAATATATATGCATAAATATGTTTGTGCATGCTGGTATAAGCAAGAGGAAAGGTCTGGAAAGATGCACACCAAGCATTTATAAGATTGGCCTCATTGAAATGGTAATAGGTGGAGAGGTGATAATTTTTCCATTATATACTTTGGTATTGTTTCAACATGTCACAACTGATGTGTGTTACACATAAATATAAAATAAAATAATAAATACAATTTAAAAGGAAAATAGTTGTCATATTTTCAATCTATAATAAAATCCCAAAGCATGAAAATTTGGCTGATTTAGAAATGTGAATTTTGATTGCTCTATTGGTAACATCCCAAATATCATATTTAGATGGAAACAGCCTTAAATTTTATGCCAGTTTCGGTCTTGAATATTCTTGAAAATGATTGAATGCTGCAGCTTTCAATACAAAGAAAGGAATTTTGATACCAGCTAAGCATTTCCCAGCTCTTCTTCTCAGGTACTTTTCTCCATGACAGGAAAAATCAGAAGCTTGTAAATCATAACCAGGATGTTCTGAGAAACTTTCTGTTCTCAGTTTTCTCTGCCAATTATCTGTCCACTGACAAAGAATTAAAAATAGTATAAGTGATGTGACATTTTAGGAGCAAGAAAAATAACAGAAAAGCCTATAGTGGGCTGCCAGGTGCACAGTTACCTAGCACCTTTACAGTCTTGTCAGGAAGTGCAGTTATGACACCAAATTTTGCTATGTGTCTTCTTTCTCCATGGACTTCTGATTCCTACAGATTACTCTGTGATGCTTCTCTGTCTTCTTCCCCACGATCTATTTCCCTCTGCATATCTCAATTCCTTATCCATCCTCCCACACAAAACACCCAAAAGTCCAATTATTTTACTTCCTCCCTAGTTAAAATACCAACACTTACTTGCAAAGAAGAAACAGAGTTTTCTAAATTTTTCGGCAATGGTGTAGGGCATTCTGGAGTTACAAAATTATACCCTACTAGAGTTCTGAGACTTAGTAATAATAGTACTTCAAGAATAGGAATCCGGCCAGCAGGTTCTTCAGGAGGATTAAAACTATGTTTACATAAGTGCCATGGCAGGAATACACATTGCATCATTATCAAGTTGAGTGAAACCTTGACTTATCCGATTTTTACTTCATGTATATATCACCTTGCCCTGTTCCAGGAAACTCCTTTGGTTCTTTCTTTTTCTGTTCAAGATGATTATATGTGATTCATCTGTATGTAAAATCTTTTACATCAGATTGCCACATGACCCAGCCTTTGTTTGAATATTTTCCTCTCCTGCCGTCACCCACCCGGTCCTTTATTTCTCCTACTTCTCATTCCTTTATTCCTTGGATTTTTTTGTCCTGTGTGCCTCATATTGCATTCCTTCACAAAGGTCTCTGTTTCTGGCCATGCCTTCTTTCTGAGGCAGAACCTCTTTGTCTAAGGATCAATGATGTCCTCCAGCAGGCCATCCAAGACGCGGAGTTCTAAGTTGACAACAAAGTCTTGGTGCTAGGGTAGAGGAAGCCTTCACAGACAGAGAAGGCTATGTTCATGGAAAAGGCATTGTGGCCCAGTTAGTGGATTTTAATTTTACTTACATTAGAGGGAGGTAGTTATACTATGGAGTCACGTTTTCTTTACCAAGGATCCCTACCAAAATGCTTCTAGACATTACCACAAATATGTTATCTTTCACCTACAGATTTTTTAAAACTTTTAAACATTTTATAGAAAGCCATCCCTGAAGCAATAAACAAGCAAATAATAAAACAACTGAAGGTATTCAAGAGATCCTTAGTGGTGCTAGAGAAGACAGCCGAGGAGGGACTGCTGAGCTAATGCAGCCTGATGCTAGTGGAATGTTGGTGAGGTGGGCAGTCAGCAGTTTTCTTCAGCCCTCTGCTCCTCTAATGTGCCCATTCACCTACACACCTCACCCTGTAGAGAGCCTCTAGGAGAGGGTCCTTGGCTCCACATTGCCAAGGACCCTGAGACAGGGAAATGGGGAAGCCACGGTCCTTGCCCTCAGATGTCTCAAATATCACTAGTAGATGAAAGAAAGGATTTCCTCCTTAACCCTCGGGTCACTTATTAAACACACAAAAATAGAATTTTCTCACATCTTGTTTTTTGTAACAATGAAAAAGAAAGTAGCTTTTTTTATTTCTAAGTAGCTGTGTTAGCTAGGCTCTGAGAATCAGTGATCTATATTTTGAATATAGATGTTCCTTACTATCAAAGTTATTTGTAATTCAATAATTATTCTTTTTATCAATATGTTTATATTATATGTATACAATCAGAAATATATATTTTTAAATCTTAATGGAGCAATTACGTATATCAGTCATTGTGATAACTAGTAAAACCATACTATAATGTGAGCAGGATAATCTTCCTCTATGGCAGATGCAAGAAAGATGTGAAGTTTGGGGGACGAAAATGTATTTTGTGAATAGTTCCTGGGTATGTGGGCCAATCCCAGCCAATTAGAGGCTATTCATTAAGGCCCAAAAAGTGTTGCCTGGGTAGCAGATTAATAATGGCATAGACCTCTTTCAGGTTTCATGACAGGGCCTATTCTTTGCCAAATGTATCACATTTGAGAGTTTGTAGCCTGTTAAGCATACTCATTAGGAAAAAATAATTATAATTTCTCAGGTTTTTTGGATTCGTTCTTTGAAATTCTCTACAATATCTAATAAACTCCAACTTCCCAATAACTTTAGAATACAAAATAATGGTTTAAGTTTACTAAACTAGGAACTGTTTAAAAATATTTGCTATCCATACATCGGCAAATAGTTTGGTAAATTTGGAACACTGATCGCAATCTCAGGCATAATGTATGCTCTCCTACTTTCTGAATTTCCCTCCTCTCTTGCTTTTCATCTCCCCTTTGACTAAAGCAAGGGAAAAGTTTGAGTTAATACAAGGGCAAAGCTAGACCCAAGCTTGGTTCTCTGCACTAGCTTTTCCTTTTTTGTTGTTGTTTTTGTCTCTCTCCTCTCTTCTATTTCCTCCCTGGCTTCAGCTCTTCTCTTGGTCTCTCCTCTCCATAGTAGTTATCGTCACTATTAAATGTATGCTGTCACTCTACCACATAATCTGTCACAGCAGAACACCAGGTGCCAGGGGCAAGGCAACAAAAGTGTAGCATGCCTTCTCTGCCCTCCAGGAGCTGGCTGCTTTTTCAGGAGACCAAATATATACACATATCCTTCACACTTTCATTCCTTCACCCTACAAACATTTATTGAGCATTTACTATATGTCAGACTCTGTACTTTGTGATAAATAAAACAGAGCTCCCCCTTACAACACCATCAAAATAAAGTAGCTAACACAACAAAATATAACAACTGCCAAATATCTCATAGATCAGAAGTGTTATGGAAGTCCAAAAGAAAAGAGATTTCCAACTGAAGGGATCATAGAAGCTAAATAGAAAATATACATTAGAAAATGGAGTCCTAAGCCCACAAATATTAAAATATGCTTTATATAGGTTTCAGTAACTCTGTCCTTTCTTTACCATGCATCAGATAGCAAACACATTTGCATGCTTGATTTGGAGTTGTGAATAAAGAACTGGACATTTCAGTTCTGACTCTGCTTACTTCACTAGAATTAAATATAATTAGAGATTTAAAATTGCATTATAGGTGTATTTATTATTTGTTCCTAAAATGCTACGTGATTTTGCAAAATTTCATTTATTTTCACTTTAAAAATAATACATATTGCTCTTTGAAAAAAGAATTATTGAGACAGAAAGTAAATACATCATTTTCACGGATTCCCCTAGTACAAGAAAGTTAAAGGTCCTGTATTTACAATAACTAAAAGATAAAGAAAAGAAATTCAAATTGTGAGTATACTTCATGACATTTTTCTTTCTCACAGATAGGTAGAAGACTACCTTAAATGACACATTCTTAAATTTCACGAGACATATACACATTTGATCTGTGGGTACATCGCCAAACACCATTTTCTTGATGTAAAGATAAGTTAGTTTGTTTTTTAAAATCCTGACTCAGCTTCCTTCCGGTATTTTATAAGAGTCCTTGTGTGGTTTTCAATCTAATTATTTACCAAATAGAAGTTGGAGAGGATTCACTCTGGAAGAAATCCATTTTAATGTAATTGTTCTGGCATTTAGCACATCCTAATATTTGTCATCTGTTGCTCTTGCTGTGCATTCAAAGGGCTTGGATATGATGCCCTTTAAAAAAAAAAAAAGAAAGAAAGAAAGAAACCCTCGGTATTGTGTAATACAGCACCATTTCATTATAATGCAGAATGCATAGCTTCAAGTGTTTGCAACACTCTCCAGCCAGTTCCTTTCATACTGAAAATAGACATAGGGCCAATGTGAATGCAGGCTTTTTTTTTTTTTTTTTTTTCTCCAGCTCCACTAATCTTGCAGCTGACATCTTAGCAAACAATTAAGCATTCAAGAAAGTTTACAAAAATTAAAGCCAAATTGCCAGCCACTCCCTACTGATAATCTTAAAGTCATATATTTTGCCAAAAACAAAATGCACCAAGGAAATATGGTCACTTTAAAGAGACATACTCAATCATTATTCAGCAGCAGGACCACCTGGACAACCCAGGCTAGCTACTTAATTTATTCCAATTATTTTTGCTGTTGTTACTATTACTGTTCTTAGAAACAAGGACATTTTGGGGAACCTTAGCAGGGCTTCATCTGAAATCTTTGTCATTTATAAACATTATGTATTTACTTTAAAATGATCTGTAAAAGCCACAGTGAATCCCCACACAGCTTTATTTATAAAATTACAGGGAAAGAAGGTTAAGTATAAAAGATTACTCTTCCAATTCTAGAATTTTGCATTCCCAAAATGTTGTAAAGAGATTGTTATCAAATCCCAGCTTAGGAGAAGGGAAGAAATATCCTGTATCCGCTGTTTTCTTCCTAGTCATGATGTATCCTGAAAGTGTTACACAAAACATGCTTTTTTGGATCACAATCTGGCCAGCCCTCAACCACTCCAAGTGGTCCTAAAGATCATTGATGGGAATCTTTGGGATGTTGGGGGAAGCTCTTTTGACATTTATCTTAAGTGGTGGAGAAATAACAGTTCTCTCCTCCTTCTCCTGCAATACTGAACTATATGCCTCACCTCTGCCCTCAGTCATTTGGCCATTTTCAATGATTGTGTCCAAGTCAGCCGAAGACAGTCCACCATTGCTGACAACCCTTCAGTGACTCCACTGCCGCTAGCATAAAAGCACAAATCACAATTTGGGAATTCTGGTTCCAACTCTTCTGCATTAGATAAACAGGTTTACTCAGCATCAAAACTGCAATAGGAGAATGAAGCCCTGTCTAGATGTTGCTGTGCAGATGGGAGTGTCTTTGTATAAGGTGCATACTAGGTTTTAACCACCTTTGCCATCTCTAACATGCCTTTCCCCTTGGCTCACTCGGGCTCTATTTTGCTTGCTTCGTCTATCAGGACATTCTCCAGAAGGTTCTTTTTATCTACTCAAGTTTTTGATATTGCCTCAGAATTTCAGCAGCATGTTACCTTAAATGCTAATTACATTTGTAAACATTTTTTTTCTAACTAAACTGTAATGCAGGACAAGGATCTATAAGTAGTTTGTATTACAATGTTCAGTAAAGTACATTCTTGATATTTCAGAAAGCGTTACCAATAATATTTTCTAAAAGTGACATCCAAATAGAATAACAAATACGTTGATTCAAAATTGATGATCTTGTAGTAACCCTAAAGTTTTCAGATGGAAATCACATAAAAATGTGTAGCATATGGAATGAGAAAAGCTCCTTCCTGGTTCTTGTTTTCCTGGAGTATGTGATCCTAAATTAACACCAATGTCCAAGTCATCATCATTCCTCAACCCTGATTCTCTCTGTCTGTGGTATTGAGGAAGTTGGTTTATCTTTACTTTATTTCAGTTTGCCCTTTTTCAGAAAAAAGAATGAAAGTGTACTTTTCTTGGAACTGTGGTGGCACATTATGGTTTTGGAGAAGTATTTAATGAAAATCAGGCTAAAAAAATGTTCACTGTGATTTTCAGAGAATATTTCAACAGAAACAAAATTGACTTATTCTTATTGAATTGACTTTACCCTGTGACTTCTTGTCTACCAAAAATCAAAGTTCTCAATCTTTTGAAATGAGTCTGAATCCCTGTCAGTTGCTTAGTTCTCCTTCACATTGTCACTGAGAGTCTGTTACAGGCGATCTAGCTGCTGCCAGGGCATTAAAAGATTTTATCTTTGTAAATCATTCTCTACATTCTGCATGTAACAATTTATTTTTTTTTCACAAAATACTTACAGAGCTCTAATGGCATTAGGTATCCAACATTCAATAGGTTGGATGGCACTTGGTGGCACTGGCCTCTGAGTATTCAATGAGAATACTGTTTGGTTCTTTTTCATTTTAATTGCTGGAATGGCTGTGGATATAAGTTGTTTTGCACAAAAGGGTGACAAATAATGATGAAAGACACCAGAGTGCTCTCATGTGTGGCTTCGTCAGGAAGGAGAAAAGAGATTATTGCAGCTGAACTGATCACATGGAATTTGCTGGGCCTTCCTTTGCCCTCCACCCCCACCCCCATCACCACCATGTCCCTCTACTAAAATGCAGTTCTTACAGTCTATGAGTGATCCAGCTGAATAACACACAAAAATTGATCCTATTAACAATGATCTTTAGAATGTTCAAGGACATAACGCCGCTTTTGTAAGGCTCCAACGTAAGCATTCTCAAATCCTTTAAGGAGCAAATTGTTTCTGGTTTTGCCATTTTCTTCCTAGCGAACTGTTGCCTTAAAACAGCTTCTGTGGGGTGGGGGGAGCCGCACAAGCCTCCAGGTTAAAACAATGTTCTCACTGGCCTTCCCAGCAACTGAGATGTCACTTATATTTTTAATTAATGTTTTAGTCCCCTAAAATCATTTAATACTAAGCAACTATGTTAATGATGTAAAAATCAATGCTAAGAAAAGTGACAGAAGAGATAATAGGTAAAATTAATTATTTTATGATAAACGGGGTTTTCAATGGTTCTTTTGTTTAAAAAAAAAAAAGACTTCATTACTTTTACAGGGAGTATTAGTGATCTTTAAGGAAAGAATGAGTCCGTGTCCCAAATTACTGAACATTTATGTGCCTGTGTCAGTCTGGATTTTTCACCCCCTTTTCTAGCATCTAAGTGACTTTTATGTTCAGCAGCACTGAGGAAACTGTGGACTTCCTCCTCCTCCTGGTGAGGTTACTCCTTTTTCTTCTCTTCTTTCTGTTTTAGGGAATTGCCTCTGCTACCTCAAAGGCCGTTTTCCAAATATCTACATCCCATGCCCTCCCTGAGCCTCATGGCTCAGCTTCACCTACTCTTTTCAACCAGCCCTTAGGCAATGAGGTCTGTGGTCCTAACTGCTGGCCCTTACCTCAAAGTTTCTTTGGTAGTTTTCTTACTTAAGCTGTGAGACACATCCAGTGAAAGACTGTAATGCATAACTGTGTGCGTAATTGTGCAGACATTTCAGCAAGAGGATGCTGGCTGTTTCATACTCTGCATTAGATCTTTCAAAATAGAAACTCTCTTTCTCTACTCTCCCCTCTGCCCGCCCCCCACTCGCCACCCCACTTCATTTCTAATCAAGCTGTTACTTGCAGGCATTTTCATTATTACACGAGGAGTGTAATACACAAAAACTTGGCCTTTGTAGTCATAATATGCTGCCAGTGGTTACAGAATCCAGAGAAAATGCACTGATGACTACAGATAAAGATTGCGGTTTTGAACTTCTCACAATGGACACTTTATGAATAACACCAATGGTGACAATTCTACATTAAAAGAGAATGCCTATAATTAGGCCTTGGACACACATGTTAATAAGTGAGGAACAGCTATGTCTTCCCACAATAGAGCCTGATCATTTCCATCAGGGACTGAGAGTCAGACAAATGTTTTCCTTCATTAAGTTCTACTCATTCTGTGTTCGCTTTTTAAGTTCTTCAAAATCAAGGCAGGAGAAAATGTATCTGGAAGAAGAGCAGCCTGTCTATTCCCCTCCCCAAGTTAAATTCTGAGAATAAGACGACGGGCCTTAACTTTTTTCTTTAACCCCCAAGTCCCTTTGTGTAGCAATATGGCTTTCTATTGAAAGTTCCAACAGAGGGGAAGGATTCAGATCTGTGTACAGACGAAGCCCCAGTGGCAGACAAAATGAAGTTTAGTATCATAGGGTTGCAAGAATTTGAAAAAAAAAAAAAGATGGAAGGCGGATAATGAAGATGAATCTGGTTAGAATTGAGAAGGGAGCTCTCGGATCTAAGAAAGCACTTTCCCGTCACACCCATCTCCTCCTCATTGTGCTGCCACCTACATGACATAAAAGTCCTCAGGTGGAAGCCCCTATTTATCCTGAATGGCAACAGTTCATGTTTGAGATGACCACCTTCAGGGTCTGTAATCAGCCACTGTAAATAATATTTTATGTTTAAAAAGTATATACATGTAGTTGTTGATAATGAGTTAGTTAAGAGGTTTCCTTGTTGTTCGTTTTGTAATATCTTCAAAGAAAAAAGTTTAAGAATTAAAGATCTGATTTGATTAATCAGACTTGCCCCATTTCCATCTTTTGAAAAAGAAAATATAAAAAGACTTTGTAAGCTGAAAACAACTATAGAACAATGTAAGATGTCATCAGCATCCACCCTCCTATTGCTTTGGTCAGGCTCTTCTCTTTTCAGAAAAGAAAACCTGGTTTACTTGATGTTGTTGCTGTAGTTTTTAACAGAAGCTTTCAACACACGAACACTAAATGAAGTCAGTGAAGCACTTCTAGTAATAATTTCTTTATCTGTTTAAATTTAAATTTTCTTCTCCAGAAAAAAAGTGATTGATTTCAATAGTTTCAAAAAATTTTATTGAAAGTGGGATGAGGGGCTCTTCCTGTCAAGAAAAGGTATTTTCTGAAGCCTCTGAAGAGTCCAGTATTTTATTCTTATGCCTCATGTACAGTGGGAGGGAAATTGAGAAGTTTGAATGGGAACTGAAAGAACTGTTCTTTGTGCAGCTCACTCTCTCCTGATGTGGTATGTGTTCCAGGAAAGAGGACAGGCACTGAGACTAAACACAAAAATCAAAATGGATTTTACTCCGCCTCCAGTAAACAGCATGGCACAAAAGTCCATTGTGCTATGAGATAACTGCTAAGATGAATGGAGTTGGCTGTCACGGAGGTGATTGTGGGGCCAGTCTCTATTGGATCACAGTCCAGGACTGAATTCCTTTCTGGTTCATCAGGGTCTGTTGGTACCACAGGAAGTGTCATGATCCTTTTTTTCACTAGGGCCAGATGGTGTCCTTTTTGAGGCCTTACTAATGCCCAGTTTTCCACATGTAAAACTCCTGGGAAAATGACCTAACTCACAGCTGCTTAGTGAGGCTTGAGCAGGTCTTTAGAAAGACTTCTGTCAAGAACAAGGAGATTGTACCACTACCAGAGTAAAGGGGGAGGCTCTGGCCAGAAATGTATCAATTACAAACTATTTTTAAACGACCATCATAATTTGAATTGTGATTTGCACAATGTATGTCTTCATAGGCAGTGGCTAAAAGGATATTTCACAAAAGCAACTAATGGCTAGGGATGCTGATTGTTTTCCTAGCAGAAGTTTTACCTTCCTTGAGAGCAGATGGCCTGAATAAGAAGAGAAAATGTGGTCCAGAAGGGTCGGGAAAGGACAAAAAGTGAAAGAGTCCCTAGATAGCTGCAAGGAGCCTGGGGAGAGGGGAGGGACCCTAGTGTTAAAAAGAGCTGGAAAAACTGGAAACTTTTGATGCATGTGGGTTGTGTTTACCAATGAATTGAATGATTCCCAAGGGTGGACAACTGCAGGTGTGATATTTAGAACACAGGATGCCTTTTCTTTTAGCTGAGTTATAGTGAGAAAACATCATATAGGGGTCAGTGAGATTCATACTGAAAGTTAATGTAGGATTTTTTTCCCACCCTAAAAAGCATCAGCAATAATTACCTTTGGGATAAAGCTACTCTTAATAGCTTTATTCCTGCTTTTGAATCTTTGCTTATTTGTGTGCATTGAGTAGCAACTGGTCCTTACTTATTTGTGTGTGCATTTTATTTTATGCAGGAATTTTTTTTTAATCCTGATTGTTTTCACCTTGTTTAAAAGTGTTCTTTTTCTAGCTATAAGAGTTCTTATTAACTTTTTGATTAATTAATTTGTAACAAATGACAGATTTTTCATGTCATTTTTGAATAGTTGGTTCAAATTAAAAAAAAAAAAAGCCTAAAGCCATATAAAAGGAGGTTTGTATTTTTTTCATCCAAAATATAGCCAAAAAAATATTGCAAACAAGTGAAGCATCAGAATAATTACTGTGAGGATCTCTTTCTATAAGGTTACTTTTCTTTTTTAACCTACTTGCAAATTTGCATAACTTTCAGGTCACAAAAATCTTACATTACTGGAGGGAGGAAGAAAAATTAATGCAAAACATTTGACTCATGTTTTCACTCAAGTGCTTAACATTAAGTCTATTGAAAGAAATGTTTCATCTCACATATTTAAACCTAACAATTGCTGTGTAGCAAATGAAAGATCAGCAACATAAGATGAAAACAATACCTTCACAATTTTCATTGTCTAGGATTTTTGATAAAAAGACATAAGACAGTGATTAGCTATTTTTATTACTCTGATCCTAAAAAGCATCAATGTCCATAATTGGCAGATTATTGACTTTATTGTTTGTGATTGTTTCACAGAACCTTGCTTCCCATATATAACTGATCACAGCTTATGCCTGAATGAGAATTGTCATAAAGTAAGGTAACATTTCATAAAAATATGTCATTGAGAGGCTGCCAACTTCAAAGGGTGATTGATATTTTGCTCGAGTGGTGCCAGTTTAGTTCACACTTTAAAATGCCTAGCTCCATGGGGAACTTGGAAATGTACATGTAGGACACTAATCTGAGAGGATAGGAAAGAAGGAAGTGCATTCTCCTCTGGTTAGCAACCAGCAGGATTACAACAAAGATGCAACAATTTATTAAAGACATAATTTTTCTTATTTGCTTGTCATTATTTTTAAACAATAATAGAACTCAGTAGAAACAGTTTTAAATATAATTCTGCTGATTGGTAGTTATTTTCCTTTTGTTTTAAAAATGTGCCCCACTGCTGGGACCCCAAGTCAGCAGAACAAACACAGGTATCTTGCATACCTGTACGATCCACATAGTGCAGCTAAGGAGCCCCAGAGACAGAACCAGGATTTCCTCCAC
Source organism: Piliocolobus tephrosceles (assembly GCF_002776525.5). Classification (NCBI taxonomy): domain Eukaryota; kingdom Metazoa; phylum Chordata; class Mammalia; order Primates; family Cercopithecidae; genus Piliocolobus; species Piliocolobus tephrosceles. The sequence continues at coordinate 73,723,897 of NC_045438.1, read as the reverse complement.
TGGGTCAGTTACATGCAGTCTGGCTTTTAGTAGAAACTATCCTGTCTCCTTCTTTTCATGGGCAGGGTTACGTTTTGTTGTGGCACAAAGAAATCCTTTCCTCCCTTGTTCACAAAGCCGCACAGCACTGACTCTCCTTTATCAACCGCTCTTTTCTTTCTCTGAATCTATATTTTTTATTTACATAAGAATTCTTGTAGATGTTTTATTTACATATGTATTCACTCATTTCTGATGAATGGAAGGAAGTGATGAAACCCTAAACCCAAATGCACATTTTTACAAAGACTAAAAACCATCTCTGTAGCTGTCACTGTGCCAGAAAGTAACTAATCTTGCTTTTATCTGTCTTAATTGTTAACAATTGTCTTAATTGTCTTACTCTTCAGTGCTTGGGCAGAAATTCATAGAGTTTGCAGTGCCTTTCCAAGAGTCAAGTTTGATACCTAGTAGTTTTGTTGTGAGACAAAGAGGAAGGAAAAGGTACCATCTGAAGAAAGCCTCTCTGATTTGGGAGATGCTGTTCAGTTATTAGAATGGATCATCAAAGAAAGAAAGAACCATCTTGAGCCACATATGAGTAATCATAATACATGTATGAATTTTTTCACATGACTACTAAAAAGCAAAGAATATTCTTTTAAAACATTCACAAATTAATCTTTGACATTACTTATTTATATAAAGTTTTTTCAAGAATATCCATACAGAGAGTAAAAATTCAAACTGACCAGTTCAATATTTCTTTGTGGCAGAAACTAGAACTTTCATATTTTTTCAATATTGTAACTTCTGGCAGTGGGAAGAGAGACTTTCTTGTTGAAAATTTTAATGTCATTTCCCAAACAAAAGACTTGGTTAATTTTGAAAATAAAAATCCTTCAGTTAGTTTTCTCATTGTGGGAATATATGTGAAATATGCTCTTCATATTTTAAAAACTGTACTAAATGAGAAATAATCCTTATTATTCCCTGAGGCTTCCTGCATGTTTGAAACTTGTGATATCTCAGAATTTATCCTATAAATTATTGACATCTTCCAAAGTTTTACTCCTGTTTTTAGGGTTGTTATCAACAAATATTCATTGAAGTGTCTCCTTCATCCAAGTAATGAGGCTGGACATTAGCAGTTAAAAAAAAAAAAAAAAAAGAAGGAATCACACATAGACTTCTTCTATAAGATGTTTATAAGAACCTTAAGTTCATTAGAACTTAAGTTCATTAGAAACAGGCAGTATGTGTGTTAGAGGATCTAGAAGGACCTCTTAGAAGGACTCTTAGATATTAGCATCCAAATCCCATCACATTCTTTTCCTGTCCTTTGATTTCTCGAAGACTGTATATACAATAGGAGCTCAACAAATGTTACTGTTGTTAAGACCTAGCTATTGTCAGCCAATCTGCCACTACAAAAATTTTACTTGACTCATTCTTTACAATATTTCTGGAAGACAGGGTTGCTATTGTGGCGGCTATTGTTTAATCTGTTTTCTTGGATTATTTGGATTACTCCAAAGTCTTTTCATTAATTAAAATTGTAAAACCACTTTCAGTTAATTAAAGCAGCAGATTTGTTAGTTCAGTCTGCGGTATGAAAGGGTCTGAACCCGGGTCACAGGGTTAGTTTTTGGCTCATGCATCTCTCGTTCAAAACATTCACTCACCTGCAAGGTTTTAAGAAAGACCAGTTGACCATGTAGGTATCCCCATGACATGAGCATACATTAAGAAAGAAGCGGTTATAAATCCATAGATTTTGCAACTGGAAGGAAACTTGTGGACCATCCAACAATTTCATTCTTCATAGAAGAAAAGTCAAAGTGGAGAAGGGACTTTGTCTTACTCATCTATGGTACCTGAAGCACAGCAAAATTACAATAAATTATAAATCTTAGTGCTTAGCATGGTGCTAAGTATTTGTATACACTGTCTCATTCTCACTATAAAATCTGAAGGGGGTGCAAATTTCTAGATTTTTGTGAATGACAAAACTGAAACTTTTAGAGATGAAGTAATATGCTCAGGTTCCATAGCTAATAGAGTAAAATCACAATGAATCTTACTCTGAAGCCTAAATTCCCTTCCTCACCCATTATTATAGGCGATTTTATGATTTTATATTAGGTACTAAAAAATGGTGTTGAATTTGTAATATTAAAATTTCCTGTTCAATAGATACAATGAATGGAAACAGAGAGAGAGTGAGAGAGAGAAGTGGGGGAGGGAAGAAGGGAGTAGAATGGAGGATAAGAAAAAGAAAGAAACCTCAGTACTGTAACTTTATGATTTTTGCATTTGTGTTCTTTGATTCCAGTCCAATATTATAATTCTTAAAACCAAGTTCTACCAGATTATTAGTCAATGACTCTTAATTAGTAAACTCAGATAAAGTAAACAATATTAGATCAGTAGGGTAAAAGTTACTATGTAATATAAGAAGTTTCTTAATATCAATCTAAAAGCATTAACATTGCTACCTCACCAAGCCCTGAAAAAAAATCACATTAAAACCTCTGCAGTTACATAAAGATTACAAACTTTAAAATTCAGTAACCTGGATATAGTTTGAAAATCAAATGTGGTTTTTGTTGTTGTTGTTGTTGTTGTTGTTTATTTTTGGTTTTGTTTTTGAAACAGTCTCACTCTGTCGCCCAGGCTGGAGTACAGTCGCGCGATCTCGGTTCACTGCAACCTCTGCCTTCCTGCCTCAAGAGATCCTTCCACCTCAGCCTCTCCAGTAGCTGGGACTACAGGTGCTTACCATGCCAAGATAATTTTTTTTTATTTTTTGTAGAAGGGGCCTTGCTATGTTGCCCAAGCTGGTCTCACTCCTGAGCTCAAGCGATCTGTCCATCTCAGCCTCCCAAAGTGCTGGGAATATAGGCATGAGCCACCATGCTCGGCCTTAATAAACTACTTCTTTAAATGTACTGTTGTTGCTAATATTTAATAATTAATTCTATACCATGCATTAAGTAGTTACTATGTGCATGACCCTGAACCAGGTATTACAACATAGTTGAATAAAAGTCTTTATAAAAATGAATGCTTCTGTTTTTTCCTTTGAGGGTTTATTTGCCGATTCATTAAGTTTTCAATGTTTTAAAGGTATAGTGTTTTAAGGACAAAAATGACAAAAACCAACAACCTATCTTTTGTTATTTGTTTCAGTTCAGTCTTTATCTCAAGCCAGATTTTTTGCATTTTCCTTAGTGAGTGCACCTAACTAACCTGGCTTTCTAGACTTGGTTTAGAATGTTTTCTTGAAAAAGAAGAAATATGCTGCTTTGAATTAAGATAATTTTGAAACACCTGGTCCACAACGCTATGACTTTAGAAAGCATTTTATGAAGTTAGATCAATACTCTTGATTAATTTCTAGCTGCATTCATGCTTTAGTCATATATTCTCCACATAAATTTTTGCATTCTTGTGAAAGCAAAACAATTATTTTTCTTTTAAATCACTTAGACAACCCTCTTTAACAAAATTAGAGAAACCTTAGCTCTAATTGTGGCAGTTTAAATGAGCAAGTCCGTATCAATTATACATAGTCCAGAGAACCACATAACATGATGGAAACAAAAGCCATGCCTAAAGGTCAATGGAATTGAGATGTCTTCACCTGAAAAAAGGGGGTCACTAAGGAAAAGGGCTACTGATTAATTATTCTCAGGAATATGCATACTTCTCAAGTAAGGAAAAGATAAAGAGCAAATAGACTGGAGTTTCAAGAAAAGAAAATTTAATTAGAGATAAGATATAACATCTTGACTGTAAGATAATAAAATATTGCAGCAGATTAAATTGAAAGGTATTTTGAAAACCTTCTATTAGTTAAGGCTTTGATCCACCCAAGAGCAGAGAAGTAAACCAGATAAAATCAATTCAACAAAATAATTATGTGAAATGTAGGTTACCTTTCCAGTAAGTTTCCCTCTGGATAGAATTTCAGGGAAAATAGTTTTATTTTATATTAATGGTATCTATTACTTTGTTTTCTCTCATGTTGCATGTATTACTGTTAATGACAGTCTAGTCAAGTCATTATTCATGGGTGACGAAGGACACAAAATTTGATCATAAATGTTTACCTCCCCCCTTGCCGTGTAAGTGAGAACTCCTTTGATGTGGATCTTATTTCCTCTTAGCCTATAAGTAATTGTAGACTCATCCCCAAAATCCCCATGCTAAAAGGTTTTTGTGGTTTAAAAGGGTCATGCCTTAGCAGGGGTTCTCAGACTTTTCCACTAATAAACCTTTGTATCAGTCAATGTCAGTCAAGAAAACAGAAACCACTCCAGGTATTTTGCACATGAGGATTTCAATACAGGGAATGGATCACAAACTAACCAGAAAAAACTGAAAGAGCAAGAAGATTATAGAAGAAAACTAGAGAAGCATAGGGCATAAGTGTGGTCTCATGGCCCACACTCACTGCTGAGCTCCCTGGAGGCATGACCTTTTCTGCCGCTGCTGCTATAGGAATCACACTACTGCCACAGTACAAGTAGCCAAGAACCCAAAATTACTGCTGTTGCTGCTGAAGCCCATGGCCAGCTGCAATCTCTCCTAATCATCCACACCTGCTACCACTGGACACTAGTAGACACTGGCACTAGTTACCTGCAGTGCATCACATTAGCACTTAATAGCAAGTTAGATAGTAAAGGAACTGTGAACATAGAGTTTGCAGAATTCCAATCCTAGCAATACAAAAGACCGTATAAAATGGTGAGTGTGGATCTAAGCCTGCTAATGCCTAGCTAGGTACCTGTCAATCTGTGCAATCATACAGTTCAAATGAAGATAAAATAATATGACTCACTTAACAAGGAAGTCAAGACTGTTTTAGACCAAAGTTGTGTTACAATTAAGTCTTTAGATTGTTTATTTATGCCGGAAGTAGAATTGACGGATAAAATACAGAACACCAATTAAATTTGAAAATTATATGAAACTTCCTTATATTTCAAAATAGTTTTTCTTTCTCTGAAATTAAAATTTAACTCTGTATCTATTTTTTTATCTGCTAAATTTGGCAACCCTTGGCCACGAATACCATATTCTTTTCTTTTTTCTACTTTCTGATATTTAACATCACATCATGAGATGGTGTACAGAACATAGAGCAAGACTTTTTACTAGTTCTGTATTACTAAACTAAATTCCTTTATTTGACTACAAAACCTTGGATCTCTGGATCCTTGGATATCCGAATCATTCCAAATGGGAAAAAAAGTCATGATTCACATTTAATAGCATTTTGCATTTTATAAATAATTTCTATATATATTCTCATTTAATATTCATTGCAATCTTATGAGATAAGCCTAATTGTTGATATATTTCAAAACTTTTTAAAATGCCTGTCAGAATATTTAAGTAATTTGTCCAAGGTCACATGATTAACATACATGCTGCCACTTGAATATTCTTTCCCTTATCTCAATGAACTTTCTGCAGCCCAAAGACTTAGAAAACTCTACAGCTAAAATTTGATTTCTATAAATATGAAGGATAAGCACAGCAGAAAAAGAAAGCTAAGAGGCCAAACTGAACATTAAAGGAAAGAGAAGGAATTCTGCCTGCTTTGCCTTAGTAAACAACAGTGGTAGGTTTTATTGCCTGGTCATTTGGATGCCTTCAAGCCTATGTCTTTTTCAGAGCCAACAGGCATTGCACTACATGTTGAGAATGCAAAGACAGATAAGACATTGTCTTTGAAGTTGTCACCATACAGTCTAAGGGCAAAATGATGCTTATTGATGGAAAGTTGAATTATTCAGCCCTTCCATGTCATGTTGCTAGAGACATAAACTGAACATTGTTGATTAGTGTTGGTTGCATTGATGCTCCCTAAGGGATCCTGTCTCCACAATTTCATTCATCAGTTCACTATTCTTGTGTGTATAGAGCTAAAGACATTGTTTATTATGAAACATGTTATAATAGTAAATACATATGTAAATAAGCTCCTTTTCGTTACTCAAGTATTTCAGAAACAGGACTAATACCCACTTTACAGCCCAACTGTATAATGATGGACTTTTTGTGTATGTAACTATTACAATTCTGATGGTGAAATTTCATCCATGGTATGTCAGAACAGAGAACAGTTTTACAACGAATCTCTACTGTACTTAGGATATTGCTACTAGGAATTAGAGTCCTCACAGGGACCTCCCAGGGATCATCTCCTGTATTCTACTGTCCTTAGGCAAAGCTAATTCTAATAAGTCAAGACTAAGGTTCTCTTCCCTGTGTTTAATAAATACCACACATAGTGATTTAGTCTACATCCTCCAAAGTAATCTCATATCGATATAGATCATTTTGGAAATCCAGATTTCTTTTAAAAATATAAAAATGAGACCACTTTCAATCATTTAAAAGATGGGACATTTGTAGTCTTGAACCGCCATTTCAAACTCATGCTTAATCAAAACCTGTTCTAACACAAATGAACAAATGATCATGGTCAAATGTTTTTGAAAAAGTTGCCCTATTGTAATTCAATAAGAGTTAGCCACTTCAGGTTAGTTTTCTTTGGATAGTCCACTTGTGACTAAACAAACTACTTCTTCCTATTGCTAAACTTCCTTTGTATTATATAATCATCTTGTGGTCACACAAGTTTATCTGAAAAAAATTACTGATTTAAAATTTTATAAGGTACTTATGTGTCAGTCACATTTTCTTGAGGTAAGGCAGCATTTTTTTTTTTTTTTTTTTTTTTTTTTTTTTGCTCATTTCCTAGGTAGATTGCAGCTGGTCTGAGGGTAAACACAGAGGAGTGTCTTTCTCTTCCCAGGCTCTATAATGAGAATATTCTGTCTGATCAGGTGCATGCACCCTGCTGTCATTTGCAGCCTGACCTGCAGGTCAGGGGTGATGTGAGCTGGCTCAGGGATGCATACAAATCACATCCTCTTGTCTGTCCGTTTTGTTGACTGGTTCTCCTCAGGGTCGTGGCTATCTTAAGTAGCAGCCTGAAGGATAAAGTGTGCCCTGTCTGCGCTGTAAAACTTCGACTATGGACCAATCGTATCTGACATACAGCAGCATGAGGTTTGGTTTAGCCTTTGGATTCAGAACAAATCACTGGCTATCAATGGCTGATAGTGACATGCAGTTTACTGAAGCTCTCCTTTTTGACAGCTCTACGTGGGAAAGAAATGGATCATTTTTAAGTTAGGATGTTTGTGTTTCAAATTATGCTCTGCATGAATCATTTTTAACATGAAAATGAAACTATTAAATTACAAAATTTTAAAAAGTGAAGTATTTTGCTTCAGTGGTCTGGATTCAACATGCAACGTCTAGACTACAAAAGATCACACATCTGGAAACATACGAGGCTGTTAAATGTTCTCAGTGAGATTTTGCTATGTTGATGTGTATAAATTTATAACTTTTGCTGCTTTCACTAAAATGTATCTTTAATCACAGAATTTAACTAATAGACAAGTTTAATGTCCTTCCAGTGTCATTCCACCTAGCATCAAAACTTGTTAATAGCAGATAAAATTAGAGTTTATCTATAATCTGCTTTAATATTTATGGAAGGTTTCTATAATTTGACTTTAAAACATTTGAACCTCTTACTCCTCATATAAAAAGACATCCAATCAGTTGCTATGAGAAACACAGAAAAATAAATAAATGACATAATCAGGGCCCTCAAAAAGGTTACAATCTAGCAAGGGAGAAAAAGCATAAACATAAAGCAAAGCCTACTAACATAAACACTATGAAAAAATATAAAAATTTGTGAGAGCTTAGAAGGGAGAATATTTACTCCTAGCTGGCCTTTGAGTAAATGGCAAGATTCCAAACATGGAAATGAGGATGAGCAAGGAAAGGCATTCCAGAGAGAACAAGGTAAACAAACACTCTGGAGTAGATCAGGAGGTCAAGTATTAGGTGGGATACAGACACTGTCCTCCAGAAAAGATCATGTGGCCATAATATGTAGGGTGAGTAATTGGCAGGAGAAACTGGAGCTTAAGAGACTTATTGCAAATAAGCCAAATATAAGGCAATAAGTCTTTGACTAGGGTAACTGAAGCCATAGGAAAGAAGAAAGAATGATTTCAAAGAAGCATTTGAGAAATAGAGTGCTCTTTGTTTGAAAAGGGGAGTAAACATTTCCCGGAGTAAACTTCCTCACACATGTACACACATAGGGTCCTTTAGGGTGTTTCCAGGATGACAGCAACTCACTGAGCAAAGATTTATTATAAGACTTAGGGCACTGTTAGTTTTTCCATCATACCTTCCAGTCTGAGGTCCTTCAGGAGGCCTACTCAGCCTCTTCGGTCTTTCTCTGCAGTATAATGTATGCTTACATGATTATTAAGTAAATGAATGAATACGAATACATCATTTCAATGTTTTCTTTCTAGATCATTAGAGAATTATGACATCTTTGATAAGAATTAAAAAAAAAAAACAGAGGAAGAGGAGCAGGCTTTTTAACAGCAGTGAGTTCAGTTATAAATCTCTTCACTTAGCTCAGAGCCCCACAAGCAGAGTCATTATGAGACCTCAGGGCAGCTTTCTGAGTCAGCTTTTTGTATTGTTTACAAAATCAATGTTTTAATCATGATATTCTAGTAACCCATTATTCTGAGATGTTTAGCTCAATCTCCATATTCACAGGCATTATAACTTCTCTATTGATATTTACAGTGAAATTAAATGACAATATCAATTATATGTGAAGGGTGAATTTGGATTAAAATATGCATCTTAGCTTCTAAAATTATATATTTCAAAACAAAAGCAAATAGAAAAACATTCAGCCCCAAACGTTCTAGATTGAGCTCCTATGAATGTGGACTGGATTACAAGTTGGTTCCCAACTTTCCATGTCATCTAATTTTCTGATGTTTATATTATCAGCAAACTACTCCGAAACTCATTTGTGTATACATGCTACATAGCAGGTTAGATTTTTATAAGAATATGAAGAATCCTTATAAGAGGAAATGCTTGATAGTTTATATTCATGACAGGATCATTAAGTCCTGTTGTTAAGTCCAATTTGTATCTTTAAAGTTTTATCAGCTTTGGTATCTGAGTTCTATTAAATAAACTTGCAAAGTTGTGTAAGTAATGCTAAAGGCATGCTCTATTTCTCACAGTCTAGAAAGTACTACAGCCGTGTTCACTCCAGAGCCATTTGTCAATTCTGGGAAAGGAGAGAGAATAAAAGAGAGAGATAAAACCTCCCTGTGAGATCGCCATGGGCCTTTGTCAGCATCCAGCCCCTTAGTCTCTAGATTCTAGTAACTATTTCCTTCTTCTGCCGCTTCAGGCTTAGGGATTATAGCAATGCCTAAATCTCTAGCCCTAGGGCATGGCACTATCCTTTGTGTTTTCCTTGCCCTCCTCTTGATAAACTGCTTCTTCATTAAACTCTTCTTGAAATTTTTCTTTTTGTTTTTTGGGTTTTTTTGTTGTTGTTGTTGTTTTTGTTTTTGTCTTTGTTGTTAGATGGAGTCTTACTCTGTTGCCCAGGCTGGAGTGCAGTGACATGATCTCAGCTCACTGCAACCTCCACCTCCCAGGTTCAAGCGATTCTCCTTGCCTCAGTCCCCCGAGTCGCTGGTACCACAGGCACATTGCATGGCAACTAGCTAATTTTTGTATTTTTAGTAGAGATGAGGTTTCACCATGTTGTCCAGGCTAGTCTCGAATTCCTGCCCTCAGGTGATCTGCCCACCTCGGCCTTCTAAAGTGCTGGGATTATAGGCAAGAGCCACCGTGCCTGGACTTCTCCTTGAAATTTTTCAATTTGACCATCCTATGTCATTCCTACCAGGATACTAATCGATTAATAATAGTCATAGGAGATTAAATGTACTGGTTTCAAAAGCTTCTACAATTTTATTCATATTTAAATTCTACTCATATTAAAAGTATTTCTGCCTTTAACCCATGAATAAAATTGTTAACAAAATCACCTATTTCAGTTCATCTGGGATAGAAAAGGAAATTATTAGAAGAATCCCAGAAGAATCTGTGCCAACTGGAGTCCCATAGTGAAACTGTTAATCAATTAATTGTTTGGAAAGAAAAAGTAAAAATATTGGAAATATAACAAAAGTGATAATAGGCAATTCGGTTGTAAAATATGATCTTCTTAAGTACAATTTAATACCATACAGAATATGATTATTTTTCCTTGTATTTATGGATATCTTTCCATCTTTATATCCCGCAGACTGCAGTATTCAATCTTCTCCTCTATTTCACTCATTCCTTTTTATATCTCAACCGTTCTCATGACCTTAAATATTATCTGAACACTTCTTCCAGACAGCAAGGAGTGGATAGCAGAAGACCAACATTTTCACCAAGAACAACTGTGAAAACATTCACATTTAAATAAAGTTCACAAATAAAGTTAAAAAATTATCTGTTTAAGTCAGCACAGAGCTGCTGAGGCAGTAAGAACTGGAACTGCTTAACTTTGGAAGAGATATGAACTTACTGCAAGTGAGCTGACTTCTTTAGCCATTTTACTTGGCCCACTTATCTATTCTGGGCAAATAAAAGGTTTAGAATTCAGCTTGTCTACCTACACGGGAGCCATTTCCAGGGATAAGGAAAATCAGCAGAGATTTGTAAGAGACTTGGGGTAACCTTATACACAGCTGGTTATTCTTTCAAGATATTTTCCAAGTCCTAGTACTGAATGGGGCAAGTGACCCAAAACTTAAGCAGAAAGACCCCCAAAGCAGAGGAAACCCTTCAACAGCCTCACAAGACAAAGACTGGAATTCAGGACCTATCAGGGAAAGGGTTGGGGGTGAATTAGACTGAGCCTTACCAGTGGTGCAATCCAGCCTTATCAGTTATCATTCTACTGGCCTAGACAAAGGTGGGTTCAATCCTCTCTGGATAAATATAATATCATCTGCAGCCTCTGCAATGCTGACATTGTTGATGCTGTTCAATTCATATTCAGCATTCAACCAAAAATTACTAAAAAAAAAAAAAAAAAAAGAAAATACTACATTACTTTTATAAGGAGATAAATTTTTTAAAAAGACAATAGAAATAAATTCATAGAGGCTCTAGATACTGGAGTTAGGTGAAAAATTATTTTAAAATAACTAAGTATCATCTATACTGATTACTATTAAATTTTTACCACCAGTCTAGACTTCTCCCCTGGACTCCATACTTGTAGATAACTATCTACTCCATGTCTTCATTTAGATGACTAATACACATTTCAAACCCAAAAGTACAAATAAAATTCCCGATCCTACCATTTAAAACTCATTTCTTTATAGACATTCACATTTCAGTAAATAGTAAGTTGTCAAAGCCAAAAAAGTTGAAATTATTCTTGCCTCTATTCTTTCCCTCATACCCCATATCCAGCATATCAGTGAATTCTATATACTCTCTTACAAATTATACCTACAATCCTAACATGTTTTACTACCTTACTTCTATTTCCTTGGTTGAGTCTTGCTTGGATAAGTGTAATAGTGTCCTTCTCATCCCTTGTATCTCTCTTTGTCCTCTGTGGACTATTCTTGACACAGAAGATGGAACAACGCACTTGTTATAGTAGTCAGATTATAACTCCTCTGCTCAAAAATTTCCAATGCTTTTCTATATAAATTAAAAGGAGCTTCATTATGCTACAGTAACAAACAGAGCCAAAATCTCAGTATCTTCAAACAACAGATTAATTTATCATTCACATTATCTGTCCATTATAGGACAGATGAGCACTCCATTTCATGTCATTTTACCTCAAACACCCCAGGAGTTAGATCATTGTAAGAGCTACCAACTGTATCATTGTCAACTGCAGCTCAGAGGAAAAGAAGAGAACAGTGAGGAGCACATGGACTCTTCAGAATAACAGTCACTGCCACTTATATTCCATTGGCCAAAGCCGGTCATGTGGCAACCCAAATCCTATCTGATTGACAAGACTCTACATTATCCCATCTCTGTGTCACCTTACCTTTCTCATCTTCTCCTGACTCACAGTGCTTCAGGCATACTAGTCTCCTTGATGCTCCTCAAACAGTCCATGCAAGTTCCAGCTTAGAACTTGCTGTTCCCTCTACTTAGAACAGTCTTCTCCCAGTTACCCTTCCCTGGCTATTTTAGATCTTTGTTCAAAATTCACCATCTCACAAGACTTCCCTTACCATCCTATTTTAAATTTCAGTGCTTAATATGCGCCTCTGTTGCTCTCTATCCCCCTTCTCATCTTCATTTTTCTGTTGAACTTATCATCATGAAATTCTATATTTTTACTTCTTTATTATCTGTTTCTCTTCACTAGACTATAAGCTTCATAAGGGCAGGGATTTTTTTCCAACTAAGTTAGCTCCAATACCTACAGGAATTGCAAATACATCATGGGTGCTAAATAAATATCTGTTGCATAAATATAATGTCCCATCTCATTTTTATAGGACTTTAAAATGTACAAACCATTCTGATATGCATCCTCTCATTCAATATTTACAACCACCTAGAGAAGGACTAGCATGTGAATATATCGACCCACCTTAATACGATGGCAAATGTGTAACTTGAGCAAGTATAGTCTGAAGTACCCACTCTGATAATTGCCAAGTTTAATACAATGAGAAGTGGATGAGAGGAGTAGCTCAAATCATCTACTGGAATGTAAACGCTTTACTGTCTGCACATCTCTAATAAGAATTGATGTGGTATGTCATCTGTAATTTAATCACCAGCATTACATCTTGATAGTAAACAAGGATCACTAGACTATTCCCTATAAAGTTAGATTACCACACACACAAAATACACACTGAATTTGGGTAGTATTTCAGGTGTGACACAGATGATAAATGGAAGAAATTCAAACTAAATACAGCAGTCTTATAGCTGATCCTATCATGCTTCTAAATTTTAGTGCTTGCTGCACTGTATCACCTGTCCAGTCCAACCTCACCCCAACTGTCTGAACACAGAGGAATAAATTAATTCCTGAGTTATATTTATGGATTTAAACTTATTTTTATTGCTGGGCATGTTGTTTTCATTGAGGAAACACTATATTGCAGAATTTTTTCAGGAATTATGATGTAATGGCAGTTGAAACAATTTATCTAAACAATGCTACTATGAAGAGATCCAACACATATATGCATATATATGGGATGCTTTGGGTTTTTAAAAATATTTTTAAAGAAGTTAGTTTTTTATGAAGTTGACAAATTTTGCATGTATGTTGTACGTAGAGCCTTTTATTGCCAATTATTTCATAGATTATTGGTATACAACAGAGTAAAAGAATCCATCTGAAAGCATAAGCTAGAGAAAAATATGAGCATCTCTCTCTACCTCTCACAGATACACATGCCCCAGATATTTACCATGCTATCATATTTACTAAATTAGTAAATCATCAGAAGATGATTAATCTTAATCTTAATTAATCATCTTCTGATGATTTAATAATTTATTTTATTGTTTTACAATTACACAAAGTTTATTTTTTAGCTATATAAAACTAGACAGCAAAATATATGACATTAAACAGTGTAAAAGGTGTTAATGGTTTACAGTCTATACAGGCCACAACTTTATATGCAAATGAATAAATAGAAAATTAAGCAAAATGTTCCTTCTTGAATCAAGTGGAAAAATAACTGATTATAAGAAGTTACTTCACAGTGAAAGCTTCCTCTTGCGATTCTTAAATCTAGGATTTTGCTGCTCCAGTGTTATGCAAGCATAAGGACCATGGACAGCGTCTTGGGTTTACATATGAATACATGTTTCCATGATAGGAAATAACAATGGATTCTTAAAAATGCATTATAGAAAATGCCATTTGATGTTTCTTCCATTTCTAATAAATTAAAAATCAGTTGTTATTGAAAGGCTTCACAAATTCACAGAGGACCTTGAAGATTAACATATTAGTTTCTTTTTTTGAAGGGATGTCAAACCACATTTTACATGTTCCCATTTACAATAATGATCAAATAACCACTTTTAGAAGAAGATTATTTAATTTTCAACAAAAGAAAAGTCTGGACCATCAGTTGTTTGTTAGCTTGGTTTGTGGAAGAAGAGGGTGAAGAGAACACGGTCACACATTATTTCCTCTACTTCTTTCACCACCACTTCATTGTATTAACACATATTCTTAGACATAAAATGATCTCAGGCCACTTCTTCTCAAATTGTATGTCTATTACACTTTTTCTTACATTGATCTTATGATGTAGTCTTCTGATCTTGGTTCAAATAAGAAAAATGAACTTATTCTGAACTTACAGAATCAAGCATTCTAATCACAAGTCTTGTGCAGGGAACCTGATGTTTGATAATCTTCACCACAGAGCTGGTGGTGTTTGCTTGAGAGCATGTTAGCATTAATGTATTTGTCTTCACATTTAATTCAAAGCATCTTACACAGACACCATTAATGGTATTTTGCTAGCACTTTCAAATGACTTCTAATGTAATTTAAATCAATTCAATTTAACAGCCATTTATTGTGCAAAGATCTGCACTTTGTGTGTTTTAGGTGATACAAAAGCAAAGTCCCTATCCTAAAGGATATTGTGGTCTATAGAGGAGAATGAATGTGGACATCACTCACATGACACAATGAAGATTATAAAGAGTGCTATAATGGAGGCTCAGCACAGTTCTAGGTGAGCACAAAGGAGATGGATGGATTTTCATGTGTATAAAATAAAACAGTAAATGTTTCAAGGAACTGATTAAAGACTTGAAGCAAAAATAGACTTTCAAGAGCCACAGCCATTGTGGTGGATAAATTAGTTACAAGGAAGATTTCAAGTTTGAGATACGGAATGAAAGTTTTAACACAGTGATATATGTAATGTGGAGGAAATAAAGTCATCTTGTGTAGGGCACTTTGGGTGGAAACATGACTATCCTGGAAGATACACCTGGAGAGGTAAACTGAGACAAAGGAAAGCTTCAAACACTCGACTTGGGTATGAATCCTAGTACTTAGGTGACGCTGTTATTGGTGGGTTTTGAAGGACATTTTGATAACAAAAATAACCCTAGCATTGCATGATGGATGTACTGGGGAGGCAGGAAAGAATTTTGATTTAGAAGCTGAAGGAGACATTTTGAAAGATGCCTGTGATTTTGCTTCTAGGAGATTGGGATGGCAGTACTGCAATTTTTAGATGTAAGGGATGCTGAAAGAGGAGCACATATAGACAGGAAGACGATGACTTCAATTTCAAACTCTGTGAGTTTGACCTTGCAGCCTGACATCTATGCAAAAATAACTATTGGGCATTACAAAATAATCATCAGTTTGGGAAAAAAAACTGCTCAAACTATTTTTAGGTAGATTTGGTTTATTTCTTAAGAAAAAAAGAATTTTTTTTACCATTTCTGGAATTTACCAATAACATTTACCAATTAAAAATAATTATTTGAAGTCGATATTTAGGGAGAGGCCTTTTGTTAATTAAAGAAAACCTACTTCTTTCTTGTTATTTTTATAACTTGTTATTTTATATCTTGTTATTTTTATAATTTCTTGTTATTTTATAAAAATAACAAGAAAGAAGTAGGCATGCAGGTCTCACTGTAAAGTTTTGGAAAATTCAAATAAAAAATAAAGAAATTCATTTCATTCTATACCACAAAAACAATGACTACTGACCTTCTGGGTTAGATGTTCACATCTTTGTTCATGAGTAAATATATGTGTGTGTGTGAGTATGTGCACAAGTACATGGATATGTATGGCAAATAAAAATGGGATCATAGAATTCTGTGATCTGCTTTATTTAATCAATAAATTGGGAGCATTTTTTCATGACACTAAATAATCTTTTATAACTTCATCAAAAAAATTAATAGGCTTTTTTAAGAGTAATTTCACATTTACATAAAAGTTGAGCAACATGAACATTATATAGGAGCTCTCCTATATACCCCTTCTCCCTAGACACATGGTTTTTTCTATTATTATCTTGTGTTAATATGATACATTTGTTACAAATGATGGACCAATTTTTTTGCTTTTATTACTTAGTTACATATTAATACTCTTACCTTTGATGTTAGATCCAGGGGGATACATGTGCAGGTTTGTTTCCTGGGTATATTGTGTGATGCTAAAGTTTGGGGCATGATTGATCCCATCCCCCAGGTACCGAGCATAGTACCCAATAGTTAGTTTTTCAACCCACACCTCTCTCTCTGTATCCCCTGTCTAGTAGTCCCCAGTTTCTATTGTTGCCATCTTTATGTCCATGAGTACCCAATGATTACTTTCCACTTATAAGTAAAAACATGTGGTATTTGTTTTTCTGTTTCTGTGTTAATTCGCCTAGAATAAGGGCCTCCAGCTGCATCCCATGTCACTGCGAAGAATATTATTTCATTCTTTTTATGGCTCTGTAGTATTCCATAGTGTATACATACAGTATTTTCCTTTTTCTTTTAACTTTTATTTTAGTTTCAGGGCTACATGTGCAGGCTTGTTATACAGGCAAATTGCATGTTTCAGGTGTTTAATGTACAGATAATTTTGTCATCCTAGTAATAAGCATAGCACCTGATATTCCTGTCCAGTTTTTCAATCCTCACCCTCCTTCCACCTTCCACCATTGCAGTGTTTGTTGTTCCCTTCTTTGTGTCCATGTGTACTCAATGTTTAGCTCCCATTTATAAGTAGAATATGCAGTATTTGGTTTTCTGTTCCTACATCAGTTCACATAGGATAATGGCCTCCAGCTCCATCCATGTTACTACAAAGGACAAGATCTTATTCTCTTTTATGGTTGCATAGTATTCCATGGTGTGTATGTACCACATTTTCTTTATCAAGTGTATTGTTGATGAGCATCTAGGTAGATTCCATGCCTTTGCTATTGCGAATAATGCTGTGATGAACATATGTGTGCACATTATGTTAAAAAATTTTTATATTCCTTTGGGTATATATCCAATAATAGCTAATAATGGCATTGCTGGGTTGAATGGTAGTTCTGTTTTAAGTTCTTTGATAAATCTCCAAATTGCTTTCCACAATGGCCACATTCCTATCAGAAGTGTAAAAGCATTCCCTTTTGTCCACAACCTTGCCAGCATCTGGTATTTTTTGACTTTTCAATAATAGTCATTCTGAGTGATGTGAGATGATATCTCATTGTGGTTTTGATTTGCATGTCTCTAACGATTAAGTGGTGTGGAGCATTTTTTCAAGTTTGTTGGCCACATATATCTCTTCTTTTAAAAGTGTCTGTTCTTTTAAAAGTGTCCTTTGCCCACTTTTTAATGGAGTTGTTTTTTGCTTGTACATTTTTTGAAGTCCCTTACTTATTCTGGATATTAGACCTCTGTCAGATGCATAGTTTGCAAATATTTTCTCCCGTTCTGTGGGCTATTTACGCTGTTGATAGTTTCTTTTTACTGTCCAGGTCTTTCATTTAATTAGATCCCATTTGTCATTTTTTGTTTTTGTGGCAATTGCCTTTGGAATCTTCGTCATGAAATATTTGCCAGGACCTACATCTGGAAAGGTATTTCCCAGGTTTTCAAGGATTTCTTTATAGTTTTAGGTTTTACATTTAAATCTTTAATCCATCTCAAGTTGATTTTTGTATATGGTACAAGGAAGGGGTCTTCTGCATATAGCTAGTCAGTTATCTGAGCACCATTTTTGAAAAGGGAGTCCTTTCTTTAGTGCTTATTTTTGTCAATTTTGTCAAAGATCAAATGGTTGTAGGTGTGTGGTTTTATTTCCAGTCTCCCTATTCTGTTCCATTGTGCTATGTGTCTGTGTTTGCACTAGTATCATGATGTTTTGGTTACTATAGCCTTGTAGTATAGTTTGAAGCTGGGTAATGTGTTGCCTTCAAATTTGTTCTTTTTGTTTAGGAATGCCTTTGCTATTCAGGCTCTTCTTGTCATTCCATATGAATTTTAGGATAACTTACACTATTTTTGTGGAAAATGACATTGGTAGTTGGATAGGATCAGTGTTGAATTTCTTGGTTGATTTGGGCAGTATGGCCATTTAAATGATAGTGATTCTTCTAATCCATTAGCACAGAATGTTTTTCCATTTGTTTGTCTCATCTATGATATTTTTGAGCAGTGTCTTTTAGCTCTCCTTGTAGACATCTTTCACCTCCTTTGTTAGATGTATTCCTAGGTATTTCTTTTTTCTTCTTCTTCTTACTTGAGGCTATTGTAAATGGAACTGCATTCTGATTTGTCTCTCAATTTGAATGTTATTGGTGTATAGAAATGCTACAGATTTTTGTACATTGATTACAAAATCCAGAAACTTTACTAAAGTCATTTATCAGTTCTAGGAGCCTTTTGGCAAAGTTTTTAGGGTTTTTTAGACATAGAATCATATCATGAGTGAAGAGAGATAATTTAACTTTTTATTTTCCTATTCAGATTCCTTTAATTATTTCTTTCCCCTGATTTTTCTGGGAGGACTTCCAGCACTGTGTTGAATAGGAGTGGTGATAGTAGGCATCCTTGTCTTGCTCCAGTTCTCAAGGGGAATGTTTCCAGCTTTTGCCCATTCAGTATGACATTGGCTGTGAGTTTGTCATAGATGGCTCTTATGATTTTAAGATATATTCCTTTAATGCCTAGTTTCTTGAGAGTTTTTATCATGAAGGGATGTTGGATTTCATTGGAAATCTTTATTTGTTGGAAAGTTTTTTCCACATCTATTGAGATGATCATACGTTTTTTATTTTTAATTCTGTTTATGAAGTGACTCACACTTATTGACTTGCGTATGTTAAACCAACCTTGCATCCCATGAATGAAACCTACTTGAGCATGGTGAATTAACTTTTTGATATGCTGGATTTGGTTTGATAGTATTGCCTTGAGGATTTTTGCATTAATGATTACCATGGATACTGGCCTGTAATTTTCTTTTTGCATTGCGTCTTTGCCAGGCTTTGGCATTAGATTGATGCTGACCTCATGGATGAGTTAGGAAGGAGTCTCTCCTCCTCAATTTTTTTGAAATAGTTTTAGGATGAATGATGCTAGCTCTTCTTTGTATGTCTGGTAGGATTCAGCTGAGAATCCATCTGGGATTAACCAATATTGATAAATCATCTTTAAGTAAAGGCCATAGTTTAAGCTTCACTCTCTCTCTTTTTGTTACAGTTCTAAGGATTTTGACAAATGAATAGTGTCATATTTCTACCATTAAAGTATTATGCAAAATAGTTTTACTGCCCTAAAAATCTCCTGTACTTCATCCGTTCATTTCTGTCCCCTTGTCCCCCAACAAACCCCAACTTTTTACTGTGCTATAGAATACCATCTAGTTGAAAGTACATAGCCTTTTCAAAGTGGCTTCCTTCACTTCATAATATGGACTTAAGTTTCCCCCATGTCTGTTTATAGCTTGACAGCTCATTTCTTTTGTCACTGAATAACATCCCATTGTCCAGATGTGCCACAGTTTGCTTATCCATTTATCAATTGGACATGTTAGTTAATTCCAATTTTTGGCAATTATGAATAAAGCTGCTATGAACATTTATGTACAGGTATTTGTGTAAATATGAGTTTTCAACACATTGGATAAATACTTAGAAGAGTAATTGCTGGATCCCATGTTAAGAATTTTCAGCTTTGTAAGAAACTGCCAAACAGTCTTCCAGAGTGGCTGTACTGTTTTTCATTTCCACCAGCAATGAATAAGGGCTCCTCTTACTCCACGTCTCTGTAAGCTCTAGCTGTTGTCGTCATTTGGTATTTTAGCCATTCTGAATGTGTGTGCAGTTATATTTCATTGTTGTTTCAGCATGTAATACCCTAATGATATTTGATGTGAAATATATTTTCATATGCTTATTTGCTGTCTGTATGTCATTTTAGGTGAGATGTCTGTTAGGGTCTTTGGCCCAGTTTTTCATTGGGTGGTTTTCCTATTGTTGAGTTTTAATAGTTCTTTGTATGGTTTTGATATAAGTCTTTTATCAGATATGTCTTTTGGAAATATTTTCTTTCAGTCTACAGCTTTTGTTTTCATTCTGTTAGCACTGTCTTTTATAGCACAGAAGTTATTAATTTCAGTAAAGTCCAACTTACGAATTTTTTTCATGAATTGTCTTTTTGGTGTTATATCTAAAAACTCACTGCAAGGATGCCATCTAGATTTTCTCCTGTAATCTCATTTTCAATGGTTCTACAATAGTCTATAACTAATATAAATGCTTTGGTTTTGGTCACTTAAATTGTTTCCAATATTCCACTATTATAAACAATACTGCAATGAATTTTCTTTGAGCTATGTATTTGAGCATGCCCATAATTTCTTTAGAAGTATAATTGCTAAGTGTGGTGAAATTGAGGGTTGACTCATCAATATCTACTCCATTCTTCTTTTTCAATGCCTTCTTGAACAGCAAAAGCTGAAAAGTTGTAACTTACATCACTAGAACCCAACTCAGCTAGAATTCCAGATGTCATTTAAATTCTAGGTAGGGAGAAGGCAGGTAATAAGAGAGAATGTGATAATGAATACAAAATTAAAGCTAGATGAAAGGAATACATTTCATGGTTCTATAGTGCTCTAGGATGACTATAGTTATAGTCATAGTCATAGTTACAATAACTATATTACATAGTTTCAGGTAGCTAGAAGGAAAATATTGAATGTTCCCAACACAAAGAAATGATAAATGTTTGAGATGACGGATACGTTAATTACCCTGATCTGATCACTACACATTATATGTATCACAACATTATTTGGTACTCCACAAATACATATATAATTATTACATGTCAAAAATTTTTTTTTAAATCTGCTATGAAATGTACTTCTGTGAATCTTGAAGTCAGAACTGGAGAGAAAAAATGGGCTTGAAGCATCTATTTAGTATCAGTTGTAGCAGAAGTAGCAAGGTTCTGGAGCTAGCACCAAGAGCAGTAGCTCCCAGTTTAACAGACCGTGTCAGTGGCTTGCCCTGGGTGACCAATTGTGCAGGTATCTTTAGAAGTCATTCCCAGAAGTTCAGACTTGATCTCTTTGTTGTCTTAGTGAATCCATATGTTGCTTAATACCCTGTAATAAATCTCTTTCTGCTAAAGATAGGATAGAATGTATTCTGGGCTCTCCATGCTATATTCTGTATTCTGTATATGGGGTCATAATGTAATCATATTTTATATAATTTTGTACACATTGCCAAACTGCCTTCCAGTAGAGCAGTCTGTTATATCAATTCTTTTTCAACCAGCTAAGTACAGGCATGCCCACATCCTCAAGCCCATGCCAGTATTAGCATTATAATCTTAAACCGTTTTTTTTAATTTATAAGTTGGAAATTATATGCTTACTTTATTCTCATTTTTTTAATTTACCAGTGAAATTAAACTTGTTCTATGTATTTTTCAAATTCCTTTCTTTGTCCTCTGTCCATTTTTCTGTTGGAAAGACAAGTAGGTTTTTTAAACTAAAGTTATGAATAGAGGCACAACATGAGTAACAAAGAAATTATTCCCAAGTAGTTCTCTATCCCTTGTTTTAGAAGGAAAAACTGAATAAAATTAGAAAGCTTATTTTTAATTTTTTAAAATGTCAAAATAATAAAGTGAAAATGAAGCGAGTGTCTGTATAATTAGAAGGTACATAAATGTGAAAAAAAATTAACATCGATATTCAAAATAAGATACATTTCATCACAAGTAAGTATCTTTAATATTTTTGAGTAGGCATATGCTCACTAATGGCATAAGATCATAATTTTTAACTGTCTTCTTTCATGTTTTTCAGGGTGATAAAGTGGAAAGGGGTCCCAGATTTTAACGATGACTTGACTTAGTTTGAATCCCAGCTCAGTCCCTTATCAACTGTACAGTTGTAGCAATATGCTTAATTTCTCCAAATTTCTGTTTTCTCATCTATAAAGTGGAGGTCACATGATAGTTTTTGGATGAAGAGACATAGTGGGAATAAAATTCCTAGTACATAATAGGTACTCAATTAATTAATATCAATTGTGCCCCCTTGTTTTCTTCCTTCTTGATTGTAACTGATTTCTATTTCAAATAATCATTAATATCTCAATAGCATGTCTTTTAAAATAACTTAAATTTGTTTTTCTCTTTTTTTCAATATCCTTCACTAAAAAGAAATATTTGCCTGTCATTTGTTTAGGCAATAATTAGCATATCATTCTGCGAGATCATTGTATTGACATTTTATGACATCTTTACATTATTCATATCACATTATTTTTGAGGTATTGATTTAATAGCTTAAAGCCCTCACATGACAGACAAAGAGAATGACCCTTCAACTCTAAACACAGGTAATCAGTATACCTTAATTAGTGTTCCCATAGAGCCCAGACATTCTGCATTCTTTGCAATATTGAGACAATAACTGCTTTTTTTGCCACATTTATCTCAGGTAACAAGCCTTTAAAAAATTAACTGGATCCTGGGCCATTGAGGACGATTTTGTTAAAGCAAATATTATTCAGAGTAAAAGCAACATAGTCTTAATTTTTTCTTAGCTCTGCAGCCCACACTTCAAACCATACAGTTACAGAACAAACATAGTTTTGCAGTTTCAGCAACAAATTGTATTTCTCCAGCTACGGCTCTGGCCCTACCTTCTATAGTGAAATTTCCAGCTACTTTTATTTAGTTTCCCAAATACTTTGAGGAGCCCACAGAGGGCATCTTACATATATCCAGGAGTATAAAAAGTAGTAATTTACCATAGTCAGAATGTATTCATCCCAGGGAATTTTAGGGTAAGTAAACATTAAAAAAATTGGTAAATGTCATTCTCCAGTATAATAGATTTTTTAAAAACTACAAAATCACCTCATAAATACAAAAAAGACATTTGATAAGATTAAACACTTCTTTATTTTTAATTTTACTTTAAGTTCTGGGATACATGTGCAGAACCTGCAGGCTTGTTACATAGGTATACATGTGCCATGATGGTTTGCTGCACCTATCACCCCGTAATCTAGGTTTTAAGCCCTGCACGCATTAGGTATTTGTCCTAATGCTCTCCCTCCCCTTTCCCCCCACCCCTCCAACAGGCCCCAGTATGTGATGTTCCCCTCCCTGTGTCCATGTGCTTCCATTGTTCAACACTTTTTAACATTAAAAAAAGTTTACTAATATAGGAAGAGAATTACCTGAAAGTGGATATTTATCTTTTTTAAAAAGCCTTTGCAAACATTGAATATTGGAAAGTCTCTCCTAAAAGTCAGAAAACAATACAAAACTGTCCAAGATCACCATTTTAATTAATGTTGCTTTGGAGATTTTAGCCAACAGTGCATACAAGAAAGTCATTTAAAGGTATAAGAAATTGAAAGAAAGAATTGAAACTATTAATATGCTGTATTATATGATTATCTATGTGGAAAATTATAAATTATCTATAACCTGTCTATTAGAAATAAGGAATTTAGCAAGGAAGCTAGTAATCAAAAAAATATTTATTGTAAAAACGATACCAACTTTCACCTGGCAAACACCTGTAAAATGGTAATGCCCTGTGATAGCTGGAGTGTAAGAAAAAGGATAAATTCATGAATAGATGCTGAGAAAGCTGTTACTGCAACAATTTTTGTGGGTAACTTGACAATATATATAAAAAGATTTAAACCAAATAAATTTTACCTAAGAATTCCATTTCTAGAAATTTTAATTAGGGACCCAATTAAAGATATGCACAAGTAAGTTTGTTCAGGATTAAGATTATGGTAACATAATAAGAAAATTATAACTAACAAGAACGATCAAAACTATGACAATGTGGCAGACGGTATTGGGTGCTTAATACTAATAGAACCCTAATTTAATTCATGTGTAGGGCAGCCATGGGCCTCAGTCAGGATGAGTCCTCTCTAGCCCAGGATTTGTAAAGCCTGTCAGAATAATGACACTTCCATAGCATGCTTTGGAATAAGCATGTAGCATATTTGTATCCAATGAAATATGAAGGCAAGTTGGCCTCGGGCAGTTTCCCTTACTTTTATAAAGGGCATTAGTTGGAGACCTTCTGTTTTCTCCTTGTCAGCATTGATGTGTCCATATGCAATGGCTGTAACTGGGCCAGTGTCTTGGAGCCATGAGAGCATCTAGCCTAGTACAATAAATCCCTATGCTAAGAATAGAACAATAGAGAGATGGGAAGCACATGAGCCCCTGATGCTATTGTTGAGTATCTAGATTAATCCATTCTGAAACAAGCCTTGGCTGAAGACCTCTTGGTATGTGAGATTAAAAAGTGTTAAGACCACTTTTAATTGGCTTTTCCGTTACCTAGCGTGAAAAGCAAATGAACTGAAGCAAATGGTTAATTTGTAGCATAACCATAAAAAATATGCTTCTATTAAAACCTATGTTTCAAAAGTTATTTAATAATAGACCTTTATTAGACAGTAGAACTGTGAGTATTAGAGGCTGAGAAGGGTAGAGGGGAGGGGAGGATAGAGAGAGGTTGGTTAGTGGATATAAAATTACAGCTAGATGAGAGAAATGAGTTTTGGTATTCTGCAGCACTTTAGGATGAATATGGTTAACTGTAATTTATTGTATAGTTTCGAAAAGCTAGAAGCAAGGATATTGAATGCTCACAACACAAAGAAATGATGAATGTTTGAGGCGATGAACACGTTAATTATCCTGATTTGATTGTTACACATTGTATATACATATTGAACATCGCTTTGGAATTCATAAATATGTAAAATAAAAATAGACCTTCATGATGTATTGTTAAAAATAATAAAAAGCTATTATTGAAGCATGTTAAGTAATCCTTACAACAATGCTTTAGTATCATTATAATCACCATTTATAGATAAGGAAAATGAGATTAAGAGATGATAAGTGATTCATTTATGTTCAGATCACTATTAAATGATAGAGCCAGGATTTGAACTCTAGCAGTGTGACTCTGACTCCCCACTCATAATCTCTGGGTTTCCCTGCCTCTCACTATCATGTAGGTGCTTAAAAGTAGGTGTGGTGATCCTAATTATCTTTTATTTTATGAATGTGATACATACAGATACATACACACATGCATGCTGTAAAGGCCTGGAAGTAAACACAATAAAATTTGAAAAATGACTATTTCTGGGTATTGGGATTGTGGGTGTTTTCCGTTTGATTCTTTGAGCTTTTCTTTATTTTTCTAAATATAACAAGTGTCAGACTAAAGGTTACATAAAAAAAATTTAGGTAGCAGATGAGAGGTTCATATTTAAATGAAAAAGCACTTTAAATAAAATTAATCTTTTATAACATTGAGTATGATAGACTTTTAAAATATTACATAAAACATATAATTAATTTCAAATAAAAATTGCCAGAAACTTATTTACAAACTGAAAATAATGTCATATCTAGAAATTACAAAGGCGGGAAAAACACATTGTAAATTGCCATACACAAAATATACATTTTTCATCATAATTTTTGTAGGTTTATTTTATCTTGGTGAAGAATATTAAAAAAAAAAAAAAAAAAAAAAAAGAAAGCAAAGAATCTGGGCAAGTCTTTGGGAATAGTATTCACCACCTAAACCACAAGGATGCCTGTATTTTCACAATGAAATGTCTATTTAAGAACTTTTTTTTTTTTTTTTTTTTGAGACTGAGTCTCGCTCTGTCGCCCGGGCTGGAGTGCAGTGGCCGGATCTCAGCTCACTGCAAGCTCCGCCTCCCGGGTTTACGCCATTCTCCTGCCTCAGCCTCCCGAGTAGCTGGGACTACAGGCGCCAGCCACCTCGCCCGGCTAGCTTTTTGTATTTTTTAGTAGAGATGGAGTTTCACCGTGTTAGCCAGGATGGTCTCGAACTCCTGACCTCGTGATCCGCCCGTCTCGGCCTCCCAAAGTGCTGGGATTACAGGCTTGAGCCACCGCGCCCGGCCTTAAGAACTTTTAATTTACAATAATGATTATAATAGCCAGCATCAAATGGTGCTTACTATGTGCAGAGACTGTCCTAAAGCTTTCCATTTATTAACTCATTTACTACTATTAATTCTATCAGATAGGTACTGCTATTACCCCTATTTTACAGATGATGAAACTGAGGCACAGAAGTTAAGTAATTTCATCAGCATCACTTATTTAGTAAATGGAAAGTCCACGTTTTGAATCTAGGCAGTTTAGATCCAGAGTCCCTGCTTGTAACTACTGTATATTGTTTCCTCTTTCAATAAATTAATACATTGAACCTTAATTCATTTCAAAATTCAAACAACTAGTTTTCATAATCATCTAGATTTATGAGCAACCTCCTTGTAGCCTTTTGTTTTCTAAATAGCATGGTGCAAAGCAAAGGACTGAAAATAGTAGTGTGCTAGAAATCTGTAACTTCAGAATAATAAGACGTGCTGACTATCAAGGGGTTAAGCTACATACTGAACATTCAGTGTCCTTGTAATAGTATAGTGCTACCATGAAACAAATGCAGATTTTTACTTACAAGCCTTTTGCAAATTAAAGAGATCGATTTTTTAAAGTAGTACTATGTTATTTATGTATATCATTGTTTAGAAATCAATTTATTTCAGACACCAGCCAGAGCTGGGGCAGAGGAATGAATGGATACATATATATATATATATATATATATATATAATGTTTTTCTGTGCCCAGGAATAAGCACACATTCAAATGTGCAAAGAACTGCAATTTGAATGTCACTTTCTGTATACTGGATTAGCCTCTCAGCTCTTTAACTGGAGCTGTAAATTTAGATGTCTTTGTTCAGTTTGCTTTTTGGTTCAGCACACACAGACCGGCCATGCCAGGCTGGTGGAAAGTTCTTTCTCCACCCCTTTGAGAGCTACAAGACTGATTCCGTATGCTCCAAGCCAGAGGTAGTGTAATGTCCAGAGCTTTATTCACTGAGTCAGTCAACCATCTTTTCAGTCTTTGACTTCCTGGCTGCTGCTAATCTGTAGACCTCACAGAAGTCTCTAGACAAGGGAGATGTTGAACATGTGCTCCAGCATCAGCAAAACGGCCAGTCGTGTGTGCAGCCAGGCGAGGGCCCAGACCTCTAATTTATAAGGGACGTGCTCCTCGGGTGTAAGCCAATCCAAAGGCAGAACTGACTATACAAGTCAGAAATAACCACAGTTCCATTAAAAACTGCAAATAAAACATTTTTACAACTTTTCCCTAATGTTGCAAACAAGCAATTGTCCCACAGTACAAATATTTTCCAGTCCCTAATAAATGTAACCTATTTTCTTCTTTTTTGCTCAAGGGTACAAGAAGCTTATGCACATACAACCACTTCAAAGAATTGCCTCTATTCTTTTTTTTTTTTTAAACAGCTTCAGAGTGTTAAACTGTTCAATTTAAGCTACAAATACAGTGTATGTGATGATCTTATTGCACTATTTTCTCTAGACTTATTTACTGCCCAAAAGGTATGTAAAAATACATATGTACTCATTATCCTTTAGAAATACATGGAATTGCAGAAATAATTTTTTATCCTTTTTATTTTTCCTATCACTAATGAGGACTTTAAACAATATATCCTAGAACATTACCCTTCAAAAAATATATTTAAGCCACTCTATCTGATATAAATGCTGAAGTTTGTCATTTGGGGGAAAGAAATCACCATTGCCAGAGTATCCTACTCTATAACTTAGAATCTTTAGTCAGAAAAAATAGTTCAATTATAGCACTTTGAGAGTGCTCCAAGGCGGGAGGATCATTTGAGGCCACAAGTTCAAGATCAACCTGGGCAACCAAGTGAGACCCTATCTCTACAAAAAATAAAATAAAATAAATTAGCTGGCTGTGGTGGTGTGTGCCCATAGTCCCAGCGACTCAGGAGGCTGAGGCGGGAGGAATGCTTGAGCCCAGGAGATCGAGGCTGCAGTGAGCTATAAGTGCACCACTGTCCTACAGTCTGGGCAACAGAATGAGATGCTGTCTCAAAACAAAACAAAACAAAAACGAAGGAAGAAAAGAAAGAAAGAAAATAGTTCAATTCAAATTCAACAAATGTCTATTTGGTAGCAATGCTGAGAAGGAAAAAGCAGATGGGATACAAAATAAGTTTATGTCAAAGCTCCTGCCTTCATTAACTCATAGTCTCACAGATAAAGCACAGACTTTAGTGTGAGACAAAAGGATGATAAAAGTCCAGCTTAAAATGAGAAGGCTATTGTGACGATTTCTATCATCACAATAAAAGTAAATATTTTGATCTGTACAGTAAATGAAAAAAGGTAAACCTGCAGGCTGAATATATATTAGGAAAATCTACCTTCTGGCAATGTCTCTGCCATTACAGATGTTCATGCTATGTGACGGAGTGGTGTGGGAATTGAACCACCACTGTCTCACCAACAGAAAAGCCTTCAAAACAGGACTTCTAACAGAGCTTTCTATGATGATGCAAAAGTTCTATGTCTCCTCCGCACTGTCCCACAAGGGGAACCACACACTGTCTGTGGCAATGGAGAACTTGAAATGTGCCTTTTATAACTGAGGAACTGGATTTTACATTTTATTTAATTTTTATTAATTTTAATTAAAATTGCCACATTTGGCTAGTGGCTACTGTACTGGGCAGTGCAGCTCCATAGGATGTGTTCAATATCTGAGCAAGATATTGCATTGCTGCTCCAGTGCCGGAAAGTTTCTGAGAAGGGAACAATTCTAGAACTTCTCATTGGAAAATAATCTCAAACTTGCCCTGTCAATATAGAGGATATAATGTATCCTCCTGATCAATGTTCCTCTTTAAAGAAGAATGATAAATGTTAATTTTCTACTTCTTAGGTGGGAAATGGTAAAGCAAATTAGTAATTAGAAAATTTCCAAAAGGTACTAATGATTTAATAGGTTTTTATTGATGAATATAAAACCTTTCTTTTTATGTAAAGCACATTAAGAAAATAAGACTATGAAATGTGATTATAATCACGCTTACAAAAATATTTTCTTTGAAAGCCTAATTATACTAATATTTCTGTGATAAAAATAAAGAAATTTTAAAATGAAAGGATATAATATAAAATCACAGATAACACTTAGCTAGAGCCTGGGCATTTAAGGCAAATCAATGGCAAAGATACTGCTTCCTATTTGAGGACTCTGAAGTAATCAGAGGAGTGTTTGCCAGGTCTTCAAGTTCAAAGAATTGTTCTAGGCATTGTAGGTAAAGTAAAAGAACCTGGCTCTTGAAGTCTGGAAGAGAAACACAATGATGCAAATCTCTAGCCTTGCTTTGAAGTGCTCTCTAAAAGCCTGTCCTAATGAGCCAAGCAAGGATAGCTGTGGCCTGCTCAGTTCCTGTATGCACAGAAGACAATGCTAATGAATTGGGCCATTTTTTTTTTCTGTTGATCATCTCAACACAAGGCCCCACTAACAGTGTATTGGGATTGGCACTTGAGCTGAAACCTGTTTTTCAACATCTACGCTTCTAAACATATATTGGTCTTTCTGAAGTGTGTCATAAAAATGGTAAGCAGGTAATAGGGACTCATGATGTGTTAAATTGTGGGTAAAAAGCTCCTTAGAGAATCCGGGCACACGGAATCAAAAAAACTTTGAAAGCAAAGTTTTATTGTTGTTTTCCACTAATTGTTTCTTAAGCAGGCACCTCATCTAAGCTCCAGAAACAGCAAAAACTGTGAGTTGAATCCAGGAATTTCCAACCAATGGGGGAAAATAAATCTATGACGTGACATATTTAGAATCAGTAAAACAGAAAAGTTCTTTCACTTAAATCTCTGGTGCCTGTAAGCTTGGAGAACTTCAGGATAATATTACTATAACAATTTTTTTACAGTAGGAATTATAATTGAAATTTGCTGCATGTGATGATAACTAAAACTCAATCATTTCACTCTCCCATATATGCCTGAGGATACTTGGGGGTAAATAGACTTCTTGGAAGCAGTTACTGAATATGGCTGAATTACATCTTACCAAGTAAACTCATTGACTTTTTAATTACTCTGCTGATGTCCACATGCTGTCACCACTATCTCATGCTGAAGTGATATAGATTTAATTTTTAACTTTGAGGCACCAAGGAGAAAAAAGTGGTGATTACATTTTATTAATTTTTTGATCTGTACTTCTTAAGCACCAATTTTCTAAAGCATGAATATATGTTTATCTTTTATAATCTGTCTCTGCTGTAAATTATGAACATCTGATATTCGCTTTAAATGGCTCTGTTTGTGTACAAGTATGCGAGTAAGGTTCATGTGATCATTGTCCTCTACAGAGCCTTCACAAATGAGAGGCACATCTCCAGAGGCTACAGCAGAAACCAAATGTTTAAGCAAAGAAAACTTTCATAGTAGAAGTACCCATGCACAAAACTATATTAAGAAACACAATTGAGGGAAAAGAAAGCTGTCCTTATTTGGTGTGAAGTAATTTTTAAATTGCAGCAATTTAAGCATAACTAAGATGATTGATTTTTCTTGAAATAAGGAATAATTTTACCTTAGGTCAAAAGCATTAAAAATAAAGTTCTGTTTTTTCCTTTGGAATTCACCCCATAAATACTATTCCCCTGCTTGTTAGGTGCCCTTTGAAATTGTTTCTGATCATCTTTGCAGAAAACTTCCTTTCCTTTTTGGTGGCCTATTTATTCATGATGTTGTAGTATGCTGGCAAAGCAAAATGGAGAATTGGTGGCAACTGATCACATCATTAAAGCCAAAAACCTCAGGTAATTCAGGTCAACAAGGGTACTGGGTGTCAATTATTTAGGTGGTTATCTCAACACATTTCAATAAAGAGATCCTGTTCTTTAATTATCCTCAATTAATACTAGTGCCAGACCTATTAGTTAAAACTTTTTAATTTGCTTCTATATGTTCTATATCATTCTAACTATTCAGGTTTCAGTTTTTAAAAAGCCAAATTCTTGAATACTCACCATTATGATTTCACATAATTAAACAATAAATAATTTTATGTCAGCGGATTGCATGCTTATTACCTGAGTCTTATGCATAATGAAGCAGTCTCCTAGAAAGAACTAGCACTGGCACAATATTCAGGGGTCAAGTTATTGCTGCACAACCATCAACAAGTTAAATTCAAAACTAAGTTTCTTTCTCATTGTAGCATAAAACTTCCTTCACAATTTGGTCAAAGCTCTTACCCTCAAAAACCTTAAACTCGATTACTCAATAGAAGCATCTTACTATTTTCTAAACAACCCATTATGTGGTTTCATATGTGTTGTCCCTTCAACTTGGAGTATTCCACCCCTTCTTCTCCACCTAGTAAACTTGTCTTGATGCCTTGACATCAATACTCCTGTGACTCTCCCTTCTTATCACTTTGTCCATATCTCTTTTATCTGCCTCAACATACTCTATTATTTAAGTAGTTATGTCCTTCTCCTCCACTGCACTGTGCATACTCTAAAGGATACCAAGCTATGGAAAGCTTTGAGGGAACATTTGAAGAGGAAATCTAAGATGAAAAGATTACCTTAAAACTGTGGAACATACCTTCTTGAGTTGTAGTGAGAAACTGGGTTATTTGCACATTAAGGTTCCCAGATTTGCCTAATGCAGAACATAGGATAGTTAGTTGCTGAATCCCTCAGCTTTGCAGTGCAGATATTTCCCAAACTTCCTTGTCAGAGCTTAATTACAATGTTTCTGGTAACTTAGATTCTTCTTGCACAGGCACAGTAAACTGAAAAGTGATATTAAGGAATCCACACCTATCTAGAAGAGCAGTATTAAGCAAAGCAAGGAGAAAATATAAGTTAAACTTTAAAAAATGAAAGACTTGGGGGCGGCGCAAGATGGCCGAATAGGAACAGCTCCAGTCTCCATCTCCCAGCGCGAGGGACAGGGAAGACCAGTGATTTCTGCATTTTCAACTGAGGTACTGGGGTCATCTCACTCGGGAGTGCTGGACAATCGGTGCTGGTCAGCTGCTGCAGCCCGACCAGCGAGAGCTGAAGCAGGGCGAGGCATTGCCTCATCTGGGAAGCTCAAGGGGGAAGGGAGTCCCTTTTCTTAGCCAGGGGAACTGAGACACACAACACCTGGAAAATCGGGTAACTCCCACCCCAATACTGCGCTGTAAGCACACCGGCACACCAGGAGAATATATCCCAAACCTGGCCGGGAGGGTCCCATGCCCATGGAGCCTCCCTCCTTGCTAACACAGCAGTCTGCAGCAATCTAACTGCAAGGCAGCAGCGAGGCTGGGGGAGGGGCGCCCGCCATCGCTGAGGCTTAAGTAGGTAAATAAAGCCGCTGGGAAGCTCGACCTGGGTGGAGCTCACAGCAGCTCAAGGAAACCTGCCTGCCTCTGTAGACTCCGCCTCTGGGGACAGGGCAGAGCTAAAGCAGCAGAGGCCTGTGCAGACGCGAACGACTCTGTCTGACAGCTTTGAAGAGAGCAGTGGATCTCCCAACACGGAGGTTGAGATCTGAGAAGGGGCAGACTGCCTGCTCAAGTGGGTCCCTGACCCCTGAGTAGCCTAACTGGGAGACATCCCCCACTAGGGGCAGTCTGACACCCCACACCTCACAGGGTGGAGTACACCCCTGAGAGGAAGCTTCCAAAGCAAGAATCAGACAGGTGCATTCGCTGTTCTGCAATATTCTATCTTCTGCAACCTCTGCTGCTGATACCCAGGCAAACAGGGTCTGGAGTGGACCTCAAGCAATCTCCAACAGACCTATAGCTGAGG